>NW_024723484.1:1902500-2445000 GCF_018991925.1 Homarus americanus
TTTTGGAGGAAAAAATAGGGGTGACTGACTTACTGATTTCTGTACAGTCCACGATTCTGGGTGTTCCTCCATAGCTGTTCAATAAGTAACGCAGCCATTATCCAGTACGATGTTCAGATTTGCAGTGAATAATATTTGGATTTGTTTAGAAAACGAGCAGCCGGCGGCCAGTTTCGTTTTTCCATTACCACTGATTAAACTGAAACAACTGGCGATTTTTAGTTCAATTTGGCACAAAGTTAAAAGTTAAAAAGGTAGTAATTCTTTGAAAATAGGTTTTAGTTTTTGAATTCGATTAAATTGTTGGCTGGCGGCCATTATTTTTTCGTTACTTCTCATTATCTCATTATACAGAAATCATAGATCTTTGTTATTATTTAACTTGGCTCAGGTTTAAACAAAATAAGATTGTAATATCAAATAAATAGTTTTTGATTAGATGAAAATGGCCATCTTGGCGGACATGTGTAGGGGACATATAATGCTGTACAGTAATTTGTTTATATTAAGGTAGATAAGTGTGTAACGTTTGGAGAATCGAAAGCATGGGAGGTACTTTAGGGTTCAGGCTTCAGACTTTGATTAGCGACAGGACCAACTCGGCAGATGTCTGGGACAGTCATCCATCACGTCATGAATCATCATTGCACCACGTCTGGGACAGTCATCCATCACGTCATGAATCACCATTGCACCACGTCTGGGACAGTCATCCATCACGTCATGAATCATCATTGCACCACGTCTGGGACAGTCATCCATCACGTCATGAATCATCATTTCACCACCACGTCTGGGACAGTCATCCATCACGTCATGAATCACCATTGCACCACGTTTGGGCTCGTGTACCATTTGGCAGTAAGGTGGGGTTGTTATGTATAACGCATTATAAGGTAATGACGGGTCATTTTTGACACACTTGTCATTCAGGTGGCGAGGAAATGTTGATGTCGGGATCAATAACGTGTTGTAAGGTACATTAGCGAGGTTGTTTATGGGGTTATGAGGCAACAGTGACGTACCGTGACGCGATATATTCATAGTGTAGTATAATAAAAGAGTGCCATTAGGTCATAGTGGTGTGGTAATATAGAGCGCCAAGAGGTCATAGTGTAATGTAGTGCACCACTAGGGATTTTTCCCCAAAACCTCGGAGGAAAGAAAAAAAACTCATTAAAATTATGCCATGTTATTTTATGATGTTGTGTAAAGGTAAGAGATGCTAGCACGCTGTTTTAGGCCCAGGCGAATGGCGGTGTTAATATTTATTCCAGTTCCTGTTTTTCGCAAGTATCTTCTCGTTTTTCTTTAGGTATCTGTTTGTCTTCTGCTTCTACCGTAACATTTATTTATTCTTATTTCTCTTTAACTCTAATTTTTATTAAGTTTGTCTTCTTCCCCTTTATCCTACCTTGTCTCTTATCGTCAGTATACAAAGTCCCATTATGACTGTAGGTCATCCCTGCCTCTGTGTTCCTTTATTGATAATTTTGTCCATAGGTAATTTTTAAAGCTACCTTCATGTGCTGACGTTGGTGGGTTCATTTCTATTGTTTTTCCTCCGGTGTCTTGGAGGTGTCGTTGTGAATTCGTGCACGGGAACAACAATGTGGGGGAGGCAGCAGAGAAGGGTCGGTCTCTAGTGCCAATTGGGATTCTCACTACGGAAGGAGAATAAGGCTTTTATTTCTTGCCAAAGCTCTCTATTGAATGTGTGTGTGTGTGTGTGTGTGTGTGTGTGTGTGTGTGTGTGTGTGTGTGTGTGTGTGATAGTATACCTACCTAACACGCACACGCATGTACTATATACTTGAAGTGAGAGCATGTTGTTGGTTGTGTTCATGTCTTTTTATTTGAGTACTTATTGGTTAGTGGGATCATCGTGTGCCAGTTGAGAGCAGCAGTTGTTATTATCTTATGTCCATTGTGAGTATCTGTGGTGTTGTGTCATCACCTGTTATCATGAGATATTGTCAGCATGTCTTGAGTTACCATCTGTTATTGTAAGCATATTGTATTAACTATAGTGTTATCATCAATAGCAATTATATAATAGGGCCACACTGTACAGCCTAACACACACAGACTTACCAAACACTGTCCACCTCGATGAATATAACCAGGACATATTTTTTTGGAGGGAAGGGTCTTGCAGAGAGTTTAGTATTTATCGTGATTAAAAAACTACAATTCTAGGTGACTTACAACTGAACCTGATCCTAAGGCAACATTTTCTCAAGAACAATATTCAGTGGCGCTTGATATTGGCCTCCATGAGCGTCTAGTCCGCCGGAGTGCACTTCAGGGATACTTGCTATGATTATTGTGTTCTGCCGAGTGTGTATTTTGATTAAACATGGTGATTTAAGTTCCTTTTAAACACGCCCGCGCATGTACACACACTTTGAAACAAGCAAACAAGTATATGAACACACACATACGTGCACACATATAAACAAGTACACACACACACACACACACACACACCACTAGTTAAATGAACATTGGCTCGTAAGAAATCTGAAAATCTATTAGAAACAATCATGAGTCCATTAGCGATGGTTAAGGAAATTATTGGTCAAACTAATTTAAGAAAATTTTCCTACAAAATCTGTGTGGACCGCCCGTCTCAGACCCCATTGTCGGGACCCTCAGTAGACCGAAATTGACGACCATTTTGTTTATCGTTGTTTTGGCATGATTTACGGCCCAGGTCCTGCACGATGGGAGGTAAATTGAAAATCACGGTCGTCATGTCACCTGCAGTGTATGTATATGTATTATTTTCTTAACACGTTACGAGAAAACTACCGGGATAAGACTTATGTATAAATTGTGATCATGACGATAAACCTTCATGTGTGTTATACATAAACGTATATGTATGAATGTTTATGTGTGTTAAACATGAAGTGTATGTATGTGACCGTTCACGTGAGGGTGTTCATGTGTGTCATACAGGGTGTCCCACAAGTCTGGATTGCTTGGTAAAATATACATTATAATCTGTAAGTTAAACACTTATTTTTCCTAATGTTAGTTTTACATATCTCAGGAAATAGAATACCCTCACGGCTCAGTATACCAATTAAGGGAAGGTGGAACTGGTGTAGCAACATGTTATACCCGAGAAAGCCAATTAATTCACGAAAAACACCTCGAAGGCATACCAGAGTTAAGACCAACACGAGGTTGATTTTCAGCAACATTTACAATATCTCTTAATAATTGTAACACTTTGCTGACGAATCAATTACATGGTTTTGGTTTTTCCTCGAGTGTTTTAACTGTCGTATTGAACCAGGTTTAAAAGACAAAGAATAAGTTGAAGGTGACACATTAGAAATAGACCGAAGAACATTTATACTATATTCAAACATGAAAAATCCAAACGACTCCAAATGTTTCTAGTTTGTCAGAGAAGAAAAATCCATAGAAAGAGAAATGAATAGTATAACATTTTAAGTTTGTGAAAAAATAAATAAAAAGCTGATATTCATACCGTAATAGTAACAGGATTTTGGATAGTAATGATGGTAAGTGAATGGTCAACGTTACTATTGTCCTGTACAGTATACATGTGAGGTGGTGCAGAGATAGAGCTTGTGTTTGAGCTTTAGAACATGTGGAATGAACGGTGAGGCACACAACAGGCGGTGTTATCCTGGATGATCGTCACGTCACGCCAGTAAGATATAACCCGCGTTGAAGTTCCACGACAACTAAGCCACAGTGTAAATGCCAAGTGTGGATATTGTTCTATTGCTCTACACAGTACACTGGCCTACCACTGCCAGCAACACACTTAAGAAAAAAATATGATTATAATGCTTTACTGGTGCCATGAGCAAACACAATGAACAAAAAATGTATAATGATTTTCCGTGAATTTTATCTACTAATTTGTTTATGCAGAACAGCTGTGTGTGAAATACCTATCGTAGGTCTACTGTTTATACACCATTCATGAGGAATATACAAGTTTTTCACTTTTTTATAAAAATTTTCGTGAGTCAACAGTTTAATGATTTCACTGAATACATTAATGGGGTAGAAACAGATAGTACTCGTGCGTGTGTGTGTGTGTGTGTGCGCGTGAGGCCGTCAGGGAGTAGCTCGGCAGTAGCAAACGACCAATTATGCTGGGAGTAGAAAGCGCCTCTCTCTGGGTCTTGCTAGGCGGTAAAAACTAAATGTAAAAACCAGCGCGTGCACCCACCCACAATTACCATAAATTTTCAACTAAATGCATTCCAGTCTGGTGGAAGTCGTGATGGTATTAATGAGAGAAGTACCAATGGAACGCGTAATTGGTACGTTCAGCTGTCGCCACCGTGACCTTGCTAACTTTGTTGTGCTTTAGGAGTCTTATTGTGGGGAATATACAGTAAGGTGTTCATTGGACTACGGTATTCCGGCTCACTGTTGTATTCCCTTTGTTTTAATGTGTTATTGTGTGTTTCTACGGGTGTTATTGTGTGTTTCTACGGGTGTTATTGTTTATAACTTGAAGACAATTTTGAACTGATTATTGTTTAGTTGTTCATAACTGGTGGTTGTTATTGTTAATGTTTTTTGTTTTTACTTGCTGCTCTTGTTGGCTTAAGGGATTTGTGTTTGATGAGTTATTTTCTTTGTTGTTAACCAATGGTTGTTGTCTCTATGACTTGTTAACTACTTAATTATTATTGTATTAGTTGTTATTTAGTATTGTTGCACTGAGTATTGTTACCTCTTACTAGCTGGTAGTGTTGCAGTAATGTAGCTATGGCAGTTTATGTGTATGTAATGTTCCACGGTTGATTAAAAAAACCTAAAGCCATTGGGATTAGCACATACCACCCTGTGTATAAATGTTTGTCATGATTTCCCTGACTTTATACGAGTCAAGGGGTTTAACACACTCGACACACCAGGGCCTAAACGTGCCGTACCTTCACCCTAAAACTACTAACCAACCATGGAGTCTATAAAGTTATGGACCTGGAACTAAATTTGTCACGGACGAGGAGACACTACTGCTATATCCGTCTGACTGTCTGATGAAGGACCACCCCAATAATAAGGTGCTCGGAATGGTAATTAGTGCTGGTCAACTGGGAAGCAACTCGTGTGGATGATGTAGGTGGTCACGGTGGTCGGAATCCAGAAGCTTTCAAAGAGGGGATGGCCGACCGCCTACTGTGCAGCTGGTGTTGAGGGCAGTTCAATCTTCCCTACAGGCAAGGGGTAGAAAAAGAGCAAACGCGTCTGGTTTAGGAAGGGCGTGCGTTATAATGTTAATGGAAACCCGCATTATTGTGTTGCGTGCGTGTATGGCAATTGTATTTATGTGCGTGGACATACAAGTGGATACAGCACTTGCCTCTTATCTTAGAGAGTAGGTGGTTAGCGCCCGAGGCACCTCCAGTTGACCCAGCTGTCAGTGAGTTCCTGACAATAGCTAGGGAAGTTAAAGCGGTCGATTGCACTGTTGGCCACATTACCTCCGTTTATACCGAAGTTTAGTATTTAATTTACTGTATCACACTGCTCCTAACACGCTGACAGGCCTATGGGAACTATTTTAATCTTTTACGCAGGCGATATTGTATAGTGGATGTGGATTGTGTTTGATTACTTAAACAATTCAGACAATACCAGAAGGAAAGAAGGAATTTTTTTAAGTTTATAAACACAAAGTTGGTAAACCTCAAATGTCTTCTTATTCTAGTTGTTTATTTACATTATACGAGTTATGTTTATCTTGTTAAAATTATCATTCCACCACGTATGAGTAACGAGAGAGAGACATGTATGAAGACCAGATGAGTTGAAAGTATAGATCACAGGCGAAACTTTACCCAAGAATAGTCCAACTTGTGTGTAGTTTTGCGTGCCTCGGCTTCAAGTGAGCGAAATTCCCGGGTGCACAAAATTGACGGTTAAGTTGAGGGCTGTTGGTTGTGCCCACGCGCCAGAGTATGTAAGAACATTTAAAGGTGTTTTCCGCCAGTTTGTCTGTACTGTATGTTATCCCACAGTCCAATCCCTCGTTATGGTAAATTTACGTTGGCTTTATTCGTTGCATGATGTAATACCTCCAACACGTGTAAATTTGCAGTGAAGTCGAGTTGTATAATAAAATCATATTAGGTGTTATACAAGTCTGGGGCGCATGTAAGAGTCTTGATGTTTGTACTGCTAAAAAATTCATAATAGGATGAATTGTCAGTTTTTAAGATATACAGTGAAACCCCATATAAGGGACTTGTTTCTCCATATAAACCGTTAGATGGGGGTTTTTATATTTAACGGACCTTCGATATAAAGGACTTTCATCTCTATATAAATCATTAAATAGAATGTTTCACTGTAACATCGATTTGGGGGGAATTAATTGCATATTTTGAAGGTATTTGCGGAGTGCCCCGCGACCCACCTCCTCCTTGAGTAGAGAAATAAGAACATTAATCCCGTGTGAACCTCAATGGTGTACAGTTTTTATCCCTCGTGCTGCCAAGGTCGGAAGTGTGTTGTCATGACCCATTGTCGTGTTTTTTGGTTCGTCTGTCTGTTTAACTTTGGATTACTTGAGTCATTTAAACTTGAGATGTTGTATATATCACCAGTAAAGAGACCACGTATCCCCTTAGTCCACCATAGTTCATATTGGTTAAGTGAAGGTGAAAATCGTAAATTGTCTTGCAGTTTGTTTCGACTTATTTTGTTGTGATTATTGTTGACACCGGATGTGGGATTTAAGGGTTGCCCACAAACTTCATTGTCATTCCCATTATAGTAATGTAAAACAAATCACATAAATAGTGAGCTGTAAACTTTTGTGTAGGGGAACAGAATGAGAACGTTGAATGGTGGTGAGTGAGTGAGGGCTGTGTGGCGTTGTATAGTTCCATGTGTTGTGTAACTATGATGAAAGAAATGATCCCCTTCCTCTCTCTCTCTCTCTCTCTCCCTCCCTTCCCAACCTCTCTCCCCCCCTTCCCAACCTCTCTCCCCCTTCCCCCTCCCCCCCTCTTTCCCTTCCCTTCCTCCCTCCCCCTTCGCTTCCCAACCTCCCTTCCCCCGGGTCGTGATTCCACAAGCTAGAGGGTGAAGGATCCGCCATTAGAGTGTGGCCATCCATCTCGTGTTAGTTTATTGTGGGGTTGTTCTGGACGAGGCGTGACCCAGGGGGCCCCCACTCAATTACCCTAATCCTCAGCAGTAACAGCCACATTGTTGACGCCAACACGCCATTATATTGTTCCTTCTCCACCTATGGTCCTTCACCCGTCACCTCGCCTCCTACGTGACACTCAAGATCATCCCTTGATTTATTTCCCTCACGTATGTTACTTTTTCTAAATATATCACCGGGAAAAAATATTAATTACATACAAAGAATACATTAGTACAGCAATCATGAAGAGGATGTTGTTTGATGAATTTTATCTTAAGATAATAGACTGCCACCTAAGATATTATTCCGCCACAATTTGTAATTCCCTTTGTAAAGTGTGACAAACTGACATACATTGAGACTGTTTTTTATTGTTACCTCATTTGTCATTCAGATGAAATATACATTTTGTTGAGCGTGTTACACAAGGGAATAATTTACATGGCATCTTGATACATGCAAGCTTTGTGGTGCGCCTGAGGCCGGCTCACACCCCTCCTGGTTATCATAAGAGTAATAATATTATCAATGACAACACGAAGATGAGGGCTGCCTTCTGACGTGGTAGATCTCCCCCTCACTAATAATTATGGTTAACCTGGTGCTGGCTGCCGGGTGTCAAGAATTACTCGCTAAGCTGCAGAGCTGTCGTAGGCCCACGTTGCATGGTGGGTAGGTGTGTGAAGACCGTGGGGAGGGAGGGGGGGGGGGGATAGGCCTACTGCGGCACCGTGAGACGCGCGAGTGGCGGGATGGTCATGTCACGCTCCTCCTCGGCAATTATTCCTTCTCTCGCTCATGTTCACATAATGTTGTAATTAGTAACGTGACAGACCTATACAGACGATAGGTTTCAGGATATAATGACAACTTACTGATAGAACAATAAGACAAATGGTAGTAGAATCAAAATACGTAGAGAAAGACGTCACGGTGTTGATGAGAAGTGTTACCTTCTTAATTTAACCTTTACCTGCACCTCCGTGTCAACCAATAACATAAAAAGTGATTTGGATAAACTTTTGCATGGAAGTAATGTCAGAAATTGCTGAAAACTGCATTACTATTGTCAAAACATACCCATGTAATTTTTAGCTCAGCGGTTTAACACCAGAGTGAGCTGTAGTCATGGCCTTTCTTGTGTGTGTGTGTGTGTGTGTGTGTGTGTGTGTGTGTGTGTGTGTGTGTGTGTGTGTGTGTGTGTGTGTGTGTGTGTGTGTGTGTGTGTTCAGAGTTTTCTCAGAAATCTCAGGCTGAAGAGTTATGTCAAATTTAATATATACTCCTGTGAGAAGCCTTCGGCAGTTTGTTTCACCAACTGTAGTATTCATACAAACTGATTAGGCAATCTGGCTTGTAATTGACTAACACACTAAAAGCTTCAGTTATTTAGCAGAAGGTTTTCCTGGAACTTGGTAGATAAATTTGATTTGACATCTTGTGAGGTTGTTTACATCTGGGAGACTTCTTAAAATATTCCATTCTCAGAGATGAACACGAGGGGATAACCTAACCTTTCCCTAAACTAGCCTTAAATGCAGATACTCCCTGAATAAACCAACGAACTCTCCAATTAGGGAACATTCATAAAAGCTTAATGTTTTAAAAAAGTGGAGATAACACATTTTATGACAGATAGTTGGTGGATATGGAAAGAAACGCTAGAATTTAACGAGCACTCAGCCTCTATTGACCTGGACTTCTTTCGACGGTGTTATTAGAGCACAAACGACTCCACATTGTGCACACGGCCTTGGTGGATGGAAGCTGTCTGTGTTTTTAAAAGGTGTTTGATTATGCAGTATTAAAGATGTCTCTCTCATTAATTTTTTGCATTTTTTTATTATAACTTACTCACAAATTTGAATTATAATTGGGTTCATTAATTACGTTATCTTTTGGAGACCAGAATATCAACTGAGAGCTCAAGGGTAACAGCTGAATGATCTCTTGACCTTATGGTCAGCATCTTAGAGCCATCAACCATTCTCCTTTAAGTTTTAAGAAGCTTTCAGGAATATTGTTTGTCAAGAGAGAAATCTGAAATGAAAGTTTGAAGACAGTAATTTAAAATGGAACATGAGGCAGTTAAATTCGACCTACATTGACCTTGAATTCGACCTACTAATATTTGGGCGAAGGAAACACTCGTCACCTCACCTCCTAACCTCACCTCATCTCATTTCCTAACCTCACCTCACTTCTTAACCTCACCTCACTTCTTAACCTCACCTCACTTCCTAACCTCACCTCACCCTTAATGCACAGCAACTTTTATACTTCCCTCTTAAACACAAACAATGATCCCAAAATAAAAATAAAAAGTTCTTTATTTTTATGCCTCGGCTAGGACAGTGATTGGTGTGTTATGTATGTGTGTATGTCGGTCTTCAATCCCAACTTGTCTGTCTGTAATCATAAGTTGTATGTCTGTAATTATGAAATGTTCGTCTGTAATCTGAAGTTTGTAAAATCAACTTGTCTACCAATTTTCAGAGGAATTTTAGGCCAATTGGTACAGATGATGTATATGGAAGGGGTGATGTGGCATGTACCGGTATGCTTTCCCTCCTGTGATGTTTGGTGGAGTTGTGTCCCCAGGTTGTGTAATGAGCCACCGACTAGGGGAGGAGTCGTATGTGGATGACTCTTGTTTGTATTGCCTGGCTGGGGGAGCTCTGTGGTGACCTACGCCCTCACACCATATTTCTACACCAACTTTTACTCCTCTACCAACACAACATTTGCACCCCGCGTAGTATGAACCTCATAACTGTACTTACCCACTTAAGTTTAATGGTAATTGTACCCTGCCGCACTAATACCTACAATTAATGTACAGTTTGTGGAATAAAACTATTACTGTGTTATTGTAGACGACACGAGCACACCCCAGGGAACTCGGGCAGTCTGGGACGAGGACCCCGGCAATGTTGCCATCACTCGCTCACGAAATCCCCTGTGGGGAAAAAACTTGAATCCGTCTAAATCCTCTTGTGCTGTCAAGAAATAACCCCTCGCTCACCCCCAACACAAAAAAAAATCCTGCCGCTTGTGGTTAAACTTAATCTCCGTTAAGTTAAAATCAAAATTGTAATGTTATTTTAGTTTTGTGTCGTCTAGCACTCGCCGACACAAACACGTCGATAACAATTGACGTACAACAGATCATGTATAATATGTAGGGAAAAATCCAGCCATCACCGGCCCACGCCTGAATGGAGGCCTCCCCAGGGTGGACCAGACTCAGTTGCTACGACCAGTGTGCTATTCTTGCTAACCATTTTCCCCAGAACACGATCCACCAATCGATTGACATCCAGATCGCCAATTACCACTGAGTAGACAAAGGCAAATGGCACCAAGGAACTGACCCAAATTTTCACCCTACCCAGGAATTGAACTTGAAACCTCTCCTTGCGAGGCGTGTATGGTTACTCTACCAACACTATAGTCTGTAGCGACCGACGCCAGGAGTTGACTACCAATATTGTGAACTTTTACTCAGTTCAACATTTTTATAGAATTTATTTTATATTACAGTATTTAATTTCCACTCCACCTCTCCCATAAAGTTGGAGTTATATTATTTGCTTATTCACCAACATAACTTTCGGGTGTTATGAAGGATATACAATTACCTACAGACTTAAGTGAGAGTCAGTTTGTCTTATTTCTTATGTACACAGTTAATACAGTTTACTAAGAAAGACAGGACTGAACAAACCTGCTTTACAGCGACCCCCAAAAATCTTAAAATACTAAGATAATGAATGTATACAATTTAGTGAGGCAAGGAAAGAGAATATTTGCATAAAATTACTCTAGAAAGAACTGAGGAAAGTAATTTAGTATCAGTTAAGATAACTAGAGCTTAAATTTCCAAATAAATCATTAAACAAAAAAGAAAGGAAGAATAAAGTGCTTGAGAAGTTAATATATGAGAATTTTTATAAGAAAAAATGCACCATTCAAGAAAGCTTAAAATCTTTGAAAAAATCAGACATCTTACCTTGTCTGTTATTACGTCCTCATTACTGTCTGAAAAATGGCTGAACGTGGATGAAGGCAACACAGAATTGAACATTAAATATTACATTGTGAGTATGTTGTGGCGGCGGGTGAGGTCCTACAATAACTAACACGCGGGAAACAGTTGTGATTGACATAACATTGCTGGCTCGTTTGCGCTCCTCATCTTCCAAGTCTTTACGACCATAATAAAAGTCTCTACAAGTTTACATACTGGTCTAACCTTCACGTCTTTGCACTGTTGGACAAAGAACGAAGATGAAACCACTTCTCTGAACGAATGGAAATGTATCTTTTAAAATTATTGAGCTGATGGGTAGTTTATAAATCTCCATAGGAAGAAAAAGACAGACAGACAGACAGACAGACAGAGGAAGTTATGTATAATAAGCTAGAGATAACAGTGTCAGGCTCACTATAACAAACTGGGGTGTGTAGTGGGATTGTGGGCGAAACGCCAGTCGTTGAGAAGGAGGGGGAGGCGAGGTACTTTGTTTTTGTAGCGTCTTCATGGTGGTAATGGAGTGGGTGGGTGGTCTTAAGGTGGGTCCAAATCTAACACTGAATAATGAAGAAAAATCATGAAAGTAAAGGTGTTAGATGGAAGGAACGGTACCTATCAGATGTTACTTGTGTGAATTATTTATTTATTTATTTTTATTATGTAGAAATGAGTGATAGAATCCAGTGTTAGGAGATGAAAATGATTGAAGAAATAAACGGAAATATAATAAAATCAATAAAAGTGATTTAGGAAATAGTTATTTCCTTTACAGTTAGAAATGAAAATATTAATAGTGGCAATGTTAGATGACACAATAATCCGTAGATGCTGTATATTCTGGGTGAGGAGAGGAAAAACAATCACGGAAGCAAATGGTGGGAGGAAAATCTTCAAGACATTGTGTAAGAGGGAAAAAATCGGAGGCTACATCAAGTAAGGAAAAAAAAAACACACGAAATATTGGGGGAGAAAAACTGAAAGAAAGAGTCTAAGGAAAAATTCAGTTGAGTAAATACTGGAAGAGAAAAACCAATACAACAAAGGTTTAGTTGGAGAGAGAGTTAACGTACACAGCGCTGGCAAGGAGTAAATAAGGTTGACATGTAACCAGGCAGTTGTTAGCTAATGCATGTGGAACATTATCGTAAAATAATGGGTCCTTGTTATTAGCCTTCCCTGGAATAAGAGAGAGAGAGAGAGAGAGAGAGAGAGAGAGAGAGAGAGAGAGACTGGATCAACGAGCGCCGCTGGAACTAGGACGAGAAAAAGTACCAGAATGATAAAACTGACGGTAATTTTATTGGCATTATTCAACAGTGACTCAAGGTTAGGGAGACGAGGTACACCGCTCTTGATGCCTATGGGACTTTATCTGAAGGTGCAGGTACTATGTGGGTGTAGGATTAGATGCAGCGAGGGATGGGATAGACATTGAAGTTATAAGAGACCTGAAGGAAGATGTAGGAAGTTACAGAGAATAAGATGAAGGAAGATAAACACCACCCAGGGAGGTACACACACCACCCAGGGAGGTACACACACCACCCAGGGAGGTACACACACCACCCAGGGAGGTACACACACCACCCAGGGAGGTACACACACCACCCAGGGAGTACACACCACCCAGGGAGGTACACACACCACCCAGGGAGGTACACACACCACCCAGGGAGGTACACACACCACCCAGGGAGGTACACACACCACCCAGGGAGATCACACTCACTACATGGGAAAGTACACACACCACCAAGGTACGTATACAGACACACACTTCTAAAGGAAACAGACACTGGAAAGTAAAATGACATGGTTTTCCCACAAGCACCTGTCACAAGCAAGTAACTGTTGAATGAAAACAAATACGAAAGGTATAAACGTTGCTCACTGTACACAGGTAATGGACGTGGTTCAGGTGTGTTTCTGCATTCTTTGTGTCGAGACTAAGGACCAGCTTGGCTCAAAGTCACGGTGTCTTTTATTTTTTAGTGTGTATTTCTCTTATTTTCCTCGCTGCTTTTGTTTGTATTTTCACTCAAGTTTTATGTGTGTTGTTCTTACTCGTGTTAATATTACAGCGCCTATTCGTGAGGTTTATTTGTAGAGTGAGGTACTTTATATAGCCGTGACGTGATGATTAGGTAGATAAAGTTGTCACGCTGTCACAGTGGCGATTCAGGCCAAGATGTGGTGGCGACACGGACCATTATGGCAGCACAAGGTCGCGTGGCGGTGCAGGCGTGGTGCTATTGACGGTCAAGATGGTATCGTAGACATTGGTTAACATCAGGGCTATGGGGGGTAGTGGGGCTGGCGAGGAGAGTGGGGCAGGCGAAGGGAGTGGGGCAGGCGAGGAGAGTGGGGCAGATGAGGGTAGTGGTCCTGTCGAAGATAGTGGCGGGCAAGGGTATGGTGGGGCAGGCGAGGGGAGGAGCGAGGTAGTTTTATCACCACTACAAGCACGGAGCCGACGTGATCGTAAAGCCTCAGGCTGATCGGTTGTATTAGCTCTCGGTAATCCGGATTTACGGCCCAATTTGAGTCCATTCTGTTATTTGATTAGCATTGTTACTTGTAATTCACAGTCAGGTTTAAATGGTTGGAGATGTGTGAGCCATGTTTTATCCTCGGGGTCATCTGCTGTTGTCCAGGACTCCAGGCGTCTTACACAGATTGAAGCTCGAGGGTAAAACTGATGGGGAAATTCTTGGAACGTAACATAGACGCCCAGTGCTTGATGACCGGCCACTGCTGGAGATTATATGGAATATTAATAAGCGTTATCCTTGAGAATATTAATGGCGGCGATGATGTGTGAGGTGCAGGACGGTGTGTGTGTGTGTGTGTGTGTGTGTGTGTGTGTGTGTGTGTGTGTGTGTGTGTGTGTGTGTGTGTGTGTGTGTGTGTGTGTGTGTGTGTGTGTGTGTGTGTGTGTGTGTGTGTGTGTGTGTGTGTGTGTGTGTGTGTGTGTGTGTGTGTGTGTGTGTGTGTGTGTGTGTGTGTGTGTGTGTGTGTGTGTGTGTGTGTGTGTGCGCGCGCTATGGAAAGGATAGAGAGTCTTGATAATTAGTTTTTACGATTCTTGAAGCGTTGTGTTTTGGGTAGTGTACAATCATCAGTGTGTGTGTGTGGGTGTAACATAAGGAGGGGGGTGTCTGTCGCTATTAAGTGTGGGTGGGAAGAAGGTAAGTCCTGGGAATGAAATAGAACCCGAGTGCCAATTTAAGTCAATGTAGAGTGGCAGAAAACTTAATTTGTCACGAAGTAAGAGTCAAATGAAGGGCAACGCTGGTGGTGGTGTATTGTTGATGCCTTTTGTAGCGCTGGTGAGCGTACAGGCGAGAGGGGGGGGGGGCCCCGTTGTGGTCTCGTGCGAAGGGTGGCCTGTGCTGTCTGTAACAATGTAAATATTACATGTGTGTCGGCGGTATACCTCAAGAGTACATGAGTTGAGTTGCAGAGTGTCTAGTTGGGACTTATCGTCACTCATGGCAACACCAAGAGCTGCCATGTTTTTAAGATCCAAAGTCAAGGTCACAGATGTGTATGTATGTATGTATGTATGTATGTATGTATGTATGTAGGGTAGCTCAAAAACACTAAGAGCTACGGTGTAAATACTCAGCGTATGTATACTAATTATGGGAATCCTGAGAGCTGAAGGTGGCTAGTACACCTTCCTCGATTGCAATTACTGGTTGTTATTTTAGTGCTTTTTCCCTCCACCTATCTTCCTCTTTTGTTACAGTTTATTTCTCTATGACTTTTTTCTCTCTTCCTCCTCTTCTTCCTCTCTTTTTTCCTCTTTCTCTGACCTCATCTCTCTTTCTCTTTCCAGTATTCTTTCTTCCTTTTCTATATTTTCCATGGTTCTCATTTCATTTTTTTTAGCTATACATCTCTATCTTTTCTTCTTTCTCTAATTTCTCTTCCGGCTTTTCGTTCTCATTCTCCCATTCTTGTTTTTTTTTCTGCCGTTTCATCTTTTATTTCCTTGACTGTGGCCCTGCTCTACCTTCTCCTCCTCCTCCTTCTCTTTCTCTCCTCCTCCTTTCTATTTTTCATTCTTCCTCTTTCTTCTTCCTCTCTCCTCTTCCCTCCTCTCACCTCCCTCCCCTGTTTATTATTTTAGTTAGGGTAGTGGACGGTGTCTGTCTATCTATATGTAAGAATATATATTTTACATCTCGTTTACGTTCTCTCTTCCTCCATGTCTTCGTTTTCCTTCTCCACCTCCCTTCCATTCCTCTAGTTCACCCTGAAATTCAACCGCGTGCGTGTGTGAGAGAGAGAGAGAGAGAGAGAGAGAGAGAGAGACGCATTTTTATACACCTCCGTTTGTTTGTTTGTTCATCTTTTTTCCTTGCTACGTGTTATCATTGTTATCCTCCAGAGGCGATCAACTTCATTAGGGAAACATTCCATGCGTGTATGTGATAAACTTTACCGCCTGTGTTTACGTTTCTGCTAACTAGTCTTGCGTTAGTAATTTACAAGACGCCCTACGTGTTGAAAGGATATTCTCTCTCTCTCTCTCTCTCTCTCTCTCTCTCTCTCTCTCTCTCTCTCTCTCTCTCGTTGTTGTCAGAAATTTGTCTTGTTATTTGTCTTATGATAAATTGGTTTGTAATCATTCATATGATCGCGAGAGAGAGAGAGAGAGAGAGAGAGAGAGAGAGAGAGATAACAAAAACTAATTAGAGAGAGAAGGAAAGAGAGAGAGGTAGAGAGGCAACACAAGTACCTAATTAGATCAACTGATTGTACTCACTACCACCACAACGAGTCATTCTTTAATCCCCTTTTTTGCTTTATTCCGATAAGATATTATATTTAAGCTGCTCCATTCCAGCCTGTGTTGACCCCGCGGTGAGTGTAGGATACTCCCTCTTGGCTGGTATGAACATATAGATGCATTCATTATGTTGTGGCTGACGAGTTATTTTATTTATTTATTTTTTTTTAATAGAGGAGTTTCTATTTAGGGGGAGAGGGGGTTCATTTGGCTATTTTTTTCAGGCTTTCCACTCGGTAATTCAGGGTATGTGTTTAGTATCGTTGCCCCTTGAGGTATTAGACTCTATGCTGTAATATAAAATACAGTCCAAAATTTCGGTCGTGTTGGTGCTCAAGGGTCAACGCTCATTAATTATTAAACTCTGGAGCTATTGTTAGGAATCTGTGGCTTCTTGATATTGTTCCGGTTGTTTTTATGGTTGTTTATGGTGTTAATTCTTCTATAAAGTTGTTGTTGTTGGTTGTATTATTATTGTTACCGGTAAGAGGATTATTATTAATATTATTATTATTATTATTATTATTATTATTATTATTATTATTATTATTATTATTATTATTATTATTATTATTATTATTATTATTATTATTATTATTATTATTATTATTAATATTATTATTATTATTATTATTATTATTATTATTATTATTATTATTATTACTACCACCAAGTGTATGTTTGGCTGTAGGTCACTGTTAGTCGCCTGAACCAAGATGCAAGGACCAGTGACAACGCTGTTAAATTATCAACTTTTTTTTTTTAATCATTGATAATCGTGATTGTTTCAGTTTGCTGCTTAGTCTGGTAAAACACGCCAGGATCACCCATTACATTATTCTGCTTAAGCTAACAGAGAGGTTATATTATATTATGTTTATTTGTTATTAATGTTTTATGATGATGTCTTTACTATCCAGACTGTGGAAGGGCCATCGTGCTACAGCAGATTTTATTAATGCCTTTGAGTATATTTTCCTGTTCTTTATGACCATCAGTGTTGAAGTTTATGAGAGTGGACGCGGCATTAATGTGTATGTGTGTCGTTGTTTCAGAGCCAGTGAACGTCGCAATCTCGCTATGATCGGCTCCAAAGATGGCGGCTCCAGCAAGAGTAACGTGTCGTCGTCGCCTTCCAAGCACCTGGGCAGGTCGTCCTCGGTGCCAACGGAGCGGCCGCCCCTTACCCACCATCACCACCACCACTCCTCCCCCTCCCAGCCCTCCAAGCTCTCCTCCAGTACCTCCTCCCTCAACACCTCTCCCGCCCACCTAGTCAAATCGGCCTCCACCTCCACCCTCACCTCCGCCACCAACACCTCCACTACCACCAGCTCCTCGTCGTCCACCTCCAACCTGACCAGCGGCGACCATGGACGCACCCGAGTTACCGACAGCGCCAAGGACTCAACGCTCGAGAACGTCAAGGACGAATATTGCGAAAAAGGTTGGTTAATATTTATCGTGTTTCTGAGGCCACAAGGACGTAATAATGAGGGACTTCGACGGCTGTGTTGAGATGTCTTCTATAATGACTGAGCAGTAATACACACACAAGCTTTTCTTTCAGTGCTTCTTTCTTGAGTATTAACGAATAAAACTCACACCTCTTTTTATGGTTGCAGTCACCCAAAAAATGTAAACAAACAGAGAGGGATTGTGGGTTTAGGTGCAGTTAATTGTGGTTGTGAGGTGGAAAATATAACCCCTTGTCATGTTCGACGGCTGTTTCCTTGATGACTCATGAGGCGACGCTGTTGTACCATTGATGATTCACCTTAAATGTCGGGAAAGGTGAGAGAGAGAGAGAGAGAGAGAGAGAGAGAGTATTTATAACTGTACCTGTAAAAAAATATCTCATTACCTCAAGTGCATCCAATTACCTGTCCTTGCACTTACTGCTTTATGGAGGTAAATAACTTGGTTTTGTCCCATACTGATAAATATAGCATTCCATAATTATCGTATACACGCAAACTCCGTACCTCTGTGTGTTCATGTTATACTCTTGTGTACATACATACATACATACATGTATTTGGTGCTCTATGCTCGTGTTGACTTATTTAATTGATATAAAGGTGAAATGGGTGATTATGGGCGGACAGTGGTCGTTAGAGGAGGTAATAGTTGTTAACTGGGGTACAATAGTTTAGGGGTAGAATGACTGTAAGTGGTATGAGGATAAGGTGGTTAATACAGAGCTTAAAGAGACCCGTGATTGGTGCTCATTGACTTTTTATTAAGACTATAGAACTGTTGTTAAGAGTGAGAGAGGGCTTTCAGGTTTTATTGGTCGTTAGAGGAGTCAAATGGTTGTTAGGAGGGATGAATGGGTTGTCAGACAGGTTGAACAGCTGTTAGCCACGCCATGCCATAGTTTGGTTGTTTGGCTTTTAAAGAGACTTTGAGTGTCAGTTTGTTCATATGTCTGTCTGTTTCAACAATATATATATAAATAAATATATATATATATATATATATATATATATATATATATATATATATATATATATATATATTTTTTTTCTTACTGTGAATTAAGGGAGCACACCAGAGTACACAGCCGTAGCCTAAGTGAGAGTTGGTTGTGTTATCATAGTCTGAAGGAGGAAAGTTGTTTACGCAATGGATTTTAAGCCCAGTGTTAGATACAGGCGCGTGAGGGGAGGTTGGATCAGCAATTGGCGGCCTGAGTTGGTGTATCGTGGAGGAGGGACGGAGGAACAAGAACAAGCGTATGTAACAAGATTTAAGGCAGTGCAGTACAGGCGTGTATGTGACCGAGTCAGGTATGTGTGGCTCACGTGTTGATGGAGTGACTGTGGTCAGTGTTATGTACATTAAATAGTACCTTAACATTCTCTTCGCACTGTTTTTCCTGGCCGTCAGCTGCCTGTACTATACTTCCCGTGCACGATAAGCGCCGTCGCCTTATTAGAATTACTTTCTACAGTACATTCCTTGTCTTCCGGGGTGATTATGTATCAATGTTAAATCTCTTATGTTATATTTAAGAGCGTGCTACCGGATCGTAAGTTGTGGCACTTAATTTAGTAATGACGTAAATTTGTGGCCCGAACATTACAACTCAAGGCCCGTGTTTATGCCGCCGGACTCTCGCTCGTAATCCCTCCTAATTTTTGACAATTAATTTTAAGTGTTTCGAATATCATAGTGCGTCCGGGTGTGCGTGCTGCCGCTGTGTCGTCTTTAGGGGGGGGGGTGGTAAAGAGAGTGGATGTGAGGTAGAGGATGGAAGTGGTGGAGGAAGGGGGGTTGGAGACAGACTACTGGGGGAGGGGTGTAAGATGTGATGCTGGTGGAGAGGACAAGGAAAGGAGGGAAGGAAGAGAATGAAGGAAAGGAGGTAAGGAAGAGAATGAAGGAAAGGAGTGAAGGAAAGGAGTGAAGGAAGAGAATGAAGGAAAGGAGTGAAGGAAGAGAATGAAGGAAAGGAGGGAAGGAAGAGAATGAAGGAAAGGAGGGAAGGAAGAGAATGAAGGAAAGGAGTGAAGGAAGAGAATGAAGGAAAGGAGGTTGTAGGTGAGAAGTGGGAAGGAGGTGGAAGAGATAATATATTGGAGAGATTGAGACTGAGTAGGGATGAAAGGGGGAAATAAAGGAAGGGTAAAGGGAGAGAGGACGGAGGCAGGGTGGAAGGGAAAACGGGTAGGAGGCGGGGGAGGATAAGTGTCAGGAGACTGGGTGGTGACCTTGGTGGAGGAGCATTACTTGGGGTAATGACACAGTTATAAGCAGGTAAACACAGACGGGCGTCACCACCCTCAGGTTTTATAATATTATGCTGTATTATATTGTTTGATGACGTTCATGTGTGATAATAACTGTAGTTGAGCCTCCGTGTTATGTCTCATTGTGTATAACGTTGTAACTCATCCACCACCGCCGTGCTTTCCCGTCCCGGTGTTCGACATACGGTTCAGTAACATACGGTGGGTGGTGAGTTGACAGGCAAAGTGGGGGATAGACAGTGGCAACACAGTTTTGAGTGTGTTGTTATACTGGTATTACTGGGGGAAAACTGCCAGCCTAGGCCGTCCCGTATTCACCAACTTTCTGTCCTCCAGTTCTTTACGAGTGACACTACACAGTATGATCGCTGTTTAACAGTTAATTCCATGGTGTGTGGGTTTAGGGGTGCGTATGTTGGTGCGAGAGAGAGAGAGAGAGAGAGAGCCATAAGCATATGATGAAACAGTGGTGGTGACGGTAGTGGGTGGAGGTACTGACCGGGTGGTGGCGAGTGGCAGCAGCAGCAGTAGTGGCTGGCGGCGGCAGCGACAGTAGCGGATGGCAGGAGTGGCGGAGGCAGACCACCAAAACTGTCCTTTATGGTGGGCTGGGCCAGATTATAAACCTGAGATATACGATCCTGGCCGGCCACGCTCTCTAATTTTTACGACACGGCCACCCTCACATTAAACCCCCTCCCCCTGCCCCCCTTACCACCCCTACCCCCCACAGATTTGCTCCACATCTTTTCCTCCCTCCTCCTCTCTCCCTCCTATTCCTCTTTCCATCTCCTACCCCCTCTCTCCCTCACCCCCTTCTCCCTCCACCCTTTCCCTTCACGTCTATAAAGTATTGGTGGCTGACGAGGAATGAAATTGGAAGGTGATAAAGGAAAAAAAAGGTAGGCCTATGCCCTCTGATGTGTGAAGGTGGCGGGAAAGAGAGGTGGCGAGAAGGAAGGAATGAAGGAAGGAGGGAATGAAGGGGTTGGATAGAAATAAGAAAACAGGGGATTAAAAGCCAGTAAAGAGGGAGAGGGGGGAAGAAGAAAGAAAGACGTTGACGGAAAGAAATGAGAAAGAATCGAGTCACGGAATAAGAGGGAGAGAGTATGAATGGGAGGGGGGGAATGAGGGGGAGGGGTTGCCTGGAGGAGAGGGAGAGGTAGGGGGTGTTGAGGGGGATAGGATGAGAGAGAGAGAGAGAGAGAGAGAGGGGGGGGGGATTACGTCTATGTTACTGTACCGTACATAAGTTACTCCTGTACACGTATTTAAGTAGGTTTCTTTTATTCTCCTGATCCTTCTTCCTCTTCTTCCTTCTCTTTCGCTCACCACTTGCTCCCTCTTCCTTACGTTAGACCTTTATCCCTCTTTGCTCCCTCCTTCACAATCCCTTATTTCCTCTTCCTCACGTCAAATCTTTTTTTCTTCTTCTTTCCTGCCGTACAAGTCATTTTTTTTCCTCTTTCCTCACGCCATTTCTTCATCCTCTTTCCTCACGCGAAGGTATATTTTCCTCCCGTTGCACACGCTATTGCTTTTCCTCGCCATTTTGCTCATTTTCAAGCCGTCTCTACCTTTCCTTTTATACTTCTATACTCTTTATGGAGTTCCTTTGTATTCCTCCGCGCGCTGGATTTTGATAGTCTTTTCCATTCCGTTTCATTTCCTTTAGCACTGTAAACTTAACGAGTGTGATGGTTAGTTGAGACTGGTCGTTGAGTAGTGCCTGGGGTTGTTAGATACATGACGCAAGAGATTATAATAGTACAGGAAAGTATGTATAATACTATAAAAGACACCTGTTTGGTCCACTCGGTAAATTACCTCACCTCACCTCACCTGTTTCACGTTTTCTATGGATGCTCCTTCCATGTGTTTTTGTTATCAACGAAAAAATAAAAATGTCAGGGTTTCTGTTCTCATAACCCCCATTAGTTATTTCATTCTCCTCGCCTTTAAGAACCTTTAGTATTTTTATCCTTCTAAAAATGAATGGTATTTTTTTCCACATCATCAAGCCCATAAACCTTGGAAATATCACATAACATTTTGGTTTCTGTTCAGACTTATCATCCCATTTGTAACGTACAAGTAAAAGATATCTTTGTTCACCTTTATCAGTCCATAAGTTACGTTTATAATCCCGTAAAAGAGACTTGGTACATTAGGAGGAACTAAATAGCACGTGGAATGTTCAATATGTCGTCAGGTAGTGTACAGTAGTCCATTTGTGACCGTAAACAAACAGAAACAAGGAAATAAGCCTCATTAGATAACATGGTAAATGAACACAAATAACTGATGGAGGAACTAACCGTATGTCCCTTGACTGCACTACTGTACCCTTGCACCGTACTGTGCACCACTGTAGCACTGTAACCCCTTGCACTGTGTACCCTTACTTTGCACCTTTGCATACTGTACTTGCACACTGTACTTGTACTCCTGTACCCTTGCACCGTACTGTACCCTTTGCACCGTACTCGTACCCTTTGCACCGTACTGTACCCTTGCACTGTAATTGTACCCTTGCTGTACTGTACCCTTGCACCACTGTACCCTGCACTGTATCTGTTTGCACTGTACTGTACTGTACTGTAACTGTACCCTTGCACCGTACTGTACCCTGGTAAACCTTGCACTCGTGTGCACCCTTGCACCTGTGCACTGTACTGCCTGTGTACACATTGTACCTTGCACCGTACTGTACTGTACCCTTACGTACTTGCATGCTTGCACTGCATGTACCCTTGCACACTGTACACTTGCACTGTACTGTACCCTTGCACCATTGTGCACCCTTTGCACTGTACTGTACCCTTGCACTGCACTGTATTGTACCCTTGCACCGTACTGTACCCTTTGCACTGTACTGTACCCCTTGCACGTACTGTACCCTTGCATCGTACTGTACCCTTGCATGCCTGTACCCCTTGCACCTGCAATGTACCCTTGCACTGCACTGTACTTGCACTGTGCACCCCACTTTGCACCCTTGCACCGTACTGTACCCTTTGCACTGTACTGTACCCTTTGTATACCCTTTGTACTGTACCCTGCATACTGTACCCCTTTACTGTACATACTGTACCCTGATGCCGCGCACTGTACCCCTGTACTGTACCCTTGCACCGTACTGTACCCTTGCACCATACTGTACCCTTGCATCGTACTGTACCCTTGCACCATACTGTACCCTTGCACCGTACTGTACCCTTGCATCGTACTGTACCCTTGCACCGTACTGTACCCTTGCATCGTACTGTACCCTTGCACCGTACTGTACCCTTTTATTTAAGACTTAACTATACCGGTACACGTCAGTCCAGTCCTGCTTGTATAATGGGATGTATCAATTATTATGTAACAAGTGTCATTATAATGGCTTTGTATCGACTTTTTAATGAAAACATACTAGACTGCAGTCATATAAAGTTAAATACGTCACCAGACAGTGTAATTAGTTTTATAATTCACTATTGTAATGGATACAATGGACAAAATTAACTCCTGGTTAGTGTGCATACGTCACTTGCCTGAACATTAGAGAAGGACGATTGTTCTAGACCTCTCTCTCTCTCTCTCTCTGCTTAAATATATTCTGAGTCTCACTTCGCTTGAGGGGAAAAAAATCTGCTGACAGGTACAGTACACGTAATAATCATGTTGTGGTGCCCCGCTGTTTACCGTGACAGTTGTGTGGCAACAAACAAGCCTGGCGGGGTGAGTGGCAGTGTGGCTCCTGCATGTTTCATTACCGTGGCTCCGACTCTTGGTAAAATGTCTTGCAATTTTTTTTTTCTTACCTTTTTGTTCCCGAAATTTTTAAACCACAAGAAGATTGAAATTACGCCCCATTAATGTAATACCCAGAAGATGAGTTAAAGCGTGTACTATCTTGATCTGTGCGAGTCACCCGGCAGCTTAATGTTAAAAACGGGGGATTTTAAGCTTGTGAAAAAGTCTATGCTCTTTAATAATATGTTTAGCTGGAGTTATGCTGGGGTGATGTTTTCTTTGTGTGTGTGTGTGTGTGTGTGTGTGTGTGTGTGTGGTGCTCCCTTCTCAAGCTGTATGGGTGTTAGCTTAGAGCCCAGTTCTATATGATGTGTATATTTAAGAGTATAGATATTAGCCACCTCCTGTAAAGACCTCATACAGGGCCCAAGTACCACATTTTGATAATTTCATACCATTAATATTCCTAGTAGCTTATTAAATAGGTAAGAATACAAATAATTAGTTGATTTAAGCTTGAGTACAAACGTTACCTCTAAAAATAGCCTCAGAATCACACCCGAGACTCTACCTTACCTAAAAACGTCCAGTTATAAGACAAAATCAACATAGGGATTTTTTAAATATTCCAGACGTTTGTTTTAGGTGTCAGGCAGTAGGGAGGGTGAGTGAGTCGAGTGAAGTTATGTTAATATCAATGTTTAAGTCCTTTGTTTATATAATTTACTCCCGCTGTGATAGGTATAGTGATTTTTAAGTGTTGTGTTGAGTCTATCTCGTATTAATTACCCCCCGTGTTAACAGTGTATTATAAAAAGTGTTCTTCTCGTAGGTGCTGTAGAGGTTTGTACTGTTGAAGTTTCTTGAACGTTTGCCTGAGTTGCTGGAGTAAAGTAACGCGTGCTGTGAATGGTCTTAACGACTTTAGTTCAGCAGTTTCATTGGCTATAAAACGTAGCTTAAATACAGCGCAATTTAAAGTTGATTATGTTAGCAGAGTTCTAATGAATTTTTCTAATTGAAATATAGTGTTTTTTAAGTCGTTTTAAGGGTGATTACGTTTTGTGGTTATTTAAAATGTGATGCCTGAATTTTGTCTTTATTTCACCCATTTGTTTGTTTAGTAGTGTTATTTTTTTTTACCTCCATGTTGCCTACGAGACACTCACGAATTAGAATATTTTCGGAAATTCTCTAAATTCATAGTTATTCGTTTATTCAGAAAAGTAAAAGTCAAAACAATCATCGGTTTGAACTACAGGTGTGGTAATTTCCCATACAGTAATAGTGACAGTAACGTGTAGGTGGGTGGTGGTGACTTGACCTACACACGAGAGTTATGTACCTTAGTATCCTTAATCGTTTACACAGTGTACCCAAAATTAATAATCCAGTTTCATAATCATCTACAACAGCTACAACACTGTATTATATGTAGTCGGTGATGGTGCTTGTAGGTCGTGTCTCCCCCAATACTGTATGTGGTGATATGTTGTGTTTTTTGGTGCAGTTTTAGGCCCTGTTCTCGCCGCTACTGAACGTCTGAAGGTATAGTGCCCTCTTATAACCCGCACTAGAGAACGTTTAGCATGTTAGGTTTTTAATAATTCTCATCTTTTTTTAATCCGTTATCGAAAACATATAAGCAGTAAGTGCTGCGCAATCACCAGCAGCGTAAGAGAACATGCAATAACCTGGTGGGTGTTTTTATTTTATTTAATGGCATGCACTAGAGAACATGTGATCAGTTAGTGCTTTACAATAACCCGGGTATATCGAACACGTATTTTGTAATAAGTGCTTTATAATAACGCGAAGGATGGCATGTAATTAGTTTGTGTTACTCCGGAGGAAACTTGTCATTAGTAAGTGCCTTGTAATACCTGGTGCTAGAGACCTGTAATCAACGTGGTAATTACAATGAAAGGCGTTTAATCATTCATTTTATAGCCAAGTGATAGGTTAGTTTAGACGACCCCTGTTGGCCCGCCGCCTGGTCCCACCCGTCACAATGGAGATGTAAAGAACTGCGGTCGGATGTAAACAATACGTTCTCCTTAAGTAAACCACCGGACACCAGATTCTCATAGGTACAGTCTCGTTCAAGATTCTTCTAACACTGCTGGAGACAGCTGGCAACTCAAGGTGATTGGTTACTTAGTTCCCCGTTGTTTAATTTAATGGTTGGGCTTTGTCGTTTCGTATTATATTATACTACGTACTATAGTTAACAAACGGCCTTGAGTTGCCAGCTGTCTCCAGCAGTGTTCGAAGAATCTTGAACAAGACTGTACTACGATGCATATTATTAGTAACTGAAGATTAAAGAATACATTTAACTAGTTGACCTAAGATAAAATACAGAAATAACGTATATAAATAACATCAATATCCCCATCAAGGTATTTTCACGTAGCCTACACCAGGTATGTGCGTCAAAATTAAGGTAAAAAATCTGTTCCAAAAGATTCTCTCAACAGATTACGTAAAGTGTGGGATATTCAATTGAGTTTCACTTTACGTCTTGTCCGTCCATGCCAGGGTGAAGTTCTCTTGCGATTGGCTGTTTCCTTGTGTGTTCCAGGAAGTTATAGTTAGTGTGAACAATAATTTTTTTTTAGTCTTTCACGTTTGTCTTTTTGTTCTAAATTACATGAACTCGAATAAACGCAAAATATTTTCTTCATCTTTGTCTATTGGTAATTTTCACTTGTAAATAACTCATTGTCACCTCTTTGTGTGTGTGTGTGTGTGTTGAAGACGAGGATAATACATTAGTGATGTTCCAAGGTATTTTAGGAGACTTTTTACCTTGTATGAAACGCAAGTTGCTGTTATGTCAGCTGGTGCTTGAGTACATACACTCGCACACAAAGAGACACGCTGTTTGAATTAGTTAGTCATCTTTATTATGCTTGCGCAACTCTGTAGGAGAAGTATGAAAATATTATCTCCCCCTTTTTTCCCCCATTGTGGTGGAATATTTAACACCCTCTGGCCCTGACGAAGTGAAGAGAAGTTAGTTCATCTTTACACGAAGGTTTATGTTTTTTGGTGTATGGTTCCTGCGGAGAATTACACCATTGATGAGAAGCTCGAGTCGCGTGAGGGAAGATTTGCTGGCGTCTGTGAGTGTTGGAGGTGGTGGGGGGTGTTGTGTCGTTTGGGTACCATAACGATATACAGTACAGTGTGTTGGCTTTGTAGTGTCAGGTTACAAGTTGATATTGGGGTCAGGATATAGGTAGGTGTTGGGGTCAGGATACGGCCAGGTGTTGGGGTCAGGATACAGGTAGGTGTTGGGGTTAGGATACGGCCAGGTGTTTGGGTCAGGATACGACCAGGTGTTGAGGTCAGGATACGGCCAGGTAATATAATCAGGGTACAGCCAAAGTTTATCTGTAATTTGGCGAGAATTTCGAGTTTGTTACAGATGCCTGAATTATAATACTAAAAAAGTTGTATTATAGCGGTCATATTTTATCAGAATTTTCAATGAATTCCTACAAACACTTTTTTATTTAAATTTTTTTAAATTCTTTATATTCCAAATAGTTGCTTTAATATATGTTTAAAATACAAATTAAATTACGTTAGTTTTTAGACCTTTGTTGACGTGGGAATGTTCATTTTATGGACTCTAAAAAAAGAAAAACGCATTAGATTGTGTTATATTGACGGTAGGTTCCCCGCGGTGAGGCACAGGTATTGATCAGCTCGGCAGGAACCACCATAAATTGTTTTCTTATAAAAAAAAAAAGTTGAGCACAAACCAGTACCGGGGTTTTGGTGGAGGAAATTTAGCTTACATTGTTAGGCTTTGACTGTTATATTTTCGTTGTTGATTGTCATTAATCCAGCGTTTTATAGTTTATAGTCTGATGGATGGCAATGTAAAAATTATAATTAGTCGTAATTAGTAATGAGGGTTGGCCTTACACGACAGTCTGTGTGTGTGTGTGTCTTCATGTTTTGTTTGTGTGTGTTAGATGTGCGTGCGTGTCTCTCTCTCCCCCTGTGCTTGGGTGCTAGTGAATGTACATGTTCTTTCTATTTTGGTACGCCTTTGTGCATCTTTATGTGTATATACCTGTGTGTGTGTATGTCTGTGCGTGTGCATAGGCGAGTACGTTTGCGGGGGCGTGTCCAGGCATGCACGCGTGTGTGTGTGTGTGTGTGTGTGTGTGTGTGTGTGTGTGTGTGTGTACACGCCAGGTGGTGAACACACGGAAGGAGAATATTGGTGAAAATGTTACAGTTCACCGTCAGTAGTGTGGACCATTGACAGGTAATCTCACAGCGAGTGGAGGAGTGGTGAGGTGGAGGGCAAGAGCTGGAACAAGGAATGTATTGGAGCTTGAGAGAGAAAGCAGATTAAAGCTTTAAGTCAGACGTGTGTTGGTATTTATGCTCTGGTGACCGTCCGTCTTACTTTGTTTTATTTATAATTTTATTTGCTTAATATTGTGTTTATTTAATTTATGTATCACTAGCTCTTATTTGTTCTGGTGTTTATGTAAGGTAACTTAGTTTCTCTCTACCGTGAAATCATCAAATAATATACCAGGGATCCCGAGGACGATTAAAAAAAGCTTTCATTGAACAGTGAAGACTTGCGAGCAACGGAGCTTCTCACGGTACAGAAGTGTGTGACAGCCAGGCATTCCTTCGTGTTACACCTCTACTACTATTGTGGAACACGTGACATTATCTGAAATGTTCTGAAAGGCGTGTAGCGTTGCACTGGGAATAGGTTTGTGGATGTCAGTGTATTGTCTTAATGGAACAACAATGAAAAAATATTGCGGTTGCTTTGTTGTGAACGTCAACACAACACAGCTGGCGTGGCCACCTGACTCCTACTGCCTACCACCACCACCACTACTTGTAGCACCACAACCACTATCACTACTACATGTACACCACTACCACATTAAAACCCTACATCAACACTACCACCACGTGAGGCTGTTGCTAAGTGAACCGGTAGTTAGGTGAGGCTGTTGTTATACAGGTGAAGCTGCAGTTAGGTGATGCTACAGTTAGGTGAGCGGTAGTTAGGTGAACACGCCACCTGCGGTTGATAAGGCAGTTTGTCGCATGTCCTGCCATGCCGGCCTGATGTGCATCCCGGATTTAATTAGTTTACTGGGCGGGATCAGCAGCCCTCATTAGCGAGTAATTATTTCTGGTCAGCAGTAGGTGAGTCCCTCCCTCCCTCCATCACACTATTGTTGTCTCTCCTTCCCCCCCCCCTCCCTCCCTCCCTCACCTAATTGTTTTGAATCCCTCCCTCCCTCACACCACTGTTGTGATTTCCTCCCTCCCATCCTTCCTCCCACATACCATTGTTGAGTCCCTCCCTCTCTCCCATAGTCGAGTCCTCTTTACGCCCTACACCTCTACAAACAATTCTCATCTTTTTTGTACATTAATGTTACTGTATATCATGTCGGTATAGTTGATTTTCCTTATTTAATGAAACGTTAATGTATCTGGGTAACATGACCGTAAATGTTAATATTCCGGACGGCGGCGAGAAACATTCCTTAAAAACTAGATATTTTCACAACCTCTCTCTACCTCGTTAGTCCGGTCTAGCGGGGTTTACTATTCCAAGTTTTAGAGCAAACGAGTTAACTTACTGTAGTAGCTGCTTGAGGATGGTCACAGGAGCTGGCTGTTGCTGAGATACACATTCAGTCAAAGTACCGTCATCATATCTGAGGGTTGGCGACCACAGCACACTGTAGACTAAATCTTTGGTACACAAGCAGGCAGCAGTACCGCACTCGACCGCATTCTCTTCCCCAAATTATAAACTTAGGTATCCATTTACAGTTGGGTGGACTAAGAGCACCCGGGAATCGAACCACCGCCTCTCCTGTGTCACATTACCGACCATTAAATCGTGAGAGATCGATGTAGGATAATATGGTAAGAAAATGTAGTTCCCATAGTTCCATACACCTCCTGCAAATTAATATCAGTCTATAATACCACCATTACCGCCAAACTTTGCCATCATTGAATCTAGAGCATCCTTATTGTGGTCATCAGTTTCTCCATCGGGTATCACACAGCCACCATATAGCCAGTCAACGTGGGTCAATTATTCCCCCCCCACCCTTTTTTTTATTCTCTGATGTCAAATTTAGGGTCAGAATTTTAGTATAACAAACGATACCAACAGCTCTCAAATCCTCTAAATCCCCTAAATCCCGAAATTCATTTGAATCGGACTATGTACTTGCCGGCTGCCGGATATAAAATAAATTTGTCACGTAAGGTCGGCATGATCATAACTGTTGATTAAATTTACCTCCCATTTACCTCCCGGGCGAAGAATTATGTGTTCAGTGACCTCAGAGTGTGAATGGTTGGCTGCCCTTTGAGAATCACGCTTCAGCCTCCGAGGGAAACCCGTCACTATCCACCACTGTCTTCACTACTATCCTCTGCCCTCGTTCTGGTGTGTTTTGGCTCCAGTCGTGTTTGTAATGGTGATCTTTATTACAGCATCATTTACCGATACCACTGTTTCATTTACCGGTACCACTGTTATTATTTAATGGTAAGCTGTTATTGTTTACCGGTACCACTGTTATTATTTACCGATGCCACTGTTTCATTTACCGGTACTACTGTCATTATTTACCGGTACTACTGTCATTATTTACCGGTACCACTATTATAAGTGAGATGTAGAGACAAGTTACACCGTATCTTTATCTCAGTTTAGGATTATTAACCATGACTACAATATGAGGTCTTTTGCGATGGAAAGATGGTGTCCTATGGCGTCGTGTATGTATGTCGGTCTGTGGACATAACACCTTCATTTATATTCTCTTGTTATCTCCTCATCTCGCCCTGCACTCTGCACTCACATTCACACGCACGCGGTTTTATCTGTCTCTTTTATCATGCGTTTCTCTTTTCCTCCTGTCACCTGTATACTCTTCTGTCACCTGCGTTCCTCCTGTCTACCTACTGTCACCTGTCTACCTCCCATATCTTCTGCCACTTGGGGTTATTTTGGTCGCTGAGTCCTTCTACACCCAGATGACCGCTTGGTATCCTCAGTTCGTGTACCTTATTTGACACACACACACACACACACACACACACACACACACACACACACACACACACACACACACAGTCCTGCCACCATTTCCCCGGATGAAGACGTATCCTTTGTACCGTGATCATCTCTACCATGTTCAGGGAGATTGTGTGGTGTAGTGCGTTTACGAGACGAAGAAGGAAGAAAAATAGGAGAATGGGAGATGAGGAGGAGGAGGAGGAGGAGGAGGAGGAGGAAGAAAGAATTTGGAAGATGATGGTTAGGATAAGTAATAGTAAAGAAAAAATAATGATATTGTATATAATGAAGGGATGTGTGTGTGTGTGTGTGTCGTCTCCTCTGTACAGGACGAAAAGCTATTTATTTTATCCCCCGACCAATTGTAACTAGAGAGAGGTGGTGGTGTTATCGATGCCGTGTATCTTGTCTGTCTGTCTATCTGTGACCTCACTCAAAATTAGTCCTACAGTTCTGAGTGGTTCATAGGTCAAGGTCATTGTTGTAATAGAAATAACTACAGGGTTTTTATCAGTCAAATTCATCATTTTTTTATTTTCTTTTGTTTCCTCTTCAGCAATACCTGTTCTCACAATACTACATTCAGTTACTGTAGTTGCTGTAGTTGTAATGGTATTAGTTAACTATATATATACTGTATATATTGGTTAATGACATCAAACATACTATTTCGACACGAGAGAAAAATGAGGCATATTTCAAATTGGTAATAAAATGCTAATGCACATATGCTGGTCGTGACGGCTGCGAGGTGCCCCAGGGATTCCCGTGCTGTGAAGTGGAACGAAAACGTCGACGCCACGAATATTTGGGGGTCTAGTGATGATTTGTGGCTGTGAGACATTGGAAATAAGGAGTAACTCGTAAACTTCTTAACTGGTAAAATTTATTAAAACTTCGTAAGAGCTGAAAATGTGTGTTCATTAAGTGTGGGTACTCAAGCAGCGTCCCGCCCGATCACACTGGCCTGGCCTCGTAATGTGTGTACTGAACATTATAACAGTGGCTCTGATGTTGGTCGAGAGTGATTATTTAATGTTCAGTCGAGATCAAAATTCCCATTACACCTCACTTTGTAATATCTTGAATATATTAGTGGTTCATATATGTGATTGGTTATATTTATGTAAGAATAATCCTATAAAAATTCAATCTTTAACACGAAGAAAAATCTGAGTAAATAGACGATAAATTCTCAATCGCTTTTACCTACTGCACATGACCCATATATAGATGTCAGCTGTTGCCAATAGATTATTTTCCCCCCCACAACTGTACTACCATATATACAGGTATTGATATTGATTGTTATATTATTGTATTTGCATATTAGGTGAGTGTGTTTTGTATTGTGAAACTGTGTTGAATTTAAGCGCTGTCAGGAATGCTGCGTTTTGTAAATTTCACTTAATTTCTATTTTTGTGTAAAACTTATGTGGCAGGGGGAGGTTTGCCATTACTGAGAGCTCTGGTGACCCTGGCCTTGTGTTTGGTATTATTTTTTTGTTTATTATTAGTTGGCTATAACAATAATTATTTATATTGTTATTTACAACCATTAGATTATATTGTATTTATTTACCTTTTGTATTTTTCTTATGAAGACTTTAAAGCTCAGTTGTGAATGTTGTGCGTTGTTATATGGTTTTATTTTTGTGCAGTTTAAAAGTAGATTTATAGTGAGCGGCTGATAGAGGTGATGGGTGGCGTTTAAGATTCACTATGGGTGGGTGGCAGTTCATATGATTCACTCTGGGTGGGTGGCAGTTCATATGATTCACTATGGGTGGGTGGCAGTTCATATGATTCACTATGGGTGGGTGGCAGTTCATAAGATTCACTATGGGTGGGTGGCAGTTCATATGATTCACTATGGGTGGGTGGCAGTTCATAAGATTCACTATGGGTGGGTGGCAGTTCATATGATTCACTATGGGTGGGTGGCAGTACATAAGATTCACTATGGATGGGTGGCAGTACATAAGATTCACTCACCATGGATGGGTAGCGGGCGGCACACAAGACCCACCATGGGCGGCGGGTGGTAGAGTGGTGGAGGCTTGTGTGTGGGTCGCGTGCTCCTCCCTCATCCGTCTTGCTCCAAATGCTGTTATTAGTTAGTTTTGCCTCGTGTCCATTAGCGCTGATAAAATATTTTAGGGGATCGTATATTTGTGCGTAATATCCGGTCATGGGTTGTGTTATTTTAACCCGAGTTGTATTATGAAATGGTCGCCGACGCCATACAAGGTAGGGCTGATAGGAGAAACTGTTGTCCATGTTTTTGCTTATACCCAATACTGTTCTGAACGGGAGTTATTGTGTTCAGTTTCCAGGAAGGTAAGATTTAATATTTGGTGACCTGGCAGAAGTGTTTCTCGTCTAGATAATAAAACTTCATACACAGCCTCTCGGGTTAGTGGTACGAGAAACTGCAATATTGGCTCCCGAGTTTAGGTGGAGATTCAATCAAACCTGTTGGATTGATCGCGTCATGCGATGGCGTCTGAGTTGCATTAGTGATAAGTTGAGGCAACAGGGTTAATAAGGTGACACATGCTCCATGAATTTCCGCGCCTCTGGGTGCGCCTGGGACCCCTCACTGCCAGGATGGTCCACACGGTCCAGGGTTGTAGGCGGCGGCCGTGGGAGTGACGACGATGTGGCAGGGGTGGCATGGCCTTTTTCTCCCCCGCGCCTTTTAATTTTCCATGTGCGAGCGCTCGTTAAGACGAAGCCAATCTGGGCAGATGGTGGCCGGCCAGCACTGGTCATCCGCGCCGGGAAATAACCGCGGGGACCAGCTCAGCCCCTCCCTCCCTCCCCACCAGCCACAGAAAAGAAAACTATTTTATCTGTAACCAGGAAGGGTAGACTGGTGTGCCTCCATGTTTCTCCCTCGGGGAAGGTACACACACACACACACACACACACACACACACACAACTGTGATCAATGAATTATAAAAGAGGAATAATGACAATCACTTTAATGAACTTGGTGATTGAAGACAAGTGTAGTAGATTACCTTTTAATTATGTAGAGTTGATGGTTGAGTAGTGTGAGGCATCGGTTAAGGGGGTTGAAATAAAAATATATATCCAGTCTACGTAAATATTTCTCCCCGTCATTTTAATGGTTCAAAGTGAGCATGAGACTAATTAATGAGCATTTCTCGTTTATGGATTCCCCCTCCTCCTCGTCTCTCACCCAGTCTACAAGTTACAGCTCCACAAATGTAAGACAGTCACCCACTTCCTATTACATCACTTTAATTTTGCAATCTTATCTTCCTTTATCTATGGTTTATTAGGCAAACTTAGCTTCAGTATGTCACTTGTGAATTATGTTGGTCTTCAGGGAGATTCTCTTGTCTTGTGGACCGCCCCAGTCCATCACAGACTTGAGGGAGAGGGATTTTGTTGTATCCTAACTTCTTACTAAAAGCTTTATCTGACTGTTATTTCTGATGACCTTCTGAGTCTCATAATGTGACGTTCTATTCGTTTATATTTTTTTTATTTTTTTCGTTCTTTTAAATTGTTCATAAATGTCATTACAGTATTGCTTCGTGTTTTGAAAGTGTGATAATATTGCTTTTAAATCGTGGGGTTTGGTTGGTTATCATCTTTGTGTTAGTATTTTTGGTCGTCTGCGTCTGATCTGGTGTTTTAGCGCGTTACTGTGTGTTCACTGAAGGGAAATACAGTATATGAAAGGTGTGTACATGTTGTTTGTTCGACTTGCGCTACGAAAACTGGTCTTCCTCGGCGATTGATCTCAGGCTTATGTAGCCATCTTGACAAAACACTGGGTAAAGCAATCACAGTCTCACGTTCATAATGGTGTTTACAGAAGACAGGCGTATCAGTGGTATAGTTTAGGTCACCTTCCCTGGCGTATACCAATCACGATACGGTACTCACTTCGTCCCCACCGCGAACTCGTCATAAAAATGTCATAAAACTACCTATTTCCGACTGTTTCTCATTCCAGGGCAACAGGAAACATGATTTTGTTGCTTTCTAAAATATAATGAAAGAATTGACGGTCTCTGGCAATTTTACAGCCAGTTCCCTATAGAGATGTGTTAAAATTGTGTTCAAGAAGGAAATTACGACTTGTGTTTGTACCAAGAAGCACCGTAGATGTTATATATTGACAATGTTAAGACTTCACAAGATGGTGGTGGTTTTCTTCATCGTGCTTCATCATCTTTGTCCCCATTGTCGTTTTCTATTTTCCCCTTCCTTGAGCGCCAAGCATAAGGGAGGACTTCATGCTAGAGGGAGGGATAGGGAGAGACAGATGATGATGAGTAGTGAGGAGAGTTCATGGTCACTCCTGAAGAAGGGTCGATCACCGTTTTGTCTTGGTGGAGGCGAGGCGTTGTTTGTGTTTGCAGGTGGTGGCGCGTCCCTTGCTCTCGGGGGGACGGTGTGGCATTTGTGAGTTGAATCTCTCTCTCTCTCTCTCTCTCTCTCTCTCTCTCTAATTTTTTAATGTTTCTTCAGCCATTCATCGATTCTCTAAAGTCATTTTCTTTCTCTCGTGGTTCGTTATTGTCTTAGGGTAATAATTATATGCGAATTTGCTTTTAGGAAAGGAATGAATATCTGACCTCGTAAAAAAGTGACGAAATTGCAGGTCTTGCTTTCACAGAGGAGGGTAGGGGGGGGCAGTGGATCATCTTATAGAATTTTCTTTCCATTTATTTAACCTTTTTTCCAGGTGTTAATAATTAAGGTGAGGTATAGATCTGTATTTTAACATTTCATCACTAAAGTGTGTTTATAGACCTGTGTATTAACAAGAATAGCATCAATGTTTATATAGATAGAACTTTATTTTAACGTATGTATATAGTTTATTGGTTAGTATATTTACCGTGAATGACATGAGTATTTATAAGAGTAAGCATGATCATATTTGCGATAACAATAAAGACTGGTTACAGAGAGGAGGTTTAATTACCGAAGTGAGATGAACTTTATCGCCTGTGTGAGGGAGTATAAACTAGCTGGGGAGCGAGAGGGCTGAATAGGACATTATTTGTTGGAAATTGGCCGGGTGTGTGGGTAAACTTCTATAGCGAATTATGTATTGTGGATGTTACGGGCGCCATTTGTGTCGTGGGCGGAGGATGGAGTACCCGTGGTGTGAGTACGCGGCTATTTCGGTATTAATTTGGGCGTTATCACTCATTCGCTATTTTTTCTGTGTGTGGTGGTGGATATGTTGAGTGGTGGGTAGGTTAGGTGGTGTGGAGGGATGGGTTAGGGGTGGGTTTAGTTTAAAGGGGGTAGTGGGTTTGACGTTTGACAAGGGGTGGGGGGATAGAGGGTTAGGTGGGGTGGAAGGAGGGTTAGGTTGGAGGGTGGGTAAGGTGGGGTGGAAAGGAGGGCTAGGTGGAGGGAGGGTTAGGAGCGGTAGGGGGTCTCCTGAAGTCTTTTGTATCGTTTCCATGTTCCTGTTTTATTTTTTTCTTGTTAGGGTAAAGACGGGAGACGAGGGGGGGAATATTCTCACTTGTCGAGTTGTGCTTTTATGCCGCCTCTGTTGAAATAGTTATTATCGTTGTTTTTCTTATTACTGCTGCTGTTATTATCGTTGTTTCTTTTATTATTGTTGCTGTTATTATTTTTGCTGTTATTATTATTGTTGCTGTTACTGTTGTTGATAGGTCTGGTAAGTATTGCGCTCCATAATGGAAAGAACAGGTCAAATTTAATACGATAATCGAGTTCAGCCACCAAGAAAATTTCAAAATTAATGTCACGTACATAATTGAACTCTGTACTAAAACTGACGACATGAAAAAAACGAAAAACATAGAGCGATCGGTTTTAAGCGAGAGAGAGAGAGAGAGAGAGAGAGAGAGAGAGAGAGAGAGAGAGAGAGAGAGGATGTGGGGGGGGGGCAGATTTTGAATTTTAACAAAGATGGTCGACGCAATAAATGACATAGTGACCTTGTTATAAAAATAGAGTAGCAATTAATATTTAAATATATTTCGGCATATTTTTTGTTTGGTGGTAAACTGTGTAAGAGAGTGACCTAAAACATTATTAGTCCTGAACTAAATCCAACCTTATCTTACGTAATTAACTAAATCTTAAGTATTCAAATCACATGGACTAAGCGTTATTAAAATTGGGATATTTTTTAATTGAGGCCCATTAAGACATGACCATAAATAGTTAGGTTAGGTATGGGGCCTAACAGGAATGGGGCCCATTTGACCACTGACCTTATTCTAACCTCTCCATAGGAACCTCACCGGACAGGACACTCCTCTTATGCTCCCCAGCCATCCTCTGTGCGTTATGTAAACAGGACTGAACCTTTACGACTTAATATACTGATGAATGTGGAACAGTCCTTTCACCCAAATTGAAAATTGTTGTGAGAAGGGAAGGAGGAGGAGGAGAAGAAGGAGGAGGGGGGAGGGGGGCAGAGGGAGGGTAGGTGAGGTAATCCTGCTACTGAAGTCACGTCTTTAACCTTGTGTTTGTGGGTTCTTTTGTTTTGGTTAGTTTGTGTTTGTGGTGTTTTGCGGGACGACCAGCTCTGAGGATTAGAGTTATGTCTTAAGGCGATTGGTTGAATGAGCCTTGTTCTGGTACACCCCCCTCCCCCTTTGTTCCTGGGTTACAACCTAACCTAACCTACAGGAGGACACACCACGGTAACTGCTGTGTGTGGTACTTCCTCTTACAGTAGTGGGTCAGGTACCTGGTCTCTCGCCTCACCTCCACATCACTGATCTACTCTGTTCGCTCACCTCACTACTCCGTCTACGCCCCCCTCCCCTCACCTTTTATATAAGACGGAAATTATGGAGGAATTGGCCTTTCCCTGGGTAAGTGTGGGAGGAGCTGAATGTGGGTATGATCTATTGGGCATGGATGAGTGTGGACGTGGTCGAATGAGGTCGTGGGTGAGTATGGGCATGGATGAGCAGGAAGGGGTAGTATATTCAGAGGTCCTCACCCATCAGCAGCAGGAGCCGAACACTGGGTATGATAATCAAATTGAGGGACACTAATGAATTACCAGGGGGTGGGGGGGATGCTGCGACGCTCGTATGCTAATGGGTGGTCGTCAGTCCTTCTTATTTGAACCATTATTCAGGACTTTAATCACCCTCCCAGGTACCATAAAAACTAATTTGAGATCTTTACCGACGGCAGCTTGAGTGTTCAGGTAGAGGGGTGAAGGTATTTACTCTCACTAGGTCGTGTATGTGAGCTTTGTGTATGTGTGTGTGGGGGGGGGGTTGGTAAATGGGAGGAGGTGAGTGGGCATGGGTTAATGTGGGTGAGAGTGGGGGACAGGCGTGGGTGAGTGGGCGTGGGTAAATGAGGGCGTGCGTGTGTGTGAGTGGGAGAGGATGGTAGGATAAAGGAGACAGGCAGATAACTTGACAGTCTCCAGAGAGATGCTACACGACTGTCCACATTAGGACCATTAAAACGGGGAGAAGAGTCGACTAGGAATGGTGGTGGTGATGATGGTGGGTATGGAAGGAGGAAGAGAAGGAAGGAGTAGGTAGGAAGGAGAGAAGGAAGGAGTAGGTGGAAGGGAAAGAAGGAAGGAGTAGGTAGGAGGGGAAGGAGTATGACCTTCCCTTAGCAGCAGACTGTTATGATTTTGGTCAGATGGCGAGACATTATTATTATTATTATTATTATTATTATTATTATTATTATTATTATTATTATTATTATTATACCCGGGTGAGGATTAGAGATCAGTCTTACCTATAAATCCTCACCCGTCAACCCTCACCCGTCAACCCTCACCCGTCAACCTTCACCTGTCAGCCCTCACATGCAATCCTGTCATTACCGTCACTCATTTATCTGATTACGTGTCTACTTAGTCACATGTTTACCTCAGTTATACATATTACGTGCCCAGGTTCAGTCCCACATATATATATACAGGTATACGCCCATCAGTTATTCTTTACAAATTAATTCACACACCTGTTATTTTTTACCTGTTATTTCCTCACACCTGTTATTCTTCATACATTACTTTCCACACCTGTTAACTTCACCTGTTACTTCCAACACCTGTTATCTTCACACATTATTTTCCACATCTGTTACGTTCCACACCTGTTATTTTTTCACATATTACTTCCCACACCTGTTATTCTTCACATACTATACCACCCCCCCTCCACACCTGTTAACCACATAGGCCTATATAACACCCACACGTGACTCTACATAAACGGGTATTAACTAATTTTCACCTATGCATTGAATTACCTCCTGGGAGAAATAAGACTAAAGGGGTAACTTAAGAATTGAATTAAAACTGAACTTCAAAAATTATCCCTCATAGGAAAAGGTGGAAACGGGACTGTGTTTATTCAGTTTAAGCACAGAGATGAGATGCAGGTCTTACCCAAGTTCAACAGAGGTAAAGAAGATATCGTCGTCAGCTGTGTTAATGCCTGGTGCGGGATGGCTGTGGGGGTGGCTTGAGGGGTGCAGTGAGGGGTGAACTGTCCAGGGGGAGCGGGCCAGGGAGAGCGTGGAGGTGAAGTCTCTCATTGAGTCATTTATCCAAGGATTGTACGTACAGGTACATGTAGTCATAAAGGTGATAACGTAGCTACATGCCAAGGGGAGAGGGTTAAAATTGTATGATAAGATGCCTGGGGAAGGGAAGGGAAGGGAAGGGTTAATCATCGGTTTTGTTGTGATCTTCAAGCATTCCCAGATCAAGAAACTTATCAGACCTTTTTTAGCGTTATATTGGCACTCGTATACAATTACTAAGTGATGATCGCCCCGACTAGTCTCTCTCTCTCTCTCTCTCTCTCTCTCTCTCTCTCTCTCTCTTTGTTATCGGTAACTTGTGGGTTCTTACTTTTTATTTGAAAGAACTTTCTAGTAGAAATAACTAATCATTAATATGAAAAATAGTCAGTTCACGTGTTGGTGTTGTATTAAGTGACATAATACAAGGAGGTGAGGTGCTTGAACAGAGAGACACCCATGATCTGTGAGCCCCCCCACTCCTCCTCCACCACTTGAGTCTCATTCCTCCACCGCCGCATGAGCCTCCTATTCCCCCACCTCTCCACCATCTGGACTTCACCTACCTCACATCTCCTTTATATTTTCAGTTTCCAAAATCACACTGTGTTAACGCCTGTGTACACACGACCTGGCGCGTAATTAGCAACGCGTTTCAGAAATCCTTTAATGTCTGGGTGTATTCAAGGCTTAACCAGATTAGTATTGTTCTGGTAGTGTAATGCCTCAAGTACTTAATAATTAAACGTACTTAAGCAAATTGTCTCGGTAATGCTCATCATAGAAACAATTATTTATAACTTAAAGGCAATAGGCTTGTTATATCGTACCGAGGGCAATTATTCCCAGATATTCTTAATGAAGCTCGTTAAGTTACTTATTTATCTTTAATATAGTTAATGCATATTTTACAATTAACTGTATAATACGCGAAATAATTATTGCATTAAGAAAGATGGTGCGTATAAAAAGGTGAAGGATTAATCTTCTTAAGTAGAAATTATGATCTGAACCGTAATACACTAAGGTGTGTGTGTGTGTGTGTGTGTGTGTGTGTGTGTGTGTGTGTGTGTGTGTGTGTGTGTGTGTGTGTGTGTGTGTGTGTGTGTGTGTGTGTGTGTGTGTGTGTGTGTGTGTGTGTGTGTGTGTGTGTGTGTGTGTGTGTGTGTGTGTGTGTGTGTGTGTGTGTGTGTGTGTGTGTGTGTGTGTGTGTGTGTGTGTGTGTGTGTGTGTGTGTGTGTGTGTGTGTGTGTGTGTGTGTGTGTGTGTGTGACGGTTTATTGAAGTTCTGCATGAAAATATATGTGTGTGTGTGTGTAACTTCATGAATTAACGGACATAGATGGATGATAGACGTGTACTTAAGGTGATTTTTTTCATAATTTTTGCTTGAGTTAAAGGTGTTTGTCGTTCATTAAGTAACATCCGGAGAGTCACGTGGTCATCCGGTGAATCTCTTGTTGACATTGGAAACATTCTATGATTATTCTTGATATATTAACATCCGTAGTCTGATTTTCTGTTTAATAATAATAAAACATATATAAATAGACAGCATTAACCAATCAGGTCGATTAAAATCTTGTAGCGACCAATTACAAGCTCGATAAGGAGCAATGACGACCAATCAACATGAGGTATACAGTATGTCTTGACAGCAGCCACAATGCACGTTGATATTGTGAAAAGAAAAAAGTTTAGTTTTTTTTGTTTGATTTTGGGGGGTCAAAATTATAAGCCCAAATAACAGTATCAAGAGTATAGAATATAGGATAAATTATTAGTAGTTGTTTAACTCAATAACTTTATATGAGAATTTAAACGAGTGTGTGGTCAGTGCTCGTGGTTCGTTCCAGCTAAATCGGGGTATGAGTTCGTTTGTTGTCACGGCCGTTATAACAGTTGAGTGGCGATGACAACAACCCTTCAGTTAGTGACCGGTGTGACGAAACGACTTTTGTGTGATGGCTGACCTATTCTCCGTTTGATAGCAGTGACAAAAAAAAACACTCAATTTACGGCTATGACAAAAAATTTTTATTTTGATGACTATGACAAAAATTCAGTGACAATATATCAGTGATCTCTAGCTGATTGTCCTCATTTTATTTATTTATTTATTTATTTTATTTATTTATTTTTTAATATTTTTCTGTAGTTTATGTAAATATTTTGACCAAAGTTTAAAAAAAAATCAAGATATATTTTGTGGTGTGAGATGTAGGACAATTTAGTTGGTAATTATAGCGAGGCCTGACACAAGGAAATCATTATAGTGGCCGGAATTTATATTAATCCTGTCATAATGAAGACCAGGCGGCGGGTCGACTAACATAGCTTCCGCCCTTACCCCTCATTCCCTCCCTTCCCTGACAACACCTCCACCTCATCCTCCTCTCCTCATCCATCTTCCCTCCCTGGCAACATCACCCCTATCACCTCCTCCCCTTCCTCCCTTGGCAGCGCATTCCACCTCACCCTCCTCCCAGCACCCTTCTTCCCTTCCCTCCTCTTGTAACACCCACCCTACCTGGTAACACAATCTTTCCCCTCTCCCTCCTCACCCATCTCTCATCCCATCCCTATCCTGACAACACCTCCCACTTCCCCACCTCTGTGTCATCACCTCCACCCTTCTCCCCACAGCACCACCACCTGCCCACCGACTCCATACCGTCTGACAACAGTTGAATGTTTTCACCGATAAACACAAAATATGTTGTAATTGTGGTGATCCTGAGAATTTAACAAACCTTTTAGTAGGATAAAATTCAATAAAGTTAAACTGATTTTAATGCCAAAACGTGAACTTGCATACAGAGGTACCACACACACACACACACCAACTTGTAAGCGTTAGGTCGTCCTTTCATCCTCTTCACCACCTGACTGTTGTGTTGGTCCTGATAGTTACGTCCTTAGGTGATTTTTGCCCCGCGAGCCTGACACCACCTACCGCTGAAAAGAGTCGTCGACGTGCGTGTAGGATGCAGTAACTATGAACCGTGTTATATAAAACCCTAAAACGTGTAAGAAAGTTAATTAGTAAATAAAGACATGATTACACACCAAGATATAATTGTGATTATACGTGTCTGTGTGTGTTTACATGGTGTTAATGCGTGTTAATTATTGTGCTATTCCAGCATATAGTGGAATTACATGGAGTCAGCATCCAGTTGTCGGTATTTACATTCGCAACATTTTTTCTTATTCTAACAACAGATGACACGAGCATATGTTGACATACTCGCGTGAGGGTTATGGCAAATAGTTTCTTCTTTCAATTATATCTGGTACTTAAACCATTCTGTATTTGCGCCTCGAACACTCATTCATCTTAAACATCTTCGACCTCTCAAACACCCTGGTCGATACCCTAGCAATATGTTCAGTTAAGGCTCAGGTTATCCTTGATTGAAGAACCAAAAATATCACAGGTTAAATATTCCCAGAAACGGTGACATAATAAAGTGCCCAATTAAGTTAAAGCAAAGGTAACCAAAAGTGTCTAATGTGCCCCGAGTCTCTACCTTAACTAACTGTCTTTTCTCATGTAGTTAAGTAGGAAAATAACCTCTACGAGTATTTGAGAATCTCCCATCACTCACTAGTAGACCTTACGAGAGATTTAGACTGGATTTTGAGATCATAAATCACTCCAACTGAACCTTTATTTTGTACTGTGATGTTAACCTATACTATTTATCAACTAAGTACAGCCAGGATACTAAATTACCTGTTCTTATTAAATAAAAAAATAATAAAATAGCGTAAAAATAGAAGCAAATTATCTGAAGTGACTATTGTAGTTAAATCACGAAGGAAAATAACTGTTTTATCGACATAGTTTAGTTTTTAAGACCTAAAGTGATGAACTACTCAGGCATTATCATCCCCAGTTTCATGGGAGTTGTCCACTAGTGATGGAAATGACGAGCGGCGCTAACTGAATCAGTGATCACAGCCAGAAGGAGATTATCCTCGAGTGATCATTCTTACCCAGGTTTGTCATTATCTGTAGGAGACGACGACGACGGAGAGAACACGACTTTATTATATAACCGGGAAGTGACCTTGTGGCTCTGGTGGTGTAGGTGACGTCACAGAGGCTCTGTTTATGACCCGCGGAAGGAGACTCGACTGACCTGTGGATTAATCAAAGGAGATTTAATCAGTAGATTATCTTGCCGCCAGTGAACGGTCGATTATCTTCTCTTGCTCCCTGTCTTGTGGAAATATTTACTGAGAGCTGCATCAGTCAGCTATATGAGTGTCATTCTTGATTGATTTGACTCAGGGGGGCCATTTTGCCCATCCCATGCTTACCTTTATATAGTATATTTTATTCAATGTCCAGGTTAGATAAAAACTTAACTTTTCTCACTTTAGTTTTTGTATATCTACGGTTTTTTATATGCGTATGTATCTATCTATCTATTTATTCTGTGTCTTTCTTTATATCTCTCTATTTTTATCTCTTCTCTCTTTTTATCTTTCCTTTGTCTGTCTTTCTCCCATCTCTCTTATCTCTCTCTCTCTCAAATATAGGTGACAGTAACACCTACATACACACACAGGAGGATTCACATCAAAGGTTCTGGGATCATGACCTGTCAGTATATTTTACCGAGTCTACACCATACCCCTCCCTCTCCCCTCTCCTCCCTCTCCTCCACTCTTCTCTCCTCTCTCCTCCCTCTCCTCTCTCCTCCCCATTTACCACTCTTCCCTCTCTCTCCCACTCCCTCCCCCCTTTCTCCCACTCCTCCCTCTCTCCCACTCCATCCACCTCAGCGACTCAAACCAGCCCCTTGGATAGTCTTGACGCCTCTTTTTGTGCTCCAGATGTTCCCTCAAGGTCGCTGACACTCTCACTGTTTGTGTACACTTCACACGTTACCAATTGATGAATGTAGAGTATCGGTAAACGCTTAAGATATCACAGGTGAATGAAGGAAGAGGTTATATCGGAACAACTCATGATATCGGTAATTGATGTATCAGGTGGTAGATGTATTATATCGTATGAGAGATGAGTGTATGATTGATATTGGTGAGTGTATGTCAGATATCGGAAAAGAATGTATTTGATATCAGAGGTGAACAAAATCGTGTCGGCAGTAACGTGTATGAAGCACCTTACTTTACTCCGCGTCACATTACTTCTGCTCTCAGGAGTCAATTTGCCTCTACATCACTCCTTGGGGTCCTGTGCTCGGCCGGCGTCACAAATGGCCAACTTTTCTAATGTTCTGTGTATAACAATTTAGCGTGTTATGGCGAATGTTTTGAGATATGTGGGTAGAATAGGTGTAATTTCTTATCTATTTAAGCTCCCTCTATCTTAAGAGATGTATGTTGAGAAGGAGGGAACGGGGGAAGGGAAGGGAAGGGAAGGGGGCTATGTAATAGTGAATCGCCATGTAGAGGTTCTGAGGTGAGGATGTAGGAGTATTCTCTGTAGACTGCAAGACGTGAGAGGCGTCTGGGATGGTTCCTGTGTTGTCGGGATTACCTACATTGCATTATATAAGATGCTGTGTTGGAGAAATATTGGGGCTTTATATAAGATGTGACTCATGTGGCGTTAAGAGTGTGGGAAATACTGGTGTTATGTTAGAGTGTGTTGTTGTGTGGAAGGTGTTGGTGTTGCGTTAGTGTGTGTGGGAGTGTTGGTGTTAGCGTGTGGGAGTGTTGGTGTTAGCGTGTGGGAGTGTTGGTGCTACAGGGTGGGAGTGGTGGTGGATGAGAGCATTACCTTGGCCAGTACACTCCGTCACTGTGATAGCCACTGCTCTACGCCCTAACCACCGGGCTTAGGAGTGACACCTGTGTTTACAGCTCGCTCTAGTATTGTGGTTTTCGTATTTTCCGGTTCGGTAACATCAGTTGTCTCATCTACTTTAACCAATAAGTTTAAGCTTATTTCCGCCATCACTACAGGCTTCTTGGGTTTAACTTAGCACGGATATATTATAGGGCAGAGATTGCACGTTAGATTTATATGTTCAGATATTACGTGATAAATCAAAATAATGGAGGGTTTAACAATCATAAATACTGAAAATATTTTTTATAAATGCATCCCTCCCCTCCCCCCCCCCCAAAAAAAAGCTAGCGAGGAATATTTTGGGATGTGATGGTACAGCAGCTTAGAGTACGAGTGGTTAGGATTTTACTATTATTAATTAGTTATTGGTCAGTGGAACTTATGGAAACCAGCGAGAGGAAGGGGATTTTTTTTTTTTAGATTACTAGACTCCACTCGAGGATGGTGGCAACTCAGTTTGGAGAGACTTTTTCCCTGTAAAATAATAGAAATTCAGAGTGTTTTCCTTTTACATATATACAGTATATCCCAAGTTAAACATGTGGGAGCACTGACTAACATACTCAGGTGATCTCTTCGTCGTGACTACTGGAGGCGAAGGTGTAGGAGCCAGCCAGCGTTGAAGACATACAACCTGAAGGTGGTGTTTTGGACGTCTTCTTCTTACTGCGTTGACCTGAGACACAAATTTGGAAGAATACGTTACCACTTTGTGTAAGACCATTATATACAGTGGACATGAGGGTCAGTATTGTAATGATCACACACCTCTATGTTTGGTCCACCACTAAGGCTTGTAATCCGGGATATAGTTGAAAATATTTTACATTAATACAGTTAATAATGACACGAAAACAGAGGTGAGGATGATGTGTGAAGCGTATATATCGTAGTCAGAGTGGATCAATTTGTTGAGCGGTGTTCAGGTGTCATCAAGAAGAGTTGCACCGCACGTTCTCTCAACCTCACTCACCTCTGTTTTAAAAATTTGTCAGGTAACCAGTTTATAATTTAATATTTCACTGTATAGCCTTTGTTTCATACCTGTAAATGGGGGTTTTCACTATTTCTGAAAGTAAAATAACTTTGCATCTTTACTAGGTACAGTACATGTATTTCCACTTGACAGTGCCTCAGGAATTTAGTATTTTAGCCAGGGCCGCCACATATCATAATCTATGTGAGGTCAGGTTCGTGGATCATGTGAAGGTTAGTTGCAGCCACTTTTCTTATGTTGATTGTGTGCTGTAAAATGGAAATGTGTAATGAAATGTTAATAGGAGATTGATTTTTGTATGAAAGAGTTGGTTAGAATTCTTCCTAAATTATGATTAAAGGCATTAGCAGTGTAAAGGTCATTGTACATTGACTGCATGTTAGTATAGTGTGGACACAACAATGTATACTAAAGACTTAGGCAAGTAAAGCGACAGTGTAGCCGCCTTGGTGCTCGGGCGCCTTCTCTTATCCAACTATAAAATTATGTACGGTACCCATTTACAGCTGGGTAGACTGGGAGTTCCCCGGAATCGACTTAACGACCCCTAACACAGGACACGATAGTTGTAACTACTCGGCTGCCACATCTTTAGTTAAATATGTCATTTTACGTAAAACAACTTAGAGCCACCACAATGAGACTGTTTTACCTCAAAGAAGAAGTCCACGTTTTATCAATATTTTTTGTTACAGATTACCTTAATGAGTCTCTCTACTTCTGGTATTACTAACGAGACACACTGTACTGTATAAGTGCGTGAGTAGTATGGACTTATTGCTATATATAGACGCAATCTGACACGATCACATGTTTACCAACGCTTCCGGTGGTTGTTGTGTTGCCGCCATTACATGTATCACAAATGACCGTGTCTCTGTGCGCCCTCAACTTACAGGACCCAGATTCACATGCTCCTAATTTATAAGGTTTATCTAGTATTAATGTAAGATAATGAATGACCACAAATGCTCTTTGTCTGTAATCATGTTTAGGAGGGACACGATGTAGGCAACAACATGCATATTATTAACCAACTCTTACTGTCTCAGAGTAAGAATAAGCTCTGATATAGAAGATAATTGTAGCTGGAAATGTGTGTAGCCAACAGAACAGTAACCAAAGAACAATTTAGGTTTCTGCTTTGGTTATTACGATAGCCATAAAGGTCAAGTAATAAGAGGGGATTAAAAGTCACTTGGTTATACTACACGTCATATACAGGTATAAGTTGCAATTTTGTGTTTTGTGTTCTTACTGGTGGATTATTCGCGGATGTTGTTGTTGTTGCTAAAGATTGACATCATTTGGAATGTTTTATTTACACATCTTCTTAATCCTCAGCTGCGTAACTGTCTGGATGTACAGAGTCTGTCTCCAACCTAAACTTCAGCTCCTCAACCATTGTCACTTTCGTAGTTTTTCTTTTCGTTTGTTTTATTATCCCACTGTATATGTATGGGGGCGTGTTAATTGACGCCTGTCTGTAAGTACGTATGTTGCTGTCTGTCTGTATGTGTTTCCGTCCACCTCAATTTGGAAGAAGGATTAAGCAAAAGGTTTCCAGCGTAGGAGTGACAATTGTGTTGGTTTCTTAAAGGCATCGTTGGATTACCTGGATAAGTTGCATGGGTAATTCATATGACAGAGGGAAAATGTCTCACTTACAGGTTAATTGCTTTTTTGTCCTTAATAGTATCATATCATAAGAAGTTAATGAGTTAGTCCCTCCCTCTCTCCCTCACTCACACTTACCTAGTAAAGCTGCCCAACAACAACCAGTAAACTTGCAATGGTGTTATACATGAAGCGCACAAGAGTAATGCAGTGACGTGTTATGTTTTGACCTTGACCTCTGCTGCCTGCCAACTCACCAAGGTTGTGCAGGACTCGTTTCATCTGGGCATCAGGGCACACGCTAGACATCTGGGTTCCTCTCAACAAAGCTCCTGTTTTTATGCCACTGTAACGAATAGTTGGAGGGTTTTTTTGTGTATAGTTTTCAACGGACAATAGTTCGTTTCAGGAATGCGTAAGCCATTGTTGCGTGAAACAGAACGAGAATAACTCTTTCACTCTCTTTCTCTCTCTCGCGCACACACACACACACACACACAAACAAACACACACACACACACACACACACACACACACACACACACACACACAGCCATTGTTCAAGGTTACCTGAATGGAAACACTACCTTCCCCAACATATAATTCCCCTGATTGCCGCTGAATTATTTTAATGTTGTATTTGCTTTTGTTTCTTTTTCTTATCATTTACTTGTATTATTAGTCATCACTTTTTGGTAACGAGTACAACCTGCTGCGTTGTTTGTGTCTCCTCACACATTGACTGTATCTGTTGAAGTTTTTATTGTCCTTTGTTTTATTACATGTGTAAACTGTCCACATAACTAACAACACAAGACATTGAAATTGGAATGAACGTTTGTGTGTAGGTCGCAGGAGATTGAGGTATTCCCAATGTTAATACCTGAAGTAAAAAACATTAATGTATAACAGAAGTCTGGTGCCTATAAAGGTATGTATAATTTTACATTCCGGGTAAAACGTGGCCAAGCAGTAATATTTATTCATACCGCCTCACAGTGAAAGATAACCCTAACATCTCGAGCTGAGTCAAGGCATCTGGCAGTGAATTGAGGCAGGTTTACTTGCATAGAATTCCCTTGCACCAATTAATCCAGGACTGTGCGTAGTTAAAGTACCTAGAGTTTTTATATATTTTATGCAGCACCATTGTGTAATTGGATTATATAAACATGGATAATTGTATAGAGTGTAAAACTGGTGTGTGGAAGACTGGGGGAGGGAGGCGGGCTGGCTTGGTGCTTCTCCTACCAGACGCAGACCACACGTTCCCTTGTCTTGGCTCTTGCTCGTAATATACTGAATGTAATTTTGTACCAAGTCACCGGAGTGTTGTATTTTGGTGGTAGTGTTGTGGGGGGGCCTTTTATGCCAGCCAGCCAACACACACAAGCCAGAGGGGTGTGCATGTTTTTGCCCCCGACTCCTACTCCTCCTCTCTCACACTCTCTCTCTTTTGTACTTTTCCGTTTGTATTTTGATAATGGAAGAGCATTTTACGTCGTTATGAATGCACAATAGAGGAATATTTTAGGTGTTTATTAGTAATACATTTAACTAGATAAAGAATGTGGGTAGTGGCGGGGTGTGCGGTCCCTGGTGGTGTTGGGGAAGTACAGTAGTAGAACCACCCCCGAGCGGAGAACTTCCCCCAAATGACGTCCACGAACTGAAACATATCCGGATTTTCTTTCTGCCAGGCCAGTGTTTTTACTTGGAAAATACTTGGGGGAAATCATGATTGTAGCTCTCAAAATGTATCTTCTTGATAAATTTCTTGTATGATAATTTCAAGATTCGGGTTCTAAGATTTTGATCAGTGTTTTTGGTAAATGGAAGTGGCATACATGTTGAAACGCAAAATTAGCAATGTGTTCTAGCGGTCAAAACTTTCTTGACAAATGGTAGATAAGAGTGAACAGGTGTGAATTTTGTCTTCCTTTGTCTAATGGATTTTACTCGGTCTCAAAAGTTTGGCTTGAAATTTTGCCGCTAATTAATTATTGTAACTCAGATGTCTGCCGTATTAGGAGAGACTGATTGTCCTGCAGAAATATTTTGACTTATCTTTAAATTATTTTGTCGTGGTTTATATTCTTGTAGCCAAGTCGGTGTTGCGTTTGTGGAGGAGAAATTATTAATACAAATACTTGAGTATCTATCAGCTATTTCTGTATGTGTGCTCAGAACATTTATATTTTACTGGCAACCCTCGCTTTTAATATTTTAGGCATTCTCTTTAATTTTTTTTATGGATAGGGTTGATCGAAAAGACGCAGGAGAGGGTGGTGGGAGAGTGACAGCTGCGTGTAGGCCACCAACACTGAAACATTTTATACATTCCATCTAGACTGACTAACTAACTGGCGGAAAACGTAAAGCTTTCTCTCGACTATCCCAACCCTCCAAATCATCCCGATTTAGCAACATCACTGAAGGAGACCGACAAGAAAGGGAGGGGAAAGGACGAGGGATCTTTGGGGGAACACGTGTAAGTTGTTCCTTCACAGATCCCTTGAGAGGTCTTGGTGTCTTTTTTGAGTCGCAGGTCATCCTTACTGGAGGTGGAGGTATAGTTTGTTGTGTTGAGGTTGTTGGATGAGTAAGACAGCTAATGGGGGTGTAAGGTTGCTGTTGGAGATTAATGTTCGGGGTGTATAAGACTTTTGTTGGAGATGGATGTTGGAGGTGGAAGGGCAGTTGGAATAGAACATTTATGAGGGTCAACGCTGGAAAAGAAAGCTCACGAGGAGGAGGTCTCATGAAGAGGGTTTACCTGTCACACCGTTCTCACCTCTCGAGTACCCTATATACCTGGTGTAATTAATTAACTCTACTAGTCAGAGAATATATGTGAAACTGGTCCTTAACGTTGCATATAGAGGATGAGTGGCATTATGGAACACGTAGGTGATTTAATTTTGTTTTATATTGATTTTTCGGATCATATGAAGTTTAAGTCTTCCCAGTATATTTCATCTGATGATTAAACACCTTAACGCTACCTTGAGGGGTTAGGTTAGGTTAGTGTTAAAGGGTGTTTAATCGTCTAGTTAAATAAGCTGGGAGTTAATTTTCATGTGGTCCACCTAACTCGCACACCAATCACAGCCTGAGATGCACCAAACTCGTACACCAATCAAGTCAGCTTTTCATCTTCCGTCACACAATACCTTTACTTAACCAGACCCAAGGAAATATTGACTAATTACCTTACCTGAACCCTCATCCTCCTTCAAAGTATGAGCTGGGCGGTGATTGGCTACATTGTTGCTTGGAAATAAGTGGGAAAGCTGGTGTGTGATTGGCCAGTGGGATGCATTATTTCCTGACATGAATTACCCCCACCATAGGGAGGTGGCCACATTACCCCGGGGAATCTTGACTTATCTCGCGTGTTGAGATAAGACGGTTCATTTATCCTGCACCCCACCAGGCCGCCGTGTAAACCTCCCCCACCTACTCGGCTTCTTCTTCTTCTTCTCTTGCTTTGTTAGGGAACCAAAAAACCCTCAGTTGTTGCCTCTTGTCTGAATTTTTTGGGGGAACGTCATTTTGCAGAAAGAGGAGAAAAAAAATATCTTGACTGCCCGACTGTATATTGTATAGCATGTTTTGTGTTCCTGAGTAAGTTTTGGGTTAATTCCCTACTTAACCGTAGTTTTGTAGAATAAAAAAAGCTTGATATTTGGTCCCTAGTGTATTTACGTTATAAAAAAAGATACTTCTGTGCTTGTTGTTAATATGATTTTACCATTAGGGGAAAAAATATGCTTGGATGCTTTTGACGTCGTTGTTTTTGGGAAAAGGATAATTTTTAGTGATGTCAGAAGCTTAGAAGGATAATTCAGTGACACACAAAGGTAGTGTCAGGTGGAGGAACGTTCATAGAGGTTAGCGATTTAAGAGGGAAGGAAAAAACCTCTTTCCTCATCTGATGCACCAGAGGCTCCCCACATGAGCCTCCCTGATGATACTAACTCAACATGAGGGAGGAGGAGGAAGGGGTGCAGGGTAAAGAGGAAGAGGGAAGAATGGTCAAGGAAGGAGTAGATGGAGGTACAGCGTCAAGAGGAAGGAGGAGGAGGAGGGAGAAAGAATGGAGGAAGAGACATAAGGAAGAGGGGTAAAGAAGGGATGAAGATGATGATGTTGAACAGATAATGTACTGTGTGTGTTTTGAATATAGTAGAAAACTTTTTTTGTGTGTGGGTCTTTTATGTCAAAATACAGTGTGAGTGAAGAAGGGAGAGCAGGTGTGTGAGGGTCGTAGGGGGAGAGGGAGGGAGGGAGGGAGCAGCCGTGTTGATGTAGAGAGTCAATTAGGGGGGATGTGTGGGAGGGCGAAAGGTTGAGGAAGGGAATTGGAGGTTGGGTACGACCTTCCTTCCCCCCTTCCTTCCTTCCTTCCTTCCTCTCTCCCTCCTTCCCTCCCTTCCTTCCTTCTCCCTTCCCCTCCTCTACCTACCCCCCATGGATTTGAGTGACAAGCGGGAGCCCAGACTAACAAGCCGGGTGGGGGCGACGGGAGGCAGATAGTTAAGGGAACATGTTTGTTTGACTGTCACTCCCTTTACCGTGTGTTGCGTGGGTCGTCGTCTTGTTACTGTTGGGTGTGGGTTCCTTCTAGTTGGTGTAGGTTCCTCTTGGTTGGTGTGGGTTATTCTTCAAACTTTTCTTCCTCCTTTTCAAAGTTCTTCTCCTCGCCCTCTTCTTCACTCCTAATTCTATTTCTCCGGATGCGAGACCTGGTTTTCTTCTTCTTTCTGTGACCTGACAAACTGCCTGGCCAGGAAATTAGTGACCTAAGCCGCTAATAGTCTACTCTCTCGTGTAGTTTTTGTCTCAGACCACAACAGCCTCGGTCTTTGTTTACTTTTTACTCCTCCGCGGCCAGAACTGGAGGGGGCATTATCGTGGCACGTACCGTCTGTGAGTCTCTCTATTGTTTGTCCTTTGTGAGTCTGTCTATTGTCTGCCTTCTGTGAGTCTGTCTATTGTTTGTCCTCTGTGAGTCTGTCTATTGTTTGTCCTCTGTGAGTCTGTCTATTGTTTGTCCTTTGTGAGTCTGTCTATTGTCCGCCTTCTGTGAGTCTGTCTATTGACCTTCTGTGAGTCTGTCTATTGTTTGTCCTCTGTGAGTCTGTCCCTTGCTGGTTATTTTTGAGTCTGTTCTCTTGTCTTCTGCCTGTAAGAGTGTTTCTTGTCTGTCCGGCTTCTTCTGTCAATGAGTCTGTCCCCTGTTCGTCCTCTCGCCTTCTGTCTGTTCTGTCATCTTCTGTTTGTTAAATTTTGTGGTTTCCGTTGATTTTCCGTAAATAAAGATAAATAAACCAATACAGGAAACCATATACACTTTCTTGACCACCCTCCCACTCCCCTCCCTCCCTCCCTCCTCCCTCCTTCCTTCCTTCCTTCCTCCTCCCTCCCTCCCTCCCTCCCTCCCTCCCTCCCTCCCTCCTCCTCCCTCCTCCTTCCTTCCTTCCTTCCTCCTCCCTCCCTCCCTCCCTCCCTCCCTCCTCCTCCTCCTTCCTTCCTTCCTTCCTTCCTTCCTTCCTTCCTCCCCTCCCTCCCTCCCTCCCTTCAGACCCGTAGATGTACTATTCAAAGGTGGCGTTAATTAGGAATTTCTTCTCATCAACATAATTTCTACAGTACACGAACTTATATCGCAATTTACTGTCTGCTTAATTTCACCCAAAACAAAGCTAAATAACTATAGTAAATCTTATATATTTTTTATTTAATCCCCGTTAATCCTAGATGTAATCCCTTTGAAGATGTATTAAAGAGGGAGCCATATAATAATTTTGGGGAGGGTTTAACGTCCATTTTTACTCCCTCGCTCGATTGCCTCCAAGTTCAGATAAATACCCCTGGTTAACCTTATGTTTTATAAGTCTTCTCAGCCCATAGGTGTTTCTTTTGAAGGTGTGTGTGTGTGTGTGTGTGTGTGTGTGTGTGTGTGTGTGTGTGTGTGTGTGTGTGTGTGTGTGTGTGTGTGTGTGTGTGCGCGCTTCACTTATTAATGGGTTGCTCTACGGCTGTTCAACATGGAATCGTATCAAGAGATTTAATCCTAAACAGAATAGAAACATTGAATAATTTTTTATCTTCAGGATTGAGTTTTTCCTCGGTGTTTAACTTACCAACGGGGTAGTGTTGTTGTGTTGTGTAGTATTGTGTTGTGTTCTGTAGTGTTGTGTTGTAGGTGCTGGCGGCTGAGTGTCGGGCTGACCAATTATGCACACTGAATAACTAAATTACCCTCACGTTATTAGTTTTGTTGGCGGTGCGAGAAAACTAAGAGGCGAGTGTTTCTGGCGAAGGTTTTAATGAGATTCACAAGTGTAGCCGCGGGGCGTTCCCTCCTGGTCACCTGCGACTATGAAGAAGTGGAAACTAATATTTCTTTATTTTCACACAAACGATCACATGTAGAAGTTAGAACGATATGTAGACAAGTTTTAATATTTTGATGGTATGATATTGGTGAAGTCTGGTGGTGGTGTAGTGGCAGGCGAATGGAATATGGTGGTGGTGGAAGTGACACGATGGAGAATTATGGTGGTGCGTGGGATTGACAAGAGAGCCTCTAGGGAAGGTATAGTGAGTGGCGCCCTCTTGGGAATGTGGTGGGTGTGGAATGAATATCAACTGGAATTGTAGGGTGCATGCATTATGTGAAGTGTATGTGTGTGTGTGGGAATCTGCATAATAACATAGCAGACTGAATATGTATGGTAGGAATGTATCGGGCTTGTATGGGACGGGTAATAACGGGAATTAACCAGGAATATCCAGTCAATTTCCAAAGTGGCTTCCATAGAGTGGGTGTATCGCGATCAGAGACTCAATTAAACTTTACTCTACCTTGTGTTTGAATATAAGTCGGTCAGATCCAAGACCTTTGTAGTGTTGAGTAAAGGACACATAGCAGAATATTATAAACGTTATGGAAGAATTCAAGTCGTGGTGTTACTAAATGACGCATACAGTTAGGTTGGTACATACACTATTACAGGGTCTAGGATAGTCAGGAGAGTCTCATAGTCTAGTTAATTTTACCACGAGAAGATGGTGGTGTTGATGAGGGGTGGTGGTGTTGATGAGGGGTGGTGGTGTTGATGAGGGGTGGTGGTGTTGATGAGGGGTGGTGGTGTTGATGAGGGTGGTGGTGTGGTGGTGTTGATGAGGGTGGTGGTGTTGATGAGGTGGTGGTGTGATGATTGGTGTTGATGAGGTGGTGGTGTTGATGAGGGGTGTTGATGAGGGGTGGTGATGAGATGTTGATGAGGGGTGGTGGTGTTGATGAGGTGGTGGTGTTGATGAAGGGTGGTGGTGTTGATGAGGGTGGTGGTGTTGATGAGGAATGGTGGTGTTGATGAGGGGTGGTGGTGTTGATGAGGGGTGGTGGTGTTGATGAGGGGTGGTGGTGTGGCTGTGTCTGGCTGAAGTTTGGGGAGGGGGGAGGTGTAGGAATGCCACTAGACTGTACCGTCATTATACAGAGGTAGGCAAAAATCATCTTAACCTGAATTATTTTTTTTCTTAGGACTACCGGTATTGACTTTTGAATCACCCGGTATAACTGTGTAGTACAAGGAGGTTCATGTGTATATATTAAGAAGAATTTATGGGTTATTGTAGTAAATTAGTGTGGTAACCTTCTCATCATTTACGTATTTATTCCTTCATTAAGAAAAAGCTACACTATGTATTTAAGGTAGATGGCGCGGTGTGAAATTAGAGAAACCTGAAACTAATAATGATGTTATTTATAAATCGGTGTAATTGTTGGATAAACGTCACAGTAATATTAATGAAAAACTAAAGAGAACGGAGCCATTGATCCTAATTGGAGAATTTTAAGACTACAAGTATTTTTAAATCAAAGTAAATGGTAACCTGAAGCAGCACCAAGTAGAAGCCCCGCCGGGGTCGTCACGGAAGGAAGCACTAACTCATAAGTGTACCTCAGAGAATGACCCTTAAACTCTTCACACATCCATGTGTTTTCATACCATGTGCGTGTGCGTGTGTGTGTGTGTGTGTGTGTGCGCGCACGCATTATACCCTATGTTAAAGTTTGCATAATCTTGACATGGGCTGTTTGGTATGGCGTCCAATTCAAAGGCACACATACCTCTTATTCTCGTGAGCCTATAATAGTATCTTGTTTTAGTTAATATTAAATTTATTGTCCCCAGCCAAGCCTTGTTGGGACAGACAGGCGAGCGCGAATTCCAGAAGTTGTAACCTAACAATATAAACTTACTAATGATGGAATGTAACATAACGTGGTTTGTTAATATATCAGCCACCCCCCCAAAAAAAAAAATTCCTGACGGAGTTAAATAGTTTACATTTTCTGTCATCATTATCCGGAGTTATGGCCTTTTGGGTTATGCTGTGGAGACTTACCCCACCTAAATAGCAACCTTGTTAATTGTGTATAAATATAGTTGTGTGTGTGTGTGTGTGTGTGTATTTTAATTTTATTCCCGAAAAGTTCATAGGATATTGTAGTTTCGCGCGTGCCATTATGTCCGGCATGATCTATCCTGTGTGGTAGGATAGACTTGGTTGAATGAAGCCTAACAGTGGCACTAGTCACCCCTCGTATCCCTTTCTCCCCATTCCCTCCCCTACCACCCACCCCTTCCCCTCCCTACCCCCCCACTTCCCTACCACCTACCACTCCCCCCAACCACTCTCGCCACCCCGTGATTCTATATGATTTTTTAAGACTGTGGGAAGGGCGGAGGGGGGGGGGTTATTCTTTAAGTGAACACATTTAACGCCTTCACGGAATTTACTCGAGATACTGATTATTTCTAACGTTATTTTTAGATATAATTTATCTTGATTAATGTGTTGCATGGTTTTTTTTAATTGTATATTTAGAGGTAATTTCAATAGATGTTTTCTGTGGTACTCGTAGTGTATGAACTCTCTCTCTCTCTCTCTCTCAGACCATAGTTGTGGTACCAACACCAAAGTATAATACAATTGAGTTATCTCTTGAGTTATCTTTTATCTCGTCTCGTTCAATCCGAAGTGGTGTGTAATAGTGGTTCGTCTTCTCAGCACCCTACAACCCTTGACCCGTGACCGTGATGGAAGCCTTAACGGTCACAGGAGTCTATAGTGAGACTCCTTAAGGCTATAGAGTCTCGTGCGTCGTTATCTATTACCTTCCTTAAGACACTTCCCACCTGGTAACCTGAGACTAGGAGGTGAGGAACGGCAAAAAGTTATTATCATCGGTTGCTTAAATTATCTCTTCCTTGGTGTGAGGTTTATTTACAGAAGGATTTATTTATTTATTTATTGTATTTATTTATTTATTGCGAAAGTTGTAATACATGAGAGTCGATGTTGGATATTTTAAGTAAGAAAACCATCTCTTGATAATGCGACTGAACTGCTTTCTGCTCTGGTCATGCCACACCCTCTCTCCTGTATCTCCTGCTGGCACTGGTCTGGCCACCCCTCACCCCCTACATCCCCTGCTGGTCTCTCTCACCTGCACCGTCAGCTGGTTCCTCATGCCTCCATCTGGTGTTTCTTGACCCGACCACAACTGTCTGTCTGTCTGTCTGTCTGTCTGTCAGCGGTGGCTTGAAAGGGAGATTTTCAGCTCCGAGTCTGGTGTGTTTGTTAATCTCTTACTTTGATAACCGTCGTAATCATTTATGGCTGATGATGAGCTCCTGTCATCGTGGCCCAGCGAAGACAAGAGGTCGATCCCTGGGTTTATTATACCTTCATCCAGCATACTTTGAGGTCAGTCACTGGGCTGTTATACCTCCACCCAGCATACTTTGAGGTCAGTCACTGGGCTGTTATACCTCCACCCAGCATACTTTGAGACATACTCACTCAGTAGTCAAACATGGCGCGGCGTGACGGTAATGAGGAGCGAAGATCCTGCCAGTTGCAAAATTTAGGCTACACGTGAGGCATAATGTAGTCACACGAGCCGAGGACGCCAGCTGTCTTCGTGTTCGTGTTCATCACCGCCAGAAAATGTCTCGTATTTGTCTCCGCCGTCAATGACAGGCAAATAAATTATTTAACTAGTAGCTTTTTCCAACACTAATTAATCTCCGCCGGGGGACTTAATTGTTTTTACGCGTGTCGTGTGGCTGTTGCCGCTAATGACTTGGACCAGCCCAGAAAACTTGTTTGCCAGTGGGGGAAAAAAAAAAGCAAAACATTAAGAAGAAAAACTAATAATAATAATCATAATTGGTAATAATAATAAGACCGTCATAACTTGTTTGTCAGTATTAAAAAAATGACAAGTTGTTGGTAGCGGATTTAGGAGCATTTGTTAGTGATGAAAGTCTCTCTCTCTCTCTCTCTCTCTCTCTTTCTCTCTCTCTCTCTCTTTCTCTCTCTCTCTCTCTTTCTCTCTCTCTAGAACGTTGCTGAGTGTTGAGACCACATTAAATTGATAGTCTGCATCCCTCATTGTTACACCTGACTTAGATAAGACCAACAGAAGAAAGACTTAGTATGGGACCTATACAGTGGTCTTGAGAGAGTCGGGAACTGTTGAGGTCTTAGGTGTTTTGTTCTGGTCAGTTATTGAAGCTCCTTTTTTTCCCCCCGACAGTAAATAGGTCGCCGCTTACCCATATGTCTTTCTTCAACCTTTTAATATTTGTTTGTTCGGTTCAGCCTTTTTTTTTTTTTACCCCGTTGAGGAATTTGTTGGTTTCATATATTTTTTTTTTCCTCGGGGTGTTGGGTAGCATTGATGTTAGGTTAGGTTAGGTTAGGTTAGGTTAGGTTAATGGTTATCGTGATGCAGTGTATGGCTTTGTAGATTTTATGACGTGTCTATGAAGGATTTGTTTACCAGTTATTAATGTTATTTGTCAGTTTTTATTTTGGTAACAGGAGAAATTATCAATAGTGTGTGGGTCAGTAATGTGAGTAACAATGATGGCAAGTTTTACGTTGTCTTCCGAATGACGTCACTTATCGGAGTAATAGGAATTAGGTCATCGCCGTCAGGTGTGGCTGTTAATTTGTTGGCGTCTTGTGTAAAATGGTTTTTTTACCCCTATATATGCCTTCATTAGTTGATGTAAAATGAAGGAACAACAACGATATTCAGAAGAAAAAAATTCATTACTACAATAAGAAAAATAGTGGAAAAATTGTATAAGCCTGATTAAGATAAAACTAATAAAACGCTGATGTTAGCACGTAAGGAGTGTGTGTGTGTGCGTCCAGCCGAGTAAGTAAGATGTCATGAACACTAGTAATATAACGAAAGCAATAGACTCATTTTTATTAAGTAAGAAATCTCATTATGTTCGTACACTAGAAAATTCTCAGAAAAAAACCTTGTAAAAGAGACGAGACCTAAGAGCTTGAAGTAATATGGCTATAGTAACTATAGATAAGAGTTTTGGTGGATAATGAAAGTTAGCGAGAGAATCACACATAACTAACGAAAATATTCTAAGATGAACCATTGCGAACTTCAATATATAAGTAACTCAAAATAGACTATAATGATTGAAATGCACTAATACAATGTAGTAGTTTTTGAAATGCATGTAAAAGACACTTGTGCTATAGGATTGGGGAAGGAAACTAACAGCGTGAGGAAGGTTTTTGGGTGGTGGTGTCTGGTATACAATTCGCTCTAGTTTGATAATGTTCCGTGTTTTTAATTAGAATTTATCAGAATAATCTGTTAAGCATCATGAAGGAAACATAACATACTGTCTTATCATTACCAGCTCGAATTTCTTTATAATTTTTTTTAACTTTTACCTATAAAAAAAAATCACAATAATTAATACACCTAAATAATTACTTTAGCGTGAGAAACAACAACAAAAACCTTGATTATAGCAGAAACATGTTGCGCAACTCTGAGTGTAACTTAATTAATTGAGAGAAAAAAAAATAGTGTGTAAAACTCTTGGGGTAAATATAAAATGCGTTCGGTAAGTAAGATTTTATCCCCTGGGTCCTCGAGGGAGAAGCGTTTATAAAAGTTAACGTTGAAGCCCCTGTACATGAAGGCCATTTGCTGTTTTTGTTACTTAAAAGGCGCGTTATAATAGTAAATGGCGTATGATATTAATCTCTTCGTTAACTTAACATTTTTAGCGAAGAATTTTTTTTTTTTTTCTGTGAGTTGATGGTTGAGTGGATGTTGATTACTTGTGAGGTGCTTTGTGTTGTGTTGCATGATGAGAGAGAGAGAGAGAGAGAGAGAGAGAGAGAGAGAGAGAGACTGTCTTTAACGTAACACACAACAGGTCTCGAGTGTCGGCGCTGCTCTCACACTCGGCATCAGCTGTGGCTCTGATTACCTAGTGCAAAATGACGGTCGTTAGAGTAACAACCCCGTTATATATCAGCGGAGAAACCTGTCGCCTAAAAACATTGGACTCCGGAAGCCGAGTAATTCACGACAAACTGTAAAACTCATCGGGAAATCGAGTGGAACCTCATGAGAAAACTTTAACTATTTAAGGAGGAAGACAAATTTCGGAGAACCAGGTTGATAAGGCCATCCAGTTGTTGTGCCTTCTGACAGGGAAACTTTGAAGTAACGTGAATCACAATTGAGTGTCTCTTGCCAGCAATTGACAACACGAAGATTAAGGTGACACCCCATGTATAGTCATCCTGATCTGTTTTGTATTTCAATGAAGAAGCTTATGAGCCACAAACTGACGTACGGTGGTAATAGATGACAGACAAATGGTTGACAGTTGTTAATCAGGACAATACACCGAAGTTAACAGGCTTAAGTTGTAGCGTAAAGTAAGAGCCCTGACTGACTGACTGACTGCCTTCTCCCTCCTGAGCTGCTCCAGAAACTGAATGTGAGTCAAGCGAATTCATTGATTTGACGGCCACAAGGTTCCTCTCCATTTTGCACACGAAAGTTAACTTCAGGATAAATTTTCATCTGAGACGGTGAAGAGTCGCATAACAGAATGGGATACGGTCAAGATGATACGATAAACAAGAGGAAAGACATAACGAAATGCATCATAACATCTAACGCAGTAGTAAATAGTAGTTGTAAAAATGAGAGAGAGAGAGAGAGAGAATAATGTTGATCTAAGGAGAGAAGTGTTAAACTGAATAAAATATAAAATGTTTAAATAATGTTCAAGCAGGTGGAGACAGCTGTGAGGTACTGTATTGATATTACTTATATAAACACTTGATTAAGAAAGATATAAGGAATTTTCTTTTCATATAAACTTAGATCCAGAAAAAAAAAATATATATATCTTCCCCTTAATTGAGATCGTAAAACATCGTGTTCCCCAGCCAGAGTCTGATATGGTCATACAATTTCTCTCAGACTTATAATTAATGATGTGTCCGACTTAACTTAGGGAGGAGGATACTTGAAACATTCCTCAAGTCCTCCAAGTCACAAGTGTCCCTCGAAGTTGTAGACGATAATACCTGGATGTGAGTGAGTCTCTGTCTGTCTGTCTCCTAGCTGCCGGAATTATACGGAATGGTTTTTAATATGGCCAAACAACTCCTAATTATATATTGATTTTAAATAAAAAATTATCAAGTTATCAAATTATCGTTCTGTAAGTTATTAAAGTACGCTGAGCACAACACTACGGCCTGCAGTTCCAAGTCATATGAAAAAATTATCGATTTTTGTTATGTTTACTTCAGGTTGTTTGAAAAGAAAATATTAATAAATTGTTAATCTGTGTGTGTATATTTGGGTGGAAATTGGCCTCCAGCTCAGTGGCTTCCGCGTGCTGTGGTGAGCGGTGGAGCTTTTTCTTGTCGGGTACTGTCAGGTGCGGGGAACAGCTGATAATATTTGTGTGTGTGTGTGAGAGTTTACTTGTAACAGTTATGTGTGTATTACAGATATGCAGGAACACCCGATTCTTTGATATTTTTTAATTGTTGTTATATCTTGTAATTTCAGGTAAGAGAGAAGGTAGAGGGAGGTCTTTCGCTCGTCATCAGAAGACACCTGTAAGTACTGAACAGAGCAAACATATAGTGCTTTTAGTAACCGATTGGTTAGGTTAGGTTTAAGTAAGGTTAGGTATAACACTCAAGGAAGGAGGAGTCGCACTCTGAGGGTGAAGTGCTAAAGTAGTGACATGATCCTTCAGGGCCGTCAAGATTGCTAAGTTTTTCACCGAGTTCTCTCAAAAGTTCCTAGATTAGATTTTTTTTCGTAATCGGAGAACGAACGAACGAACGTATCTGACTTTATATCACTTCCAGCTACGACATAAAGATCGCGGTCAAAATTGTATCTCATTTGCATTTAGATTTGGCCATATAACAAGATAGGTTCTCTGTCTGATCTCCAGTAACGAGTGAACAGAAACGTAAGGTTTTTGTTTTTATTTTAGTGCGAGAAAACTATAGCGTACAGGAGTTTTGTATTTACACCTTTATAGAAGAATTTTCCTACTATTCTCTTTTCTTATCAGTAGTTACGGGGGGGATTTGACAGAGACAGCACAAAATATAACTAATAATATTTTGATCTCTCGTATACCAGTTGGTGCAGGTAATGTAGAAATGTATATTAATCTTTTCTTCACTATTTCCGGGGAAAAATAATGGTTTTTAATCCCTAGTTGCGGGGTAAAAAAAATAATAATAATAACAGGATAATTTTTTGTTTCTCTTGCTTCTAGTTTCGGGGGAAAAAAGTACGGATCATTTATTCCCTTGTTAAAAGTTACCGGGGAAAAAAAAATAAGGTACGGATCTTATATATTTCCTCGGCTCATTTATAGTACAAAAAAAAATAATGAACGTAGAGATTTTTTTGCTTCCGTGTTTCAGATACTGGAAAAACGAACACGTGAATTCTTTGTTAGTCCGTTGTAGTTACGAGGTTAAATAATGGTAGAGGTGTTTGAGAATAATGATGGCGGGTGTTGGGTTAGTCCCTCATCCCCCCATCCCTTATACCCGTGCCTGTCCGTCCCTTATACCCACCCCCGTCCATCCCTCACACTCGCACCTGTCTGTCCCTTATACCCGTGCCTGTTCATCCCTTATACCCACGCCTGTCCGTCCCTTACCTACACCCGCCATCCCTCACCCACGCCCGCCATCCCTCACCCACGCCCGCCCGTCCACACATAAAAACATTGGTAAAGAGCGACACACATTCAGTTTTTGCCGAGTTTATACTGATTTATGGCCTGATTACAGTCTAGTTTGGAGGAAATTACGCAAAATTAAGACCATAATTAAGAAATTAAAAGCCTGCACGGTCTCACTGGCCGCCTCAGTAAACACAAGAGGGAAGCACCACCCCCCCCACCCTGACCTCACACCACCGCCCGCCTGCCCTCATGCCCGCCCATCCTGCTCCACTATACGCCTCACCTGGTCTGGCCGGCGGTAATTAATTATTTGCTTTTACTCGTAGGTGTTCATTCTTTAATGTCTTGGTAATTGTATGGGAATAAGCTGGTGTGTGTGTGTGTGTGTGTGTGTGTGTGTGTGTGTGTGTGTGTGTGTGTGTGTGTAGTTGAGCTCATGGTACGTTTCTGTTTCCATGAACCATGACTCGTACCTGTATTTCTGGTTATGGTAGCGATCCACCATTAATTACGTTCCGGTATTTTTAGTTATGATTACCATAACTAGTTTATAGTAGAAGTTCAGTTGATGTCAGTGACCTAGCTTGATTCACACGGCTCCGGCCACTTGGCGTATCTGAGGCCATGACAGTTAATCATCGGTGGAGATTAATATCCTAGGGAGGTGGGGGAGTAGAGTTATGGGTCTTGATAACTGTGATAACGGTGGTGTATAGTCAGGCCAGAAACACTGTGGCCTGGTCCTGTGGATGCTCGGGTATCCTGGTGGTAGTGGGTGTTGGAGGTAAGTGATCACGTGTGTTGACTTACCGCTTGGGGGGGTCAGCTATTGTGTTGTCATCGCTCGTCGTTACGTTGTATTATCACGAGATCTTCTGCTCCTAAAACTCCATCTTTGTGATAATGACGTATGTATATGTTAGCACTTAATGTGTGTGTGTTAGTTTATTGTATAAAAGTTTTTGTAAAGTTTTCAATGTTTCGGTCACACGAATGTCAACAGGAAATCATGTCTTGCTAACTGTGCTGTCGCTGTGTTATAGGAACTAGTGCGTGTATCTGCCCTATGTTTAGTTCTCAATAGTCTTCCTTCAGTGATCTGTGCATTTCCCCGACATACTCGCGCACACTGCCATTACTTACAATACGCTGTGTCTCAGGCCGGCCAAGGGGAGCTAAAATTTGATGGTAACTTTTAAAGACTTCTGAGAATTGTTGACAACAAGAATCATGGCAAATACAGTAGTGTGTGTGTGTGTGTGTGTGTATGTGTGTGTGTGTGTGTGTGTGGAGAGAGAGAGATGAAGGGAGATAAACAGTGAAACGATTTATTTCAAACATACGCTGCATGCTTAACATTATGTTCTGCCTTTGAAGATGACTGCAGGGTTGAATATGACAGATACCATGATTAGAATGATTACTGGGACGAAACCGGTGAAGAATAAATGTAACTTTTTCTGCCTCTGCCAAGACTATACTGTATATAACAGCTCAGAATAATTAGATGAAGTTATGTCACAAAAATGAACCACGGATTTACGTCCAAGGTCAAGTTGATCATTTTTTTTTCATGCTTGTCTCATTTATTTGCGGCTATTATAGATAATTTTATGAAGCGTCCAACGTGTGTGCTTCATCATTGGTTAAAACGTCGTGAACAAGAACTAAGGTCGGAGGTCATGGCACCTAAACAAAGGTCAAAGCAGGGGTCAAGAGTATTCAGTACACACACACACACACCAAGTGATTATTATTTTTTTCTCTCTCTCCACAGTTGTTACATGTGTGTATTTTGTTAGTGAGGTGAGGAAGTGTAAGCCTGGGACGTGGATCACAGGAGCGGAACATAAACACCATCATACCCCCCCCCCTCCTCCCCTCCCAGCGTGTTGACAGCCTGCCATGCCAGTAAGTTAGCTCCCAGGCAGGCGGAACCTTCATGGGGGTGCTGGTAAAAAAAGAAGTGGCGTTACTGTGTGTCGCTCGCTCAAACACTGTCCAGGAGACGCCTATAAATCGGGGTCCGATTGGTGTTGTTGTCGTCCATCGGGTGCTGGTCTTTGGAGTAATGGAGTGGTGGGCGAGCCGCGGAACCGCACCATTACAGGAGTGGGACATTACCATAAACCTCGTTTGAGGTCCGCCTCGCCATACACGCCTCTTCTCTCTCGCCTCGCCTGTTCTTGCTTCGCTCTCCTCCTTTCTTTCCATAAATCGGTTTCTCTATTGCAACCTTCGTTCACTTCGTCTTTTTCTTACTTCCCATACTTCCTTCATCACCTCCGCCCTCCCCTCATCACCTCCGCCCCTCCCTCATCACCTCCGCCCCTCCCCTCCACCACTTCTGCCCCTCCCCTCATCACTTCCGCCCCTCTCTTATCACCTCCGCCCCTCCCTTATCCCTTCCGCTCCTCCTCATCACTTCCACCCCTCCTCCTCCTTCTGCCCCTCATATCACACCTCGCCCTCCCTCACCACTTCTGCCCCTCCCTTATCACCTCCACCTCTCCCTCATTACTTCCGTCCCTCCTTTTACTTCCATTCTTCCTCCATTCCTCCCTGATCACCTCCGCGACCGCTATCACTCCTCCCCCACCCCTGTTCCTCTTCTTCCTCCTCCTCTTTACCTAACTCGTTTTCCTCCCCGTGACTTTCTTTCCTCCCGGACATACTTATCCTGTTTATCTTTGAGGAGGACTTGTATAACTTGTTTCCCCTTCCTTCTCTCCCCCAGTTGTCCCCTCTCACCACTGGCACCTCTCACGCCTTTTTGCCTCTGTTTTGAGGTGTGTGTGTGTGTGTGTTTCATCTGGTAGGAGGTGCCTTGGGAAAGCACCTGTAAATTATGAACAATGCGGATATAGCACACTGTAGACTAAGCTGTTTTTGTTCGGCACATACGGAGGCATTGTGGCTGACACCGCATTCGACCACCTTCATATTCCCAACTACTGTGTGGAATGGGGGAGGGTGGACATCCAGGAACTAACCAATGAGCCTTAGGACAGGACGCGACCGATGTATTTAATCAACCACCGCACGTTTTGCATTGGTAAATTAGACATAGATGTGGATTGCTTTGGGTTAAATAGATATGTAAGATCACACGAACCTTCCCAACCCAACCCAACCCAACCCAACCCAACCTAACCTAACCTAACCTAACCTAACTTAACTTAACTTAACCTAACTTAACTTAACCTAAACCCAAACCATTTGCATTATAAATCAGGACAGGACATCTCCACGTTTAAATGATATAATCAAACACTATACTTCGATAGCCAAAGATTAGCCATCACTTACGTCTAATCACTTACTGGATACTCGCCAAAGACCAATCATATCAACCTTAGGTTCATCTTACCATCGTCGGCCATGTCTCCTTCAGTACCTCAAGCGGCCGTGTCACCATAACCAACTGAAGGAAATATTACGGTGCCGTTTCGCTGGCGTGTTTGTGCATCGTTAATTATCATGGGGTCGTAAGGGGGGGGGGGTGTAGCGTGTGCTTATCACCCAATATAATCAAGTTATGGATCATCCCGTGTCTGACGCCCATCACCCGTGTGTCACAGCTGATTTTTGTTGACCCGTGACACGACGTCTGTCACCAGTGTGTCACAGCTGATCTTTGTTGCCCCTTGACACGATGAGCATCATGTCTGTCACTCCTCCAGTTTTGGTGACCCGTGACACAGCGTCCATCCACCCATGTGTCACCACTTAATTACCCCTGACATGATGTTTTATCGCCTGTGTGTGTGTGTGTTACGGTCGATGATTTCAGTGATAATGATAAAATTATTAATGTTTTATATGTATGAGTATATTTATGTGTGTGTTTAGAAGCGTGTGTTCAGTTGTACATATGTATTTAACCACACCTTTTTTTAGATATAATACTAACTTAATATTATTCTTAGGTAAGTTATAATCTAAAGTCTTTCTAAATGGAAATGATAACAATAATAACAGCACTATTAACCATGTCATACTCTACCTTCCCTTCTGACTGTTACATCACTAAACGGCAGATAATGTATTGTGAAAGAAATGCCTTGAGAAATTTCCACCGTATTTAGCCCTCGTTCCTGGAAGTATTTTTGCCGATGCACCAAATCCCAGAGCGGTGCCGTGATCACTCTGGTGCGTGATGCGCCTCCCTCCTTCCCTGATTCTCTCTCCCTCAGCATCCACCTCTTCTTTATCAATCTTCTTATCCATTCTTTTCAGTTTTTATTTGGATTCTGTTCATATTCCCTTATAGTCCTTTTATTTGTATCTATAAGTACAGTAACAGATACAGGTAAAAAAAAAAGAGGTACATATACTAATACATAATACAAGTCCATAAACAATTACAGGTATAAATTAAGACCTAAATAACAAGGACAGGTGTAGATACAGATACAAGTACAGGATTTAAGTATTTCAAGATGATACAGCGGTGAACAAATACAATACATGATTTTTTTTTTCATTAAAGTTTATTATTATCATCTTCGTACACAGTTAAAGTCATCCTCATTGGGCCATTTCTCTGAGAGTTCGCCATTCTTAGATAAGATTTTTCTGGCATTTCGCTGAGGTCTTATTATGTCTATTTTTACCTTGTGCCTGTAGAAGACATTAACATTCAGACATGGAACGAGAAAGTCTCCTGTAAAATTAAGTTGGATTTCCAGCCATCAAGTCTAATTTCCACGTCTTGATGATGGTGGTTCTTGATGTGTGGAGACTGGCTGTTACCTGGCTGTTACCTACTCTAGTTAGACCTGTGGGATTTATGGTGCCTCCTCTTCCTACTCCTCCTCCTTAATGTTTTCGTACTTCCTTATAAACTTTTCTGGTCTTATAAACTTTTCTTGCTTCCTGATAAACTTTTCTTGCTTCCTTATAAACTTTTCTGGTATTATAAACTTTTCCATTTTTCTTTTTATCTTGTACATTTTGCTTCTATATTTTTCTTTCCTCCTTATAATCGTTTTTTACTTTTCTTCCTTATAAAAGTTTTCTCTCTTTCATAAACTTTTTTGTTACATCCTTTGTTACCTCCTATTAAACGTTTTCTTCCTTCGTTATAAAATATTTCCTGCTTCAACTTTATACGTTTTCTTGCTTCTCAATAAACGATTCCTTCCTTCCTTCCTTCCTTCCTTCCTTCCTTCCTTCCTTCCTTCCTTCCTTCCTTCCCTTCCCTTCCCTTCCCTTCCCGTTATCATTCCTCCTCCATCTTTCACTTACTTGTCATCCCTCTCTCTCCCTCCCTCTCCCTTCTTTTACCTTGACATCCTTTTAAAGTTTCCGTCCAACTTTTCTTGTATTTCTGGACCTCTTTAACCTTCTTTCCATCTCCCCTTTAATCTTCTCCTCTGATCCCCTCAATTTTCTCTCTCTCTCTCTCTCTCTCCCCCTCTCTCTCTCTCTCTCTCTGCATCTTTTACATTTTCATTTTCCATTTTCTTCAACTTAATTCCCTCGGAGTTTTCATATTTTAGTGTGTGTGTGTGTGTGTGTGTGTGTGTGTGTGATTATTATTTCTCTCGTAGGGAAGAAATACACATTTTTATATGATTTCTTTTTCCTTTGTCTTGTCGCTTTAAATGCAAATTGCTTTGTACCGTATTGCTTGCCAGGGTTTGCTGTTGTATATTGCATGGTGCTTGAAGTGTGACGCTGTGTTTTTTGAGAGGTGTGACGCAATGTTGTTTGTGAGGAGTGACTGTGTGTTATATTTGCTTCATGAGTTGATATTATTTTGATATTGGTAAAATAATACGACAGTGTGATAGATTGCTTGAAGTCCAGGCACAACTCGGGGCCCTATAGCCAGTTCTTGTGCCCAGTACGCAATTCACACAGTCAGTTGTGTCGGTTCAGAGTCAAATTTGTCAGTCCACAATCAAATATGTCAGTTCATAGTCAGGAATGTCAGTTCACATTCAAATATGTCAGCACACTGGTCAAAGAATTGTCGTAATATTTAGTTCGGTGACAACTATAAATAATATTGGCAGTTTTGTGTGTTGTGGTACGTGTGAGTGACGGTCGTGTTTATCGTCACTCACTCACGCCACCACCACCACCACCACCGGGAAATTACCGTAACTTGTGAAAAGTGGAAAAATCTATGAGAAGTTTAGTGTATGGTACAGGAGAAGTAGAAGGCGCTGTAGAAGGGGGCAGTCCACTTGAGGTGTTGGAGAAACAAGTGAGGTTCATTGAGGGAGGTGGTGGTTGGGTGAATGACGTGGGTGTTTTGGCGGTGAGACAGGCTTAAAAGAAAATGTGAATTGAATATTTATAGAATTAAAATAACAACCGTGTGATAAGATATGAAAAATTTAATAGGAATGTGTGAGAACAGACAGAAATAAGATTTACAGTTTGTGAATGAAAAACCAGATGATGATGATGATGATGATATATATGTGTGTGTGTGTGTGTGTGAATATCGAACATAAAATATGGGTAAAAAGCACAAAACAGAATTGAAATATGTAAGAGCAAGAAAATGTGTGATGTGGGATGTGTCAACAGTGAGGACAAGCTGTTATCAAGACTGGGGGAGGAATGTGAGGACTGTGGTGTGTGTGGGGAGGGTGTGTGTTGTGGAGGCTGTGTGTGTGGTGGAGGCTGTGTGTGTGGTGGAGGCTGTGTGTGTGGTGGAGGCTGTGTGTGTGGTGGAGGCTGTGTGTGTGGTGGAGGCTGTGTGTGGTGGAGGCTGTGTGACTCTGCTTTGTTCTATTATACCATAACTTGCATAATGTGTTTGTTGATGTTGTCTTGAAGGATGCTGACTGGTGTTACTCTTTATAGTTGGTGGAGAAAAAAATTATAGAAATGTAGTGAAGGTAAAGGATAGTATTTCATGTTGGTGATACCTCGGTGAATGGTCTGAAGGAAGGAAGGAAGGAAGGAAGGAAGGAAGGAAGGAACTTGGATAGAATCTCAGAGTGACAGAGTGGGAAAGTATGATGATTTTTTACTTTTGAAATTTTATAGTTATTTGGTCTCACTGAAGGAAAATGAGACCCATTGAGTACGATGATTTAATCCCTCGAGTACGATGACTTAAGGTGACCAGAATTAAAAATATTTAGCACTGTATACACAAAAAGAAGGTTGGTAGGTGTAGGTGGGGAGGAGTCACTGTTCCATCATGTTGTTTTTAACCTTCATTGTCTCCTGGATGATGAAGCGAGGTGTATAGTTATCCCTGAGTCATTGAAACAGAATTACTCCCCATGTGAAGCTGTTTTTTTTTTAGTTACCTCCTATGGTTATTATTTAGGGTATAATCTGATGACTCTAGTTGATTGTGGCATTTTATCGTGTTTGTGTCACTTGTATAACAGCGATCACCATAGGATTTGTGGTCATGGTTGGCCAGAGTGTCCCATTGGGCTGGGTATTGTGGGGAATATACCATCCAAAAAATGTGAGCGTATGCAATATGTACAGGAATATGTTACCGACGGCGTAACAACCAGTGACATCATTGCTTTTATGAAATGACACTGTACTGTCACTTAACCTTGACATGCTTTGACAGGTGAGCTAATTTAATTATGTAGGCAGTGACAGTTATTATTCGATTTGTTTTTTTAAAGGTGAGTGTATGTTTGTTACTGACCTAATGACTCTCCAGTTACCGTATAAAATGTAGGAAACCCTTAGGAACACGGCCTAGTTTTGTCCATGATGATATAAGGATCAGGAAAGTAACATTATCTTTGTTTCCCCTTAAGACAGGATGTAAAGATACGTTTCTATTTAGTCTTTGGTGTAATTGTATGTGTTTTAATGTTTCTTGTAGGAGATAATGTTATCACTAACCTTCGAGAGATAGTGAAGGTCAGGTGTCTATCATCACTACAGGTTAGGTTAGGTTAGGTTGGGTTAGCTTCGGTTAGGTCCCCCGTTTAACGAACACAATCCATTCCAGCAGGTTGTTCGTTAACCGAAAAATTCGTTAACCGAAACCATTGTTTCAATGTGTTTTTGGGTAATTGGTTCCAGCTCACCGAAAATTGCCTAAATTCAACAAAAATGGTAGAAAAGTTCACTTACTTTGAGGTGTGTATGTAGAAGGCTCCTGGATGATGATGATGATGATGGGAATTAGAATGGGGGTGGAGGAGAAGGAAGAAGAGAAGGCATTGGGGTGGAAGAGAAGTCACCCCATGGCACCATTTCACCCATAAAATTTTAGTTCTCTTGGTGTATTTCAAGATTATTTTCTTTAAATCAACACTGCACTGCATTATATATTGTCAATATGTAAAATATATTCAAAATGACCAATAATTTGCTTGGAAACACAGAAAAAAAGCGTTTAGTTGAAGAGAGTCTCAAGCAAGATGTTACCTCCAGTGAAAACAGAGAGAGACTAACGCCTGTTTGCTGTGTTAAGAGGCTGGATGCCGCGCATTAAACTAGTCACTTTACCTTCAATTATGTTCAATAATTGTTAAAATTACTAAAAAATTGAATATTAAACGTTTAAAATTATTGAATAGTATAAACTTCTTGATATTTACTAAAATAGTAAGGAATTTAAGCCCTAGAACCGATTAATGTATTGGCGGACTAATACTAAAGCTGGTTGACCGGCCAGTGCAAGCGAAAACATGTTGAGGTCGGTTCGTAAGAAATTCGTCAACCGAATTTTTTTCCGTTAACCGAATCAGTTCGTTAACCGAAATTTCGTTAACCGAGGCGTTCGTTAACCGAGGGACCACTGTATTGTGTTAGGTTAGGTTGAGAGGCAGCATCTGTAGACCTGTTCTCACCCAGCCACTTCATACTTCATCTGCTGTTATTGGGGACTTCTGTCACTGGGAACGTCTATACCTCAAGACATGTTTTTGAGCGGTAGTCACTGTAGATGTCTCACCGACTTGAGTTCTTATATTATACAACTGATAAAAGATAAAAAGTTCTCCGGAGTAAGGACTGTGTCAGCCATTTAAAGTTCAACAGATTTAAGACTAAAATATTGAGAAAATTTTTCTGTTTCTTAAGTAAATTTATTCCTGAGGTCCAATTTTTTTTCTTTATCAACAAATTTCCCACTCTAGTCGGCACTCATAAATGCATGAAATCTTGACGGGGCCGCAGCTCTGTGTTGTTCCAGTGCTGCATATATTGGTTCCTGGATTTTTTCTCTCAGTTTATTCCCATTTCATTTGATGGCTGGCTGTGTCTTTCGGTCTCGGGAGGTGCCAGAACTCAGGACACATTTTTACCTGGTGATTTTGATTTGATATTTTGTTTCGTGAATGTTTATGATCTTTACGTAAGTTAGGGAATACATTAGATGTTTAATATGTTTTGATGTTTAAGATGACGTTATGTAGTAAAGACTTAAAAGGCTAGATTTACCTTGGGTGTGTGGTAAAAGCTCTGTTGTGTTGTAAATGCTGTGTATAGGACATGGAGTGATGCCTCAACACACACACACACACACGCAGTTAATAAAACATGCATAATAAATGTAATTATGGAAATAAATAAGTAAAAAAATAAATAGAATATAAAAGAGAGGAGAAAATATTTTACAGATAAACACAGGATTTTCGTCGACGTATGTGAACTTGTGGTGATTTATCGTTATTTGTGAGATTTAAGAAGAATATTGATTAGGGAATGTTAAAGTTACGGAACCTGGTCGTTTGTGTGTTTACAGACCCGGCTATATTGATTGCCAGACCCGGCTATCAAATAGGCTAATCAAGCTCATTAGGTTTATTTTCCGTCTGATTGCTTTTCTATTTCTGTCTCTGGCTGCTGCTGCTGACCTGGATGTAGGAGGGAGCCTTGAAACTAAAACAGCAAGGCGCCAGAAGTGTTCATCCGTTTGTCTGTCTGCGGCTGCCTGTAAACACGTCTTCGATCTGACGGTGAAGCGGCGCTAACTGGTTATGCTATATTTACTTGACGCGTAACCAGAGCAGTAGTCCCCCCAGAGATGAACTCGGTAGATAATTATGAACTGCACGTCAACATAAGACTTAGTTTACTTCATTAGTTTTACCTCAATGGATGTTATTGTACATGGAAAGAGGAGGAAGTTGTCGAAGGAAGATTGATCCTCACCAATAGCTTGTAAACATTGTGTATATATGACCAATTAAGAGGGTTATATTCAGCATGTTTTGAGTTTTTTCTGGTATTAAAGCTAAAACGTGGTTAGTGTTTAAGGACGATGGTAACTAAAATAAACCGAATATATAAAACAACAAAAAATGTGAGGAAGAACTTCGACTCTGGTGATAGTTACTGAGTGTTTGGAAGGACTTTTATCAACTAAGACTATATCGTCCCACTTGAGCTTTGATCACTCGTGGCTCTTAACACTTGTCCAATAGGTGTCAAGCGGTAAGTGTGGAGCCGGGAGGGAGGGAGGGAGGGAGGGAGGTGGTCTTATTTGCATTTAGAACCACTGGTTACTTGAAGGTCATTTGAAAGACTTAAAGGAATACTTGTTTTATTTGCATTTTTTATCGGAACTGTTGAGTGGTGTAATGACTAGTTGTGGTGATGTTTTGGGTTATTAATTCATCCTTGTTATGTGCACACGAGCGTTGACCAAAATTGTATGCTTTGTAAACTTACTTTAAGATCACATGAAGATTACCAACTCCAGCTTATTGCAATTACCTTTGGGGGTTATATTAGGTTATTTTTGTGGTGTTTAATCATGAGGTGAAATAAACTGGGGGTGCTAATCTTTATGTGGTCCTTACCGTATTTACGAATTATAAACGATGTCAGTTAAGCTTCTCTACACAGGCCTCACCAATGAGTTATTTCATAGGGGAGTTTTATTTTGGACTTCATTTTATAATTAAGGTTATACAGTAGTTGTTTAATTAGGAAAAATAATCTCGAAATTTGAGTATGGTGATAACAGGTCAGTAATGGGTCAGAGGGCAGCTCAGGTGACGTCAGTGATGATGGTCCTGATCTATTTTTGAGGGTCACGGAGGCGAACACTGACACCCTCATTAATATGTCCAGCACAAAGCAGGACGGGACAGACGTTCGGTAATAACTGCCGTGTCTGACTTTACTCAGTGTTTTAAGAGTGGTCATTATGAAAGCATGCCACCGTGACCAAAGTTTTCCGAGAAAGGGGTTTTAAATTAAGCTTTGGATGCATAAATTGAGTGAAATTACATAACGTGGCAGCGAGGAGCACGGATTCCATTACAACCAACCTTGAAAGTTTAAATATGCCTTTGTCATTAATTCTCCTGTTTGGCTCAACGTAAACAAATTGTTGTCTTATGTTACTTATAAACTTCACCTGACACACTGTTCACCGGCCAACATTTTACTGTTTGTTAAACCCGTATACGAGGATGAGTTTCAAGTTATTATTTTATTAAGCAGATTTTAGGTTGAGAGTCTTCTTAAAGTAAATTTGAATACTGTAGCTTTGACACACTCTAATGTTACAGGGTTGTTCATTTTATGTTTTCTGTAACAAGTCTTCATAAATACATGGATTCACATATAAGGTAAACCTGAGTAATTGATACCTTACCTCACAGCTAATTAAGGCAGAGTGGACTGTAGTATATTGTACTTTTTAAGATGGTGTTAGTTGTTAGCTTAGTCGTTACTACGTTAGGTGTGACCCGAGTGCAGGTAATTGTTTAGAAATCTCCCATCGTTAGAACGGAAAAGGCTTGAAATATTACAAGGAAAAATATTGTTTACTGTGTGTGTGTGTGTGTGTGTGTCAGTAATGAAAAGTTACTTGGAAAATTTATTAAAAACTTACTGTAATCATCCATAGTAACATTGTTCCTGTCATGAGTTCCATATTATCAAGAATAAATTAAATTGAAATTAAATCGTCAGAGCTTTTTCATGTGTCCAAATAATAATATTCGTAAAAGTTGTTCAGGAATTATGATTATACTATAGAATTTTACGGTCGAGAAAGTGACGAGCATCAGCACTATTTTTGTTAGTTTGTCCATTGTATAAATTCAATATTGTATGTTTTGTTATCTGAAAAAAAATGTGTCAACTAAACAAGAAAATATTTTTTGATAATGCAAAAACCATTATCTTTTTTTTGAAATACATTGTCAACATACTTATTAGCCTGGAGGTTATTATAACAAACTAGTAACCAACCTAGTCTCGGAATTGGACAGAGTATGAAAATGGATTGTTAACAGTCAATAAGCTGATTTACTATGACCCGACATTACTTTTTAGGTAGAGATTAATGTAGTGCGTCTGTTTTTACCAGCACAAAGAACAGTACAGTTTAAATGTATATGACATACAAGAGAATTTTCACAGAGGTTTAATATAAAATGGCTACAGTGTGTCTTGAAATATTCCTCAAGTCATTATTTCCTGAGTGGGAATAAGAGTGGTGTTGTTTTAAGCCATTGTGTCTGGGAATATGGGGAAGGGTAGATTATGTCTAGTTAAGTACGTACAGACATGTATCTATTGGCTACTTACAATATACCCTCTGACCATATACGCCTAATATCGTTTATCGTGACATACAGTAGGACGGGATTGTTTGAGACCTGGACAGAACGGTTGTCATATCTTGAATAATGTGTTAGACGAAACCAACGTGTAGCAAAGGACTGACTGAAATACTTAGATAGATAGGTCATTATTAGTGTTTGAGTATGTACAGGTAGTAGACACAAACCAGAGGTGAACCGCCCTGCCCACCACAACGAGTGTGTTGGTGAGACGAGTGTGTTGGTGAGACGAGTGTGTTGGTGAGACGAGTGTTGGTGAGACGAGTGTGTTGGTGAGACGAGTGTGTTGGTGAGACGAGTGTGTTGGTGAGACGAGTGTGTTGGATCAGTTTGTGACGTTATATGTACGTTATTACAATTTTGTTTCATATACATTTGACGTGTGTACACTCTTAAAGAAAAGTAATAAATGGAATGAACATCAGAACTAAGATACTACATTAATATTGTTGGGATCAGTGACAGTCACTCTTTTATTTAAACTGTTCTACTTTTTAGATGAAGCCTTTGCGCTTCCATTGCTTCAGGTGTTGTGACTCATGTGCTTTGATCTGCAGTTTATTTGTTTTTCGTTTTTGTGGAGGACTGTTAAGAGGAGCTGTTCCATGTTCATGATGATCTAGTATAAATAAGCCATTGTAAAGAAGCAAGTTGTGTGATGACGACCAGAGAGAGTTATTGTTATCTCCAGTTGTCATGGTGGCGGGGTGGTGACCTCTCGGTGCATGATACTGATCAAGTGGTGAAGACACAAGGTTTTGATGGAACTTTTTAACGTCAATTGATTGGAATTTTTCGGGTTTTTGTCGATGTTAGTTTAATGCGTGCGAGCAGGTGGAGGAATGTACAAAGTTTTGCAATGGTTGTAAGTTTTATAGTCACTGTCCAGTTCATGTACAGTACCGCCCCTCTGTATCCCTAGGTAAAACCAATTAGGTTTTACAGTAATAAGTGTAATTTTTCATGTAATTGGATATATACATCATCGGGTACTTGATTACAAAATTTATGTGAGACGAAGTAAACCCGGAATGAGTTTAAGTATGTAAAATTCATTGAAATCATATAAGACCTGGCAGTACAAGCAGTTGGTATAGGTTACTGTACTAAGGTTAAACAGTGAGCGGGTAGAATACCACTCACACTCTGTAAAACTTGGTCGACAAGCGGACACTGCTGATGTAACACTAATGCCCTACTGATGAATTTAAGCGTGAGTGATTAGCTCTTAGGGCGGTGGGTGTGTGGGTGTAGCTCCTTGAGGCAACTGTCTACCCTATAACTCAGCCAGTGTCTCCTAATGGTGTGTGTGTGTGTGTGTGTGTGTGTGTGTGTATGTGTGGTGATTAATGTGTCACCCAGGAACCATAGCGTCGAGTTACTCTGTTATTTCACTGTAATACTGGAGGACCAGCTACTTTAAGGTACTTACGCGTTTGTGTTATGTATGGAGCTGACAAGTGAGTTACTCTACCAAAGGATACCTCAGGAGCCACTACTCAGAGCTGCTCCACTTGTGAGATATTGAAGGAGCCACCGGGGTAGGCTACGATACTCGAGTGAACGACTTACCTCTGTGTGTTAACCACTTGTAAGTTACTGAATGGTCGAGGGTTCATCTTCTCAGAGATTCTTAGGATAAATATTCTCCGTAACCGAGTGAAGTGAGAATGAACTGAACTGGTTGACTCCAGGTAACACACAAATAATCTCCAAAAATTATATAAGAAAATACTAAGATTACTTTATATCAGGTACACACGGTAAAAAAAAACCCCAGTATCTATCCACACTCCTTGTGAACCAATATGACACCACGGACGATGGATACTGCCTCACTTGGGTAGCCATCGTCCGTGGAGGCATATTGTTTCAAAAGGAATGTGGATAGATACTTTTTCTTACCGTGTGTACATTCACTTACTACCAGGCAGTACTTAGGCAAAGAAAGTTTTACAAAAGATTCTCAACTTTGATTTGCCTCCATAACTGTATTAAGTCGAGATAAAGTCTTGGGGTCATTTTGATGTTAATTTTGTGACGGTTTGTTGTTTTTGTGGTTTAGCCATAGTGACCATATCGGATGTATAGTCTATCATCTTTAGTCACGAGGGAGACTCATCATAAGGTCAGACTCAGCACTCGTGTTGATGCTACAGGACCTACCCTCCGGCTCTCGCTAATCACCCTGTATGTTTTTCTTGTCCACGGTAAATAGTGAAGCAGTGTTGAGGAACTAATGGACCAGGTGAGGATCTGATTGGGAGAAGGAGGAAAATGCAATCGAAATAAAAATAATAGAGGAAGAAAAGACGAAACATTTGAGATAGAATAAAGTAATAATAAAAAAAATTTAATATCAAATAAACACAATCTTATAAAACAAAACACCAAAACAATGAAGATAACAAAAGTAAACAGAAAAAAGGCGGAGGAGAGTGCAAACAAGGCGAAAATAAAGTTTATGTGGGAATTAACCGTAGTGCCAGCAGGAACAAGAGGCGTAGTACAAATATATAAAATTTATGTGGTAGGAGCGTGCTTATACTTAATTATATATGTGGTCCAAGATATAGGGTGGGGGTGTTCGCCTCCTCCACGCTTTTAACATGTTGTTTATTCCTGTGTTCTGGGGTTTATTCTTTTACAAGTCTTATTATAGCACCTAGATATAGTATTGTTATATATGGGTAATTATTAGATGGTATAATTTAGATGGTATAATTGGAGGAAAAACTTGATAGTGGTATATGAATGGAATTATATAGGGCAAATTTGGGGGGATTAATATGCGGATGGATTACATTAGTCAATAGGGTTCTGGATTACTTTAGTCAATAAGGTTCTGGATTACTTTAGTCAATAAGGTTCTGGATTACTTTAGTCAATAAGGTTCTGGATTACTTTATTCAATAAGGTTCTGGATTACTTTAGTCAGTAAGGTTCTGGATTACATTAGTCAATAAGGTTCTGGATTACTTTAGTCAATAAGGTTCTGGATTACTTTTGTCAATAAGGGTTTTTGGTTCATCATATTGGACTTTTCTTACTAATTAAAACAGTTAGTTACGAATCAGTCCTTAGTGTTGCTGAATCACATCAACTTATCAGGGTAGTTACTTCGTCTCTCCTCCTTAGCGGTAGGTTAGTAACATGTTTTTTATGCTATTTGTATCACACTTTTGGAGGATAGGAACTAATGTTTTCTGCCTCGTCTCTATATTTTGTTAATGTAGGATTTTAATTATTTTTTATTTTTTTTATTATTTTTATTATTTGTTCTTTTGTTTGATTTTAACTTAGACTTGTGATGTTTATGTTAGTTAATGTTAATTTGTTAGGGTGTCCAGGTAATTTTGTGGTACTGTTTGACCTCTGTCCTTCGAGGCCTGAGGGGAAGTGGGTGGGTGTGGATAGGTGAGTGGGGGTGGGGGAGGGGGAGGGACTTGTTAGGGTATAATCTAATTTATTTATATTTTATATAGTATCTATATATTTTTTTTAGAATGAAGAATTAATTTTTATTTTTTGTATTGGAAGTAAAAAAAAAGATATGGCTGTTTTATTTTTTAGGGGGCCAGATCTTTAATTTTTTTTACGGCCTTGCATGTAATACTGGGAATAACTGATTATCCTGCAGAGCACTTACGTTAGCTCCAGGCATTACAGGTTTGATGAAAGTGGACTTTTATTACGTTTTATAGAACAGTGTTAATGATGGTGCAACGCCGGAGTCCTGTTCTGTGGGTTACAACACTATTTTTGAGTATTAGATTGTGTTCCTATTGTTCACACACACACGCACACACACAGCCTTGTTAACTAGTGTTCTTACTGTTCGCACACACACACACACACACACACACACTCTTATTAACTAGTGTTCCTACTGTTCACACACTCGTTAGATTTTACTTGTTGTTTATATATTGTCCAGACGCTATAGTTAATTTGTATTATGTTCCCACACTCTTGTTAAATGTTACCTTTTGTTTCTGTTGTTCCCACACTGTTGTTAAATTGTGTTCCAGCTGATCATGTTGTTACTTACTCTCTACCCACACTGTCCCTGTGTTCCTGCTGTCCACACATAATTACTACTTGTTACCGTGTATATTTATTCCCACCCCCCCCACCACCACCACCCCCCGTTGGTAGAGAAGTTTAATATGTGTTCCTTAAATACAAATTGTTTTTATGGTAGCTGCTAAGGCCTATGTCGTCATATTGTTATAGAACGTGTACTGAGGAGAGCAAGTTAACCATCATTGACCATTGCTGTTACTGTATACTACAAGATGTTAACATAGAACGCCTCTGTCTCTTCACCATTATGGGATTTGACCGTCTATTTTTAAGTCTTATCATTATTACACTGAAGGATCATCTACTCATCATTTCTCTCAGTATTACAGTGTGTTTAGTGTTCGATTTTTTGCTGAAATAAAAAAATTTCAACTATTTTTTACCATTTAGTTATACAATTTGGAGAGCTATATTGTTTAAAAGTTTTCATTCTTGTAATTTTGTCTTTCTCTTCAATACTGGGTTCATTGGTCATTCCTCCCCTGGTATTTAATGTAAAATTTTATTATAATCAGTATATGAAGTTAGCTGCCCTCACATCACCCGTGCCGTGGGTGGTCTCACTGGTCTTTCATTATGTACTGTGTGTGGGTGTTTCCCCCCTGAAAATATATAATTTTTACTGGTGTTTTTTTCCCAAAGTATACAAGTACTACATGCGAATTTATTTAGGGTTTCTTCATATTTCTTCGTTTTTGTGTCTAACTTGTCCATTGCACTTCGTCTTGGTTAATGAAGATGCTTCTCTTTCGTGGACACTTGTAGGTCATGGTGTATAATTGAGGGTAAGTGTGAAAGAGTTAGAGGTCTTCAAGAATCGTAGTGAGCTTTAAAGAGTTTTACATATTTTTTTGGAATATGTTTGGCTTTTCCAAGAGCCTCACAGATTCATAAGTAACTAAAAAAAAAATTTCGAGTCGCTAAAAATTCTGTTGTAATCTTCAGGAGCCTATAAGACTTTCAGTGAGGATCCAAGAACCAGCAGACGTTTCCATTAGCCTCCAAGAGCCTGCAAGAGTTTCCAGGAGCCTCCCGTAACAGCGCGGGCGTGTACTCGTGTGTTGTGTGTTTTGGCCGCCACTAACTCCCGCCAGCGTAAAATATTGCCAGTTGAGTGCACCTGTGTGGCATTGTTATGAGGGGAGGAGCCAACCTGCTGCTCCAACCTGGGATAAAACTTGTATTCTTGACTCGTCTTGAGAGCCAAGGTTAAGAAGAACTTGTTGTGTTTTAATACTCACTTCCCTGCACAGTAATTAAGCCCTGGTCGTGGGATTTTACAAGTATTCGGACGAGGTGTTGGCTTGCTATCTCCCCCACACCCCTACCCCCAGCACCATCCCCCCCACTCCAGCACCATCCCCTCCACCCCAGCAATTATCCCCCCACTCCAGCACCATCCCTTCCACCCCCAGCAGCCTCCTCCTCCACCCCAGCATCTCTCCACTCACCCTCCCCCACCACAGCACCTCCCCCTCCACCCCAGCACCTCCCCACCACAGCACCAGCACCACCCACACCATCTCCTCTCTCAGAAGAAGCCGTGGCAATTTTGAGTAAGTGTTGGCATATTAAATTTCATGAGTGTTGGTGTCGCTTGTCCTCCATACTAAGAGGGTAGAGTCTGGGAGATGGTGAGAAGCGAGTGCCCTCACCATCCATAAGTCAGGAGGTGGGGCGCGACTGGCCTTTAAAACACATGCAAATAAGGTCTAACATGCCAGGCTCCTCCCCCCTCCCCCCGTGAGAGAGTGGCAAGCAACATCATAATCCCAAATATAATCCGTCAGGGCACTCCGGAAATGAGGTGTAGGACGCACATGCTCTCATGGTCGGAAATTCATGCTTCATTGATGCGATATTCGGTCTTGTTGACGCTTAGGCAGTGAGCTTTTATGCCCCCTTGTAGCCATCATTTATAGGAAGAACCAAAAAGCTCGGGGTTCTTCAAAGGACAAGTGAATATGGAGATTTTTCCTCAGCCCCGACGCCATTTGTCCGGGGTGGCACTCGCCTTATTGTGGGACCCAGTGTGTGGCCGACCCCTAGCTCATGCGACACTCACCCCCTTCCTCTTTCCACCCTCCTCTTCCTCCCTTACCATACTGTTGTTCCTTCACCCGGAGAGGGGGGGTCATGGGGGTTGGTACTACAGGGGGGGGGGGTTTAAGGTATATAGGGGGAGGGGGTTGTAAGGTAAGTGGTAGGTGGGTGGTAGTGGCATTATTTGTTACACATGGTAGGTGACAGTGGTGGTGCTAGGTACAGAGGTGAAGGTGTAAACATTCTGATGGTACCTTGAGGGAAGTTGATTAGAACGGAGTAGGAGGAAGAAGAAGGAGGGTGGTAATGATGATGATGGAAAGGGACAAGGCACAGGTCACTAGCAAGGGCGCAGCAGATGATAAGGGTTAATGACGTACAGTTAGGAGGGAGACAGAGTAGGAGACTGGTAGACTGGGGATGGAAAAGGGGGTTGATAGGAATAGCTTAGCGGAAAGGGGATTGAGGATTGATACACAGGAGGGTGGGTAGAGGTTGAGGGAAGGGTGGAGGAGAGTATGATGGATAGGCATGAATGACAACAGCATAACTACAGGCAGCAGGTAAAGAAGGGAGAGAGAGAGAGAGAGAGAGAGAGAGAGGGAGAGACAGAGAGACGTAGAGAGATATAATGTTGTAAGTGATATGTAGTGGAGCCGAGTATAAAGGGAAGTTAATGGTGGACGTGGCAGGGGAGAGAATTGAATGGTAGTGCACGAGGGGTTGGGTTAAGACACGAGGGAGGAGCGGGCAAGGTCAGTGAACGAACATAAAATAGCGGCAAGACACAGGACAAGGAACGCACAATTTGGTTAGATGGAAGTGTGTGGGGGAGGGTAGATGGGGCGTAGTTGTAGTAGTAGTAGTGTAATTCTAGGAAAGGGGAATGAGAGGGGTGAGGGAATGGGGTAGGGTGAAGTGAGAGGGAGACAGAATTGCGTAGGAGCGAATACACAAAAATGAAAAGAAAGGAAGGAGAGGAGGAGGAGGGGGAGGGCGTTGGGCTGTAATAGAGAGCACTAACAGGAAAAGGGGACGGACGGTTTCATATTTTAGTAAGGCAGTATTGTGAGTAACGCGGGATCACCAGTTTTATGAGGCGTGGAAGTTGGTACAAAGAGCCTGCAAATCTGTTTAGAGGGAACACCGGGGTGCAAGTCGTGTGATGAGACGGTACTGAGGAAAAAGAGTCGACCTTAGGCCAAGAAACGTGAAGGTGAGGTATTACTACTGACAGAGGACACTAGACGCTCGTAGTAGTAGTAGTAGTAGTAGTAGTAGTAGTAGAGTTACACGAGGCTGAACTGCCCGTACTTGACTGTAGAAGGAAACACTGGAATACAACTAACTGGAAAAGACAAGAAAAAAAAAAAAACAATGAAAGTGACTTCAATAACAGGAACGTGGATGAGATGTCATGCTGGTGATAAAACTAATTGAATCACTTTTGGGGAATTGTTATCATGTAAATAAAAGCAAAAAAAAAGAACAGAAAATGAAACGAAACACTACAGACTTGGAAGGGGGGGTAAAAGACTGAGACGAATTTAGAAGAAGAGAAAGGGAGAAAGTTAAGTAGAGAGGGGAAGAAAAAGCAGTGATAAACTGAGGAAGATAAGAGCGAAGGGGTAGCTGAGATTAGGATGGCGATATTTTGGGTAACACAATGTAATAACAGGGAGAGATTTTTTTTTTTTTTTAGAGGGGGGACATCAAAGATCATGTGAAGCCTGAACTGAGATTAGAAAGTAAGCACCATAAGTAAACCCGGAATAAGGACAAGTAATGGTAGGGAATGGTGGATCATGTATGACTAGTGTGGATCATCAAGCTCCACCTGGATCATCGAGCTCCACCTGGATCATCGAGCTCCACCTGGATCACTTACTTCACTGCTGGATCAGTCGCCTCTGTATGGCAGGTGGTTGTTAACACCGTTTCTTACTTAATGGTGATAGTGTTGCATCTTCCCTAAGTAATAGTGATCTAATTTTAACACATTACCTGTTAATTAAATTGAAATGTTAGCACCAAAAAAATGTAACAGTTTAAGACTAGATGTTGGATTAGAATTGATTTATGCATCGATGTACAAATCTGGTGTGTACATTTCTACGTATTTACCAAGAAAAAAAATGGAGTCAAGATTGAGGGTGGGACCATAACGATACGTGTTGTGGTAAGAGGAGGCTCAGAGGACGACAGCTGTACTGTACATGTTGCTCCAGAATTACAAGGGATGATGCTGACGTCCAGAATTACACGGGATGATGCTGTCGTTCAGAATTACAAGGGATGATGCTGACGTCTGCGTATATCACTGTAAAATTCACCACAATATACAACACATAATTTTGCTTTTCAGCAAATATTCAGAATTCTGTTAATCGTCTTCATCTTCAACTCAATTAAAGTATCTTCATACTCCATACAGTACTGTCTATGGCGTCTTCCTCCTGTCGTAGTAATGCTGCCTTATCCCTGTCAACTCCTTATCTGTTTTTTTAATACATATTCCAGGTAAGAAAGAGCCCATGGTTGGACACTTTAAAACAATGTGCAAAAATTAGTCTGAAAATCAGTCGAATCTCTTGAAAATCCAGTCAGGTAGTCCAAGGATGCATATCAAGAAGGCTTCAAAATTTCATTGATCTTCATTGGAAACTTTTTTTTTTAATTGAATTTTGCCGCCAAAGTTTACTAGTTTTGCTTTTGGATGAGTTTGTGTATGGAAATTAATATTAAAAGAGGCATAACGTTGTAGGTAAGTAGACGGAGATTGAAACTTACTGTATGTAATGTGTATGGAAGTAATTAACCTTTGTAGAATTCGAAGGCTTCACATAGTTGCGTTGACGAAGATATTGATGACAACAATTTAGCGACAGAAGAAAGAATTTAGCAACTGACAGAAAAAAACGCAAATATTTCAAATGCTAGTAAAAGTTGCTTAAAAAGAGAAAAAAACTACGATGATTGACACTGAAGAAATTACCTGTAGGAGAAAACTACGATGATTGACACTGAAGAAATTACCTGTAGGAGAAAACTACGATGATTGACACTGAAGAAATTACCTGTAGGAGAAAACTACGATGATTGACACTGAAGAAATTACCTGTAGGAGAAAACTACGATGATTGACACTGAAGAAATTACCTGTAGTTGCTCCTTATTTTATTACCGTGTACCTCAGGTCCTGATACCCGGCGGTGTAGTGTAGTCTGAGGTATAGGCGAGACAGTATACACGGAAGACAACACTCAAATTAATATCAAACGTAATTATTGACTTGAATGAGAGACTGAATACTGTTGTTAGTTTGACATAGCCGTTAGTAGTGGGTCGTGTATTCATTTTTTAATTGGAAAAACTAACAGAACTTTTCCAGTGATCTGTTCCGGGTTAATGGAGTATAACATTATTGTGTGTATATCATAACTGATAATATGCTCTGGGGTGCGTAAGTATAGCATTGGTGTTTGTATATCATAATAATAATAATGATTTTTTGCTTCTCGTAAAGGTTTTCGGGAGTGTAACATATGATCGCTTTAGACAAACAGACCAGTTGATAACATTTTCCACATTTCCACATCACGAAGAGTCCATGAGTGAGGTATATATATTTTTTTAATCTACGTTCGTAATTTTTTAGTGTATTTTTTTGGGGGGGGGGGATGGGGATATTCGATGTCTACAGTACTGGTAAACTGGGAATCAATAACACCTGTTTAAACCACCTGAAGATTAACCACCCTAACGGTACCTGGGGGTTAGGTTAGGTTAGGTTAGTATGGTTATATCTCCGGGTGAAATAAGCTGGAGTGTATTAAGGTACCGGTAAGTTATGTTTAAGGTGACGTTTAAACACAAGAAACGAAATGGAATTACATTATTGGTGAGGCTCGTGGTAAGAGTGAGGGTGTTGCTACCACTGTGAAGCACTCCAGTGTTACATTGCCCCCGGGGAGTCCACAGCCCAAACGTAGTACCCACTCCTCCTCCGCTACATTATACTTCATACCTTACTACTCACTCCCACCCCTCACTAGACACCTTACCTCCTTACACACACACACCTCACACCCACCTTATACCCCCTTACACCTCACACCTCCTTACCCACACTTCTCACATTATCCTCACTGCACTACATGGCTCACTGCGCTACACTCTTACATAATACATTAATTCATTGTGTCTACACCTCACGACACCCACACTAGACTATAATTTAATACAATAATACTGTGTCTACACCTCACAGGCTGTGCACGACATATATTCCACGAAGTTACAGTCATAATGTGGGTGTATTTTTTACGCAATACTAGTACAGTGTATGATGCACGTATAAGCACACTCACGCAGTTATGTGTGTATGCATACTTGGGTGGGAGGGGAATGCACACAATGGCATGTACGCACGCACAGACTAGACAGACAGACACTGGTATACAGACGAAACACAATAAAATATTCTCACAGCGTTCAAGCAAACACACGTACAAGTGTAGGTACCGTCAACACACACACACACACACACACGTACGTTTAATTTCATTTGTATTAGTTTAAAAGATAAGTCACGAACCGCTTATTGTATTCCGACAGTATTTCAACGCTGAATATTTTTTTTTCGTTATACAATCGTATATTTCAAAATAAAGAAAAAGCAAATTTCGTTCACCTGTTTTATACGAATTAATGATCATCCAACTCGTATATATTATCTTGCCTACTGTCAATCCGCCTTATTTGTCAGCAGAGTCTTTGGGTCGAGTGGTCAGGATATTCTCTTTTGATTCAAAGTTCTTGAGTTCGAGCCCCCAGGTGTACTTGGTCGAAGTTTCGCCAGAGTAAGAAACCCCCAGGAGACTGTTGGGAGTCGTTGGCTGGTTATAGAGATGAGTAGCCTTGTGTTGGAGGTCCGAGTGATTGGCTTGGGGTGTGAGGCGGGGACACAGGGTATGGGGTGTGAGGCGGGGAACACAGGGTATGGGGTGTGAGGCGGGGAACACAGGGTATGGGGTGTGAGGCGGGGAACACAGGGTATGGGGTGTGGGTGGAGACACAGGGTATGGGGTGTGAGGCGGGAACACAGGGTATGGGGTGTGAGGCGGGGGACACAGGGTATGGGGTGTGAGGCGGGGACGCAGGGTATGGGGTGTGAGGTGGGGACACAGGGTATGGGGTGTGAGGCGGGGACACAGGGTACACAGGGTATGGGGTGTGAGGCACAGGGTGGGGTGTGAGGCGGGGGACACAGGGTATGGGGTGTGAGGCGGGGGACGCAGGGTATGGGGTGTGAGGCGGGGGACACAGGGTACATGTCACCGTGAGCTGCTGTCTGTAGTGGTGTGAGGTCTTGGGTGGTAATAGATAGAAAAATAAGTATTTAAGGATGAAAATATGTAAGGAAATTAAGTATAGTGAGTAATGAGGAGTAAATATGTGAGTGGCATTAGCATTGTGTGTCCCATGGTTGGTATTCCTTGTTACTTTACCTCTCTTAGTTAACATTCATAACTCGATTGTAATTTATTATTCATCTAAAAAAAACATAACAGGATTTTACTATTTTTTGGTATGTCTAGGATTACAGTAAGTATTTTACATAATTTATGACATTATTGTGTCAACGATCTTTTTTTCAGTCTGGATACTTTTCGTGTTAGAATTTTCAATACGACCAGACATGCGTTCTTGCTCGATCCAACTGTGTATAACTAGTAAGGTGGAGCTGGTGGGCCAGGGAGTGAAGGTCGAGGGTATCAGCTTGTCCATCAAGTGTATCCTGACACCATAGGATCAGCCTAGCTATCCTGACTCGATATGCAACGCTTACACAGTCACTTAAACTACCTAACTCTGCTTGACCTTATAAAGGGAGCCCACTGTCTTAACCTTGTACTCTGGCGTCATCATGTGGTCAATCGCAACTTCAGATTTGGTCATCACAAACTTGACCTCTTAGAAGCCACTCACTTGCTGCATGATGCACTTAACTTGGTCTTTATGAATTAAACTCTTACATTTTGACAACTATCATAACACCGGGGTATTTAAGGCTTGGATCTTACAGGTGGAAACACATTGTTTATTTGCCTGTGATATAATGCAGTATGACTTGACTGTTAACAGATTCCTTCAGCTCTAGTTTTCCACTGAAGATTTGCCCGCCACAGGTTACACACCTACGACACGGCCGCTGTAAACACTGACATAACCCATTAACAGGTCAAAGAAATTACTCCTAAAATGTTGATAGAGGCAAGCTTGACCTTTTACTCAGGCTGTTTGGTTTTAATGACTGATAAAGAAGTTATGTCAAGGTGTAGGTCCCTGGAGAGACGGTGGTTGACCTTTTGATAACTGATGATAAATAGAACGACATTTGAAACTGTGGTGGCGAATCACACGTAAAAATAATAATCCTTGATGGTTATAGGAGCAGTGTCTTTAAACAGTACCTAAGAGTGGAGCTTGAAAGAGAGTGTTATGATAATTGACATTGTTTAAGTGAGAGTTTAGAATGATTACAATACTCTGGGATAAATGGGGTGTGGCGACTGAATGGATACGCCGCTATTTTATTTTTTCTCCCAAGGGTCATGGTTTCGCCCCCAGGATACTCCCAGTCGACCCTGCTGTAAATGAGTACCTAAGTTTACAGTTGGCAAAGTGAAGGTGGTCGAATGTAGTGACCGGCCATGATGCTTCCTTGTGGATCGAAGGCTAAGTTTTTTGCGTGTTGTATCCTCTAGGGAGCGAATGTTGTGTATTGTAGCAGACACTTGCCTCTATTATTAGGCTTACAGTGTTTGTGTGGTGTTCTTTAATATTAAAAGGAATTATTCCAATTTACTTTTTATCTCTGCCATCTCCGGCGCGCCTGGTGTGTAGTGGAGAGCTCGGCCCGTGCCTTCGTCCGTGACACTTATGTGTGACACTTATGTGTTTCGGCTGCGTCTTAACACATGTGGTCACGTCTTAACCAAATTTTATACAAAACAATATATGCTCTGAACGAGTTCGCCTTATACCTCATCCGTCATATTTCTCAGTACCTTGAAAGCTGAAGTAAAAATGATTCTTTAATTACAATGAAGTCTGTATTTTTCGCAATCACTTCCCAAAATACCACCTGTGTCAGTTGTCTTGTGTCGACAGGTGTTGCTAGAGTTTCTGAACAATTCATCTAATAATAATATGTATAGACTTTTTACCTCCTTACTAATTCAGTGAAGTGTATAGTGATGGTGTGAAGAGGACTGTGGGAGGTTGTGTGTTGGGTGGACGCGAGTCGCTCATCACTCAGGGAGAGAACTTGTCAGTTTCTCATGCATAAAACAAGTGCCTCTCACCTGGATATATACTGTACGAAGATAATTTTTTCTTCTTGGTTTTTAAAAATGAAAATAAAAGTGTGTCATATATATTAAATTAAAAAAATAGCGTGGGACGGACTTGCATGTAGTGTGTTGTCCTCTTATTTGATACTAGTAAATCATAATATTAAAACATTTTGGTAATAAAAATATCTCGAGACAGAGGTGGACGAGAAAATGTGGCAATTTATGTGCATGTCGAGGACAGGTAAACTAGATTGTATAACCTGCAGTTACGGTTTTGACTCACCCACGGAATAATATTTTTGAGGTTGACCCGGCAGTGGTGGTGGTGGTGGTAGTGATGATGATGGTGGTGATGATGATGATGGTGGTAGGGATGGTGATGATAGTGGTGGCGATGGCGGAGATGGTGGTTATGGTGATGGTGAGCGCCTCAGGTATTTACCAGGAAATATTATTGTAATACTGACAACTTTTGCTTTTTCACCCTATCTTTAACCTAACCTATCTTATCTTTACTCTTAATCTAACCTACCCTTAACCTGACCTATCCTTAACCTAACCTCCCCTACCCCTAATCTAACCTTAACCTAACCTACCCCTAATCTAACTTACCCCTAACCAATCCTCCCCTACCCCTAACCTAACCAACCCCCAACCAAACCAACCCCCAACCAAACCAACCCCCAACCAAACCTACCCCCAACCAAACCTACCCCCAACCAAACCTCCCTTACCTCTAACCTACCCTTAACCAAACCTGACCTGACCTGACCTAACTTACCATCAGTAAACTCAGAGCCACTTTTCTCTCCAATCTTCAGTGTTTATGGAAAGCAATATTTGAGTTCAAACCAATACAAAAAATGTCCTGGTTTCCCGTTGTCTAGCTGGCATTTCATTAGAGATGGTGTTGGTTGTGTGTGTTGCCACGGGTTATAACAACGCATACTAATATTGTGTGTGTGTATTTGTGTGTGTGTGTGACGGTACAGCAGCAGGAGTGACGGTACAGCGGCATGAGTGGTGGTACAGCAACAGGGGGTGATGGTACAGCAACAGGGGGTGATGGTACAGCAGCAGGTGTGATGGTACAGCATCAGGTGTGACGGCACAGCATCAAGGGTGACGGTACAGCATCAGGGGTGACGGGACAACAGCAGGGGTGACGGTACAGCATCAGGGGTGACAACAGCAGGGGGTGACGGTGACAGCATCATGTGACAGGTACAGGGGTGACGGTACAACAGCAGGTGTGACGATCAGGGGTGACGGTACAGCATCAGCAGGGTGTGGCAGGTGGCGGTACAACAGCAGGGGGTGACGGTACAGCAGAAAGGGTGACTATACAGCAACAGGGGGTGACGGTACAGCAGCAAGGGTGGCGGTACAGCAGCAGGGGTGATGCTACCTGAGCGCTGCGATCGTAGGAGGGAGACCGGAACTCCTCCCTCAGTTTTACTATCAGTAAAGTGTGGCCCCACATCTCAGCTGAGGCGGCCCGTGTGTGTCTCAGCTGTGGATCACACTGGTATAGCCTCTTAATATGCTTATGTGGAACATTTTGTTTTACTGGGTCACCCTCCAGTGGCCACCTGCCCTAGCTCTTTCTTGTTATATATTTTAAGTGAGAAAAAATAATTAATTTACGAAAGATGAGAGATTTAGTGAAATATATGTGTACAGGGCATTCTGGTGTTGGGTGTATGGCATCCTTAATAAGAGTAATTATTCCAGGATTATAAAGACACTTGGTGTGGTGGTGGTGGACGTGGTCACAGCGTTCTTGACACTACATGACCCAACGTTCAACAAAATTTACTTTTTTATCGAAAATCTGTTCGAGAAAGATTATGCTCTAACGTTGTTTTTGTATCAATAAGAGGAGTGAAGTGAGTAAGGAGGAGCTCCTGCCTCACATTTTAGGGCCACCTGAGGAGTGCGCCGCTTACCCTTTGGGGGGCACATGAGAAGCACTCCGCTTCACTGTAAGGTACATCTGAGGAGGAGCACCTCGCTTCACCTGGAGGGTCACCCCCGCCACCTGGACGGAGACACACTGTCCCGTTACACGTATCATTCAGGCCACGCAGGAGCCTGTGCCGGTAACAGTTCCTAAGTAACATTTATGGCCCGCTTGTGTATAGTAATTGGCCCGGGGTGGGGTAGGGGGCGGACCTGCTGACGACCCACCCTGGCCTGTGGGTCACACATGCAGCCTCCACACTCACAACACTGGGCTTATGTCCTCATAAACTCACAGTATGGCCAACACGTAGCGTCCATGGGGGATTATTTGTCTCAGACCACAGGAGTCAAGGGTTGTGTACCTCCAAAACCAAGGGCTGCTTACTGTACATCTTATATGACAGTTATACACTGGGTGATAAACTAAAGGGGGTGGACTGCATCTTAAACTTTACCGGGGATATACTCGACGTTTTAAACCATGGGGATACATGGCACTCGTTAACCGCTATTCATACATTTTTTAATTAACAGTCACACGGGGTACAGTAGCCAGATCTGTCTCAGGGTGTGGTAATGTGTCCAGTCTCAGGGTGTGGGTATGTGTATAATCTCAGGGTGTGGTTATGTGTATAGTTCCAGGGCGTGGTAATGTGTACACATCAAAAACAACAAGAAAAGGATTGCTTTAACATGAGCCGCCGCTATGGAGAGGGAAGGAAGAGGTCCTGTGTAGCCCACCACCACCGCTGGGCATAACGAGAACCTGATATTTTGTGGGTGGTCGAGACGTGGCGGAGTATAAGGGTCAGGCGAGTGGTGTTCGTCAGGCACTCGATTCCCCACGAGTCGGCTCAGAGTTGTACCGAAGATCTATGGCGCGCATGTATAATGGGGAAATCCCGTCTGTCATATGACTTAAGGCGTTATCGGTTGCTTAAGACAAAAATGGCCTCTATACTTCCTCTCTTGGCCAATGTAGAGGCACCTGGCTATGACGGTCTCTCGAGCACACTGACTGACGTGTTGTATATCTCCCACTCAGTGCTCTCATCTCCACGGTGGAAAAAAAGAAAAAGAAAAAACCCTGCAAACTCCAAACATTTTCTGGCATTGTGTACAGTTTCCGTGAATTGTTGGGTGGTGGGAACCCGTTGTGTGTTGCATGCTGAGGCACCATCACCCTCCGCCACTGTCTGGCTGATCGTTATCTGACCTTGAACCTCACCATTCTCATCTTTCATCATCACTGTATTCACTCTTACGTTATTATCCCTTTTTAGGCTTCTGCTCACGTTTTTGCTATTACCGCTGACTTTCAAATTCCCGTCAGGATTCGCTTTTGAAATTTATTTTTATACTTTCGAGATATTTGGAAACGATTTTACCCTGACAGGTGTGTCCAGGTGTATTATTTATTGTTTTTTATTTCTTATTGTAATAATTTTTACTTGAAATTCGCTGTTACTTGAGAGTCTTAGTGGCAGGAGACAGGGAACCACCGCGATTGTGTCACGGATACCGGTAACTCAGGACCCCGTAGCCATACACCGGTACATCCACCAGTTCATAATCTATAAATACAGGGACAGCGTTACAGACTACAGGTAAGTACTCATATATTCTCCCCAGGCACTTATACTCGAGCCTCATGATTACTCGGATATAGCACAGGTACTCATAACCACTCAGATATACTCTTCAAAGTACTCATGGGTAATCTCCGACTACACATAACCATTCACAGGTATAGCCCAGGTGCTTATAATCACTAAGAGATAAAATGTAATGGGTCATATGGTGTTCAGGTACCCAGCAGGTGTTCGTGGTCATCAGGGCTATATTATTCCTCCTCTCCGGTATGATGCTCACACGGGCAGTCATCATTATACGCTCTGACCGCCATTACAGTCTTGACACCTGACTTACTTACAACACGAATACAAGTGCTCATAATTTTACTGTACTAACAAAGACGGACAGTTGTCATATTGTCTCGAGGAAAGCTTAAAAAGAGTGAATTTTTACAATGAAAGTACCATTTGATTTTTGAGTTGCATGTTCTTTAGTCATGATGGTGAGAGTATAAAATGGTAATATACTTAATTAATATGCGGTATATATACATGCAAACAGTATATCATAAAGCCTATAATACTAAGTGTGTAATATTATACTTTTGAGAGCATTCATGATTGTTATGGCGACATAATTTATATTTGTTTGTGGTTAAGGTGTATGTATATAGTGTGGAGGGAAGCTGGGTGTTTCCAGGTATCTCTGTGTAGATATAACACACGGAGGTAAATACACAAACACGATAAAAGGGATAACGAGCGTCACACACCGTCTTCACTACCAAATTATATACGTCTCGCCCGACACTTTTTCCTCACTTGGTGTGTGTGTGTGTGTGTGTGTGGGTGTATACGTTCACGTAGGTCGCGCACACACCATCCGTCCGTCCTGAATGTGTTGTATAAATTCGTAGTGTCGTGGAGGAGCACGGACGACACTGCCTCCTCAACACGGGGGAAAAGCAGGAGAAATATTTTTATGAGGAGCGGAGGTCGACCCCACTCCATAACATTGGTATGTATGAATGACGCGCCACTGAATTTTGAGGTTTGATTCATTATTCATAGATTCTGGGTTCTGTATTCAAGCAGCAGGGTCCTCCGCCAATGTTTTTACCAAACCAGTGGTTATTTAAATATTCAGCAGTACTAGCAGAGCAGCGACAATAGCTGTAGTAGCAATAACAGCAGTAATAACAGCAACAGTTCTAGCAGTAGCAATAGCAGCAGTAGTACCAGCAACAGTTCTAGCAGTAGCAATAGTAGCAGCAGTAGTGGTAGCAGGAAAGTGTCTCATTCATCTTGCCTTCCACGGGTGACAGTCTACCTGTTGTAAGTTTCATCTCGTTCTGTAATGTTCCTACAACTGTGATCCACCTCGTCCTCTTCCTCCTCCTCTTCCTTTTACTCCTCCTTCAGTGGTGAACAGCCACGACCTCTTCCTCCTACTACTTCTCGTCCTTCAGCAGTGATGGATGTATTCCATCCGGTGTGATTCACGTAACATCGTCATCCAAGTGTGATCATATTAGTATGATCCTTTTAGTATGGGTGGTCTGATACTCTTAGCCTGATCCTCCCGCTGGTGGTCTGATCCTCTTAGCATGATCCTCCCGTTGGAAGTGTTCTCCCCGCACACCTTCCTCCTCCTCCGCCAGGTACCATCACCCTCTGGCTAGTTTACCCTCGAAGGTAATCCCATTTTGTTATTGTATCGCGGCCAAATTCGCGGTATCTTGCTTATGCAAGAGGGAAATGAAGTCCTCATATAATATTTAGGGATTTAAGCTAAACCTTCTCCCGCAAAGAATATATATATATATATATATATATATATATATATATATATATATATATATATATATATATATATATATATATATATATATATATATATATATATATATATATATATATATATATATATAGTTATATATTTATATTTATTTATTTATTTATTTATTTATTTATTTATGATGGTGAGAGGCGCTGGAAAGATGAACGCTAGCCTGATAGAAGTTGGGGTGGGTGTGTGTATGTTTAGGGGTGGTTGAATATGGCGAATTAAACTCAAACACGGAAATAACGTAAAAAACAAAATATCATTATTATACTTTCCGTCAAATTGGATTACAAAATTAACATTCAGGATCATTGTTGAAGCCGTCAGAGGCGAGGATACCGGAGAGCTCAAAAGACTCGGCTGTTGAGTGTCGTGCTGTGTAAGAACTTATAATGTACACGTGAGGCTGTTGGCTCACCACTCCTAACATCACAATCCACTTACCAGAGAGAGGCTCTTCGCAAGTGTTTAACCAGGGATTGTTATGGAAGTTGTTGAGTGTCTTCATGTTGGCTTACACTCACTCTTGCCGCCACTGATGCCTGTGTTGTGGAATCTGACACAAATAATTGTCCAGGCTGATCCACAAAGAGGAATCATATAGGGTGTCGAGATATATTTATGTAGATATTAAACATGTTCGCTCGCTATTACTGTCTTTGTATTTTTGGTAATCTAGATATCCATTGATGCGTAGCTGTAAGATATATGTCAAGCGTTTTTCTCACATGATAGCAAATACTGGACAGCGCCAATAGATATCCAGAGTATTACAGTATATTAACACTAATGGTGAATATGTTGACTATAGGGATAAATTTAAGTATGATTCTCAGTTTCTATTAAAGTATATGATTTCTCTTCAGTGTACTACTAACTAGTCTGTAGAAGGGGTAGATAGAGAGTCCTGTGTAGTGTGTGTGTGTGTGTCTGTAAGTACGACCTTGTTATCACTGGCAGTCACGTGCATTGTTGAGGACTAGTAGAACATCATCACGTCAGGAACACGTCATTATTACCTCAATTACAATGATTCTCTCTCTCTCTCTCTCTCTCTCTCTCTCTCTCTCTCTCTCTCTCTCTCTCTCTGTTTTTGTTACGTCACTTGTGTGTTGTGTGGTCAGTTTTGTATTTGTTAATATTTTACCGGTGTGTTTTTTTTGTGTGTGTGGACGTGGTGAGTTTAACATCGTTATCTTTTCAGTTAAACATTTTATGCTCGTTCCTGTTATTTTTTACGATATTTATCAAGTTTATATTGTGGACTTAACTGGCTCATATTAACTGTAATTTGCTCTACAAAATACGTTGAAACATTTCATGTGTTTCTATGTATATGACAGGTTATTTTTTTAGTGAGATAATTTAATGTGGTATAAATCATATAATGGTTCATTAAATCCATAGAAATTGCTGTGTTGATACGTGGTTGTGTTTCTGTGCCAAGAAGACTACTGCTAACTGTGGGTTAACGAGAGGTCATTAGCGCGATGGATCATTCTCAACGCCTCGTCATTATATGGTCGAGAATATGCGGGAGATATTTGTCTTGAGTTCTATTTTTAGTGAGGAGACTAGAATTACACTGTGTCACTTAGGTCGGAGGATGAAGAAACACGCAAACACACACACACGGACGCACACACACACACACACACACACACACACACACACACACACACACACACTTATTTACTCAGGTTTGCATCTTTTGAAAAGTGTAAGCTTAATGTTTGATATTGGAGATGATTAAGGAGATTTTTCATTATTATTATTGTGTGTGTGTGTGTGTGTGTGTGTGTGTGTGTGTCCCCCGTATACACACTAGTGCACGTTTCTGCCGACTTGGCGGTAGCTGTCTGGTATCAAAGTGAGAGGGGGTGTCATGGTTGTGTGCTGTGCCAGACTACTGTTTTGTTTTGTTTGTTTTAAGCTAATAGGTAATTGGTGCGTCTAATAAGGTCTTTTTACGCTTATGACCACAAACCTTTAATGACTATACATGCCTCCAGCGACCACGCCTCCAACGACACCTCCCAACAACCACGCCTCTAATAACCACGCTTTAATAACACGCGCCAACGACCACACGCCTCCAATAAACCACGCCTCCAACGACCATACGCCTCCAACAACCACACGCCCCCAACAACCACATCGCCCCAACGACCACACGCCCCAACAACCACACGCCTCAATAACCACACGCCTCCATCGACCACACCCTCCAACAACCACACGCCTCCAACAACCACATCGCCTCTAACAACAACACGCCTCAATAACCACACGCCTCAACAACCACACGCCCCCAACAACCACACGCCCCCAACAACCACACGCCCCCAACGACCACACGCCTCCAATAACCACACGCCTCCATCGACCACACGCCTCCATCGACCACACGCCTCCAACAACCACACGCCTCCAACAACCACGCGCTTCGACCTATCACGGCACGCGGTTCTCCCCACCATAACATCAACGGCGACCTTAAGTTTCTGTACAATCTCTTCCACAACCACAAAATTACTACCAATCACACAAGGTCTCTTCTTACGACCACAAACTTGTTAACCACACACACACACACACACACACACACACACACACACACACACACAGATATCACAGAAATCAGCCTTTTTTTTTGCTTGTTTCAAAGACTTGGATTTCACGTTCAATCCAAAGTTTAAAGCGGCGACCAGTTTTGGATAGTATAACCAGACCAGTTTTGTCGCTTCCAACTTGTTGTGGCGGAGATTGGTATCGGGAATAAGGGATTGGGATTATCCAATTACACATATGACTGTAGGGATGAATGCTGCCTCCTGTTTCAGTGTGTGTGAGAGCATCTATGTGTGTTGTGTAGGTCAGGTATGTACGAGAGTGAGGGAATGAGGGTAAATTTAGTGTGTGTGTGTCGAGGGGAGGTAGTGCCAGTGACCTGTGGGTAATATAGATTTTTACAGGCCATGAGAATGATGTGTTGAGGGAGGGAAGTAAAGATAAGATGGTAAATAGAGGATGCTGAGAGGTGAGGTGTGATAGTGAGGGTAATGAGGAAAGGAACTTAAACGTATGATAATACCTGGATGCAAGTTTTCAAATATAAACCCACCTCCCCCACCCCCACACCTCACCCACCTCTCTCACCTCCCACACCTCTCTCACCTCACCCACCTCTCTCACCTCCCCCACCTCGTCCAGCTTCCCCACCTCACCCACCTCACCCTTGATTCTGGTCACTGGCTCTAATCCCACTGCATATTAAGCAAGTCTCTTTCTTCTACTGACTCTACTTCCAGCGGCCGTGTGGTGTTGTGGCTGTCAGTATCGTTTAATAACAAGTGATAAGCCTCGTCGTTCCCGTCACTGGTCACCTGGACTACTTTACATCCTCGCCTTGCTGATACCTCACGTCTACTGTGCCCCAAAATGATTCTATAATAGTCCATGATATTGACATACATTTCTCACTGCAATTAACAGAATGTACCTTAATACCTTGATCATACCTGCAACGTTCTCCTTCCGATAGTCTTATTCCCGAGAGAGAGAGAGAGAGAGAGAGAGAGAGAGAGAGAGAGAGAGAGAGAGAGAGAGAGAGAGAGAGAGAGAGAGAGAGAGAGAGAGAGAGAGACCTACCTTCGTCTCCCCTCACCAGGGTCGTAAATCTCCCCTCATATTATATTTGTAGTATTAACGCCATAAATAATGTTGACGGTCCTTATCTAGACTCTCACTGCCATCCATTATCCTCTTTTTACCCATACACCAGTGGCTCTTCAAATTCGACTGTATAAACAAAGTGGCAGACAACTGGAGTCAATAACACTCTCAGGAAGTATATCAGATGATGGTTTGCTTAAGACACGTGTAGTGTACATGTATTGGGTGTTCTGAATTTTAGGTGACCTTATTTCACCTAATGATGAAACACAATTTAAGGCTAATCTAACCTAACCTTACCTAATCTAACTTGCTTTAACCTAACCTAACCTACTGAGTTTTATATACATTTTGTATTGTGTTCCCCCTTACTAATGTGTTCCCTCTCTCCCTTCACAATATATTCCCACTGATGTGTTCCCTTCACTGGTGTGTTCCTGCCCCTCCTCGATATATTCTGGTTGTGCTCTCCCCTTTTGTTCCCTTCATTGGTGTGTTCTCTCTAGCGTGTTCTTCTCAGTCTTGTGTTCTCCACCAGTGATGTGTTCCACCACTTTGTTCCCCACTTCACTGGCTACTCATGTGTTCATCCTTGTCTCAGGTGTTGAAGTTGTTTATCGTTTTCTCACGTCATTGTGTATACACCTACATCTTCCTGGCTGTGTTACACTCTTCACTGAACTAAAACAGGTACTTAACCCTTTTAGGATGATGGTTTAACAGTTGTTGGAAGATGGTTTAACCTTCTTTTTTTCAGGATGACGATTTAATTATTTGAAGATCGTGGTTTAACCCTCAACGATGATTTAACTACAGTATTTAGGAAGGTGGTTTAACCTTTTCGGAACTATTTAATCCTTTGAATAATTGGTTTAACCCTTTCAGTACTATAAAAAAAAAACTTTCTGTTAGATATTTTCTGTAGATGCGTTTTTTGTATTCTGCTTCAAGCTTATTTAGAATTATTTGAAGATTAGACATCCACATCTTATTTCACCTGAATATTAGACACCCCATCGTATTTTACCTGAAGATTAACTATCGTAAAGGAAACCAAACACAACTTAACCAAAACGTAACCAGACCTAAGTTAGCCTACCCTACCCTACCCTACCCTCAACCACAGGTAGAGTTTGGGTGATTAATTCTCAGGTGAAATCAACTGCGTCATCCCGTCTGCAGGTGGTCTATTATTCACAAAAGAATTTACGAGTTCCGTCTCTCCAAACACCAGAGTTTGTTAAGTTGGTTTACAGTAAAAGTGTTGATAGAGAGTAGATAAACTGCCTCTATTTGTCTTTAAATGCCTCATATTCTTAATTTAGTTTATGATTTTTACACAAGTTTTAAATGTCAACAAAGTGTGAATCATAGAACTATAATCATCCTTCTTTTCTCAATATATATTTTTTGTTAGTTAATATATTTTTAATCCATTTTTTGCCTGGAACTGAAATATTTCTTCAATTCTTGTCTCGTAGGTATAAATTGTTCTTTTTGTTGTATCCCACACTTTCCCTCCCTCCGTGTGTGTGTGTGTGTGTGTGTGTGTGTGTGTGTGTGTGTGTGTGTGTGTGTGTGTGTGTGTGTGTGTGTGTGTGTGTGTGTGTGTGTGTCCGTCCCCATATTTATTATCTCTTGGGTGTCTTCAATATTTCTTGTGTATGTATCCAGGTATATATTGCACAGTTCTGGGTCCACTATCCATGGTGTGTGTGTGTGTGTGTGTGTGTGTGTGTGTGTGTGTGTGTGTGTGTGTGTGTGTGTGTGTGTGTGTGTGTGTGTGTGTGTGTGTGTGTGTGTGTGTGTGTGTGTGTGTGTGTGTGTGTGTGTGTGTGTGTGTGTGTGATATTTATTATCTCTTGGGTGTCTTCTAATATTTCTTTGTGTATGTATCCAGGTATATATTGCACAGTTCTGGGGTCCATCCATGGTGTGTGTGTGTGTGTGTGTGTGTGTGTGTGTGTGTGTGTGTGTGTGTGTGTTTATCTATATATATGGATATTCTGCCTCTGTTGACTTGTATCCTTAAAAATGCCCTTGAATAACCTATTGACTTGCATAATAACCCCCTACACCCCCCACCACCCCCTCCACACCCCACCACCCACCCACCCCACCCACACCACCACCACCACCACCCACACACCACCCACCACCACCACCACCCCCACACCACCACCACCCACACCCCACACCACCACCACCACCCCCACACCACCCACACCACCACACCACCACCCACACACCACCACCACCACACCATCCACACCACCACCCCCCACACCACCACCACCACCACACCACCACACCACCACCCCCACACCCCACCCCCACCACCACCCCACCACCACCACACCCACCCACACCCACCACCCTCACACCACCACCCATCACCCCCCCACCACACCCCCCGGCTGGCTGTCATGGGCCCTATAGTCTCCCCAGACGACCATATGGAGGGGGGGGCTAGGGGCCCTCAAATCTTGTAGGTGCCCTCCTACCATAGGCTCATACGTCTTCCAGATCAACGCTGGCTTCTCCCCTCATGAATACCGCCATTACTCATGTCCTCTTGCCTCATTCACCACTTGTTTCCTCCTTCTCCCCCCCCCTCTCCTCCCTCCCTCCCTCCCTCCCTCCTCCTCTTTCTCTCTTTCTTCTTTTCTTTCTCTCTCCATTGTTTGTGCTTTAACCCCTCCCTCTCTCTCCCCCACACCCGCCGTGAAGATGGGTGTTTGTTTGTACATTCTGTCTACGTCTTGTTTGTTTTTTGTTTGTTGTGTCGTTGTGTTTGTTGGTTGTGTTTGATTGTGATAACCTTGGTATAGTAGTAGTAGTATGTTGGTGAATGTAATTAGGTGTTTGTATGATCTTTTCCTGTGTGTGTGTGTGTGTGTGTGTGTGTGTGTGTGTGTCCACTAGCTTTTACCTTGTACGTGTCTTTATGAGTAATAATTCCCGCCTCTGTGTGCGCCTGTTATTAGTTTCATCACGATTCATCTCGCATATTATTTTTATGCTTCTCTCTTTCTCTCTTTATTCTTACCTTTTCTACTCTATTTATCGCCTTATATTTTCTTTTTTACCTTTATCGCCATTTTTGCTCTTATTCTATTTTCTCTCATTTTCTCTTTCTGCTCCCTTTCTATCTCCTCTCTTTTTGGTCTCTTTCTCTCTCTTCTTTCCCTCTTTTCCCCTTTTTTGTTAATTTACCTTTCTCAATTCATTTATTTTGTTATTACTTTTCCCACTTTATTGTCCTAATTTTTCATTTTTTTTATTTCGTCTCTTTCTTTTCTTTCCTCATTTTCTTTTATTTTGTTTTTCGTCTTGTTACGTCTTTTTCTTAATTATCTTCTTTTTCTTACATCTTTCTGTCTTTTCTTTCGCATTTCTCGGCTTCTTCAATTTGTTTTTCATCTGTAGCTATCTCCCCTTTCATCACTTTTTCCCCCCACGCATCTTGTTTCCTTTATCTTCCTTTCTCATCTGTTTATCACTAAACTTTCCTCCACTCTTTCGCTTTTATATTTTCTCTCTCTCGTCTTTCATCGCCTTTTCTCCGTTTTCCCATTCCGATTTTTTTTATTATTACAACCTTATCTTAACCTGTGTCTTCTTCCTATGCATTACATTTTTCTCCACTTAATATTTTTGTTGCTGTTGATTTGTTCTCATCTTTCTCTTCTGTGCCTTATCACTTTGTTCGTACCTCTCTCTCTCTCTCTCTCTCTCTCTCTCTCTCTCTCTCTCTCTCTCTCTCTCTCCAGCGCCACTTGGGACCCACCTAGTGTTGCTCCGTGAGGGGCGTGCACGATGTCTGACATTTAAGTAAGGTTGAGACACGCCTGCCCACCCACCTAATCCCCCCTCCCTCCCAGTGCCTCCCAGTAACCACCCACCCCCACCCACCCCACCCACCCCCCATCATTTGCGTCGCACATCTGCACTACTATCTTCATTTGTCCGACGTAAAAAAGAAAAAAAAACCCGGTTCGACTTCCCACCACCGCGTACGACTCAATCTTCACCCGCGCCATCCGACGTAGATTATACGGGCCCCCCCCGTGACAACTGGGCAGTGAGTCATTATCTTCACCGTCCTCCGTGTTTTATCTGAGAGCTGAATGTTCATCCAATTTGTGTCTTAACCTGCAGCAGATTATTCATGATTTAAAGGAGACTTAAATCCCCAAAATATATCCTTCGTCTCTAATTTTCTTTCTTTTTATATATGCATTTTTTCTTTCTTTCTTTCAAGTTCTTGTGGTAGTAATTTGTGTTTGGAGATGAACTAAAAGTGATCCATTTTTAGAAGGGAGGGTTTTGTGTGTGTGTGTGTGTGGGGGGGGTTGTGAGAATGCGTGTGTGTGTGTTCGTTTGTGTTCATGATTTTACTCTAGGCTTCACGTGAATGTGTTGATGACTTACCTGTGCTGGGGGGCGTTGTTGACGTGTTGATGACCTACTGTGTTGGGTGTGTTGATGACCTACCTGTTCTGGGGTGTGTTGATGATACTACGCAGTAACAGGGGTGTGTTGATGACCATCTCTCTCTCTCTCTCTCCTCCACCATTGACTGAGCATTGTAGAGAACGGTGTATTATTATTATTATTATTATTGTTATTATTATTATTATTATTATTATTATTATTATTATTATCACCATCATCATAATTATTTTGTATCTATTTTTATTATTTTTATTGTTTGTTTATATAATACCATAATCTTATATTTATTTATTTTTTTTTGCTCTGAAAGTAACTATATAATTTTTTTTTTTCGTAAAATAGTTAAGAACTGAAAGGGTCTGGCCCGCCCGCCGACTTACCAGCGAAATTTTGAAAATAATGGAAGAAGTGAACACAAATAGTCCCGGAGGAGGAGGAAAAACAGAACAAAAACTCGTGTGCTGTTTAAGTCTTCGCACTGGTGGAGGAGTCGCTTGTTTTGTTTTGTTTAGTTTTTCTTCTTCGTTTTGTTCATTTTCTTTGCGTTTGTTTCATGTGGGTACTACTCTCTCGGCGCCACACGATCTGGGTATGTTGTTCTTTGGCACCAGTTGAGGGAGGGAGGAGGGGAGGGTTGAGATGTGTACACTGACCACAATCAAGTACATGAATTTGTTTTTATACGGTCACCCTACTTCTTCAACACACACACGCACACACACACACACACACGTTCTCTCTCTCTCTCTCTCTCTCTCTCTCTCTCTCTCTCTCTCTCTCTCTCTCTCTCTCTCTGAGTCGTCATACTCAAGGGGGCGTGAATAAGACCTATTGGTTATTGGCTCTGTTAATCCCCAGTTGAAAATAAACCCTGAATCTCTACTAAACATATTCCGTCATGTCAGGAAAGGCGGGCATTGGGCTGAGTAAACGGAGTAGATAAATTTGAGAAAAATGTATCCGGTTGGTTTTCGAACGACAATGAACCATCGACTTCCTAAATCTAGACGAAAAAGTCCACAATAAACGAGCACTTAGTCTTGTCCAGCGCTGTGATAACTTATAGCAAATAGAAATAAATTGAAAATGTTATAGAAAGTACATTAAGGATATAGAATGTGAACATTATATTTTCTTTGCTATCTTGGACCGTCGACCACCTGAGTCTAGTTTAATAAGAGTGATTTTTTTTCTCTCCTTGGGTTAATTTTTGTTGTGTACTGGTGACTATTTTTGAGCCAATTGGTTGAGTCTCCGAGGTGTGTTGTCCTATTATGGTTGTTGACATTAATATACACCCTCGACTTGTCTCAATAAACTACATAATTTTACATCACGTGGGAATAATTAGGCCATTTACTGTATTCCTCAAGGTTCCTACGGGGAGAAAGTTCTCATTACGGTGGAAGGGAAAAAGTATACAGCGGATTTTCTTAACGTACCGCACGACACCAAGATGGAAGTTGGAACATCATAGTTACAGTGAAATTCTGCCGTAAGTGAATGTGTTGCGTTACACCCAATTTGGAGGAGACATTAATGCACAAATCATCGTGTGTGGAGCGAGGAGCGGCCTCTCCACCTAGGACAGTGTTGGCGGAAGTAAGGCTTGAGCGGGTGTTTCTCTTGCTACCCACTTATATAGCGACAATATTTCACTGGATCAGTATCTAGTGCAATAGCCATAATTCTGTAGCGAGAACCAGATAAAAACAGCGCCAGTTTGGGCCCCACTGCTGAACTTTTAAAGTGGCGCCCCGGCCCGGCCCACCGACCGTGAAGGTGCCTCGTATATCCCTCTCCCCAGACCTGGCCAGGATTCTCAAAGATTCCTTCGTCATTTTTTCCTTTTTTGTTGAGGATGTGAGAACGAAACTTTAACGGGTTCACTTGAGTTAGGTGAGAAACATGACTGCAAAAATTGTATCAAAATTTTACTGAGAATATAGCATATTTAGATGCGTATTCTCATAATTTTCGAGTCACGGGAGAAACTTCTAACTAGGAACCTTGGAGAATCCTGATCCTGCTTCCCGGTCGATCATAAGACTAGATTCCGACACCTCTTGTATGAACCCCCTCCCCCCTCCCCCCACCCCACCTCACACTGCCAGGGTGACAACACTCGAACATTCTCCCATTGGTCATTAGACGAACTGGAAAAAGAGAAGGACTTGTTAAGGTGTAGTGTAGTGTTTATGCTTGGTTCAGGTGTCCTTGGAATATATATCTGTGGATGTGGTTAGGTGTGTGTGTGTGTGTGTAAGTGGGAGGGTGAGTGTGTCGGAGGAGGGTGAGTGGGTGGGTGAGTGAGTGGGTGGACTGGAGGGGAGAATGGGGAGGGGGAGAAGGGCAAGCAACACAAGAACAAATATACAGTATAGCACAGAAACATGCATATCTGGACTTTGAACCCAAGAAAACACAGGAAAAAACAAAGCACACACACACACACACACGAACATGCAATATTTACCCAAGAATTGTATTTAGATTCGTTGTATTGTGATGTTGGGCAGTAATAACTTGTGTACTTAGAATGACACACGAGAGAATTTGGACATTAGTAAGCAGTAAGCTACAATCAGTGTGTGTGTGTGTGTGTGTGTGTGTGTGTGTGTGTGTGTGTGTGTGTGTGTGTGTGTGTGTGTGTGTGTGTGTGTGTGTGTGTGTGTGTGTGTGTGTGTAGTGCCATACAGATCGAGGCACTGTGCCATGATGCCTGTAGCTAGTATAAATTACGTCTACGTATAACTGTATTCTTGTCCTTCGGTAAATAATAATAATAGAATTTAACATTTAATAAGATCGGTTAATTGGTAATTATAATTTTACTCATACATTTATAGTGAGTTTGTTTACATGAATTATTAAACTAAGAGAAGGGTAGATCACCTGAAGAATAGACATCAGTGCTTATTTCACCTCCTGATTAACCACGCGATTCTCACCTCACCTCACCTCACCTTTCTTTCCCGCTTATTATATATTTAAAGCCAAGAATTTAACTACAGGTGTAATAATTTCTCTGTTGTGTATCTGACGCTTTCTTGTCTCATCCTGTCCCTTCTACAGGTGAGGCGTGAATGTTCTAGTATTGTGGTGTCTTGTTTATACGAGGAGGTGACGTAAGTTTATACAGGTGTTTGTTTGGTACAGATGTTTGTATGGTACACTTATTCAACAGGTGTTTGGTACAGTGATTCAACAGGTATTTGTTTTGTACAGTGGTAATAGAACTCTCACCAGTGTGTTACAGTATGGTACAGGAATTACAAAAAAAAAAATCTTATATACTTATCTATAACGAATACAGACAGACACACGGACTTGTTCAGAGTATACTATAAGGACACCGGCCTCCCTGACCATCCCGGAAGACGGTAGACTTGTTCCTTTACTCTTCACTAAGTGACTCAAGAGGCGCCTAGAGACTGCCGGAATGGAGAAGAATGTGGCACCGCTACCGGAATAGGTAAAGCTGTAGGCACTTAACTGGAATGGGTAGAAGTATAGGCTCTTAGTTGGAATAGGTGAGGTCGTAAGTTGAAGTGTTTTTTGTTTTTTTTACCGAATAGGTCTGCCGTAGGTCTTTGGCTGAATATATAGGTAGTGTCATAGGTTCTTAGCTGAAGAGGTGTGCCATAGGATTTAAGCTTTGAAGATAAGGTACAAATGAATTTTAACTGGAAGAAAATAAAAGCCTTTATTGTACTGGAATAGGTGAAAGTTTATACAGGATGACGTGTAAGGAGGAGAGAATATAAGGAAGAGGAGGAGGAGGTATGGGGAGGTTCAGAAGAAGAGACGAGGAAGATCAGTATTAGGTGAAAAGAAGATGGATTATGGGGGCGGTAAGGAGGAGGAGGAGGAGGAGGAGGAGGGGGGGGGCAGGTTATTGTTTCTTGTTATGACGTATGGGTTTCCTGCCTCCCTCCCTTACACTCATGCTGCCTCCCTTACACTCGCCCTTCCTCCCCTTACACTCGTCCTTCCTCCCTTACACTCGTCCTTCCTCCCTTACACTCGCCCTTCCTCCCTTACACTCATCCTTCCTCCCTTACACTCATCCTTCCTCCCTTACACTCATCCTTCCTCCCTTACACTCGTCCTTCCTCCCTTACACTCGTCCTTCTTCCCTTACACTCAGCCTCCCTTCCTCACACTCTTCCTTCCTCCCTTACACTCTTCTTTCCTCCCTTACACTCATTCTTCCTCCTTTACACCCTCCCTCTCTCCCATCCTTTCCTTTCTCCCCTCACCTCTACCTATCCTCCTCATCCATCTCATCCTCCATCATCCCCCTCTTATTCTCCTCCCCTTCCCTCTATCTGTCCTCCTCATCCTCACATTCTTCTACTAATGGAGAGATGGAGAGAGAGAGATGCTCCCTCTCACCTCGCCCGCCTCTTCGCCCCTCGCCCGCCTCCTCGCCCCTCAGTATGAATATAACAGAAACTTGAGAGACTATTTCTTCGCCATATGAAAATGTTCCCTATGGTGCCTACTGCATCTCCTCTTACCTTTGATATTATGTGAACGGAATAATCGGGAGGGGGGCGCGTCGGCTAGTAACCCCCTCCCCCTCCACACAGTGCTGCCTCTCTCCTTCATGTCTCCAGACTTCCCTCTTCCCCATTCTCCAACCTTCCCTTCCTCCTTCTCCAGTCTTCTCTCCCTCCTCCCTCAGCCTTCTCTCCCTCCTCCCCCAGCCTAACACTGTATGGTTCCACTTGCATCACATGAAGATTTGACACCCTAGTTATTGTCACTTTAAGATTAATCTACCTTAATGTTACCTGGAGGGTTTAGGTTAGATTAGGTTGGGTTAGATTAGGTTGGGTTAGTTTGGAGTAGATATGTAAGAAGTGCTCCTTGATATCTAGAGAAAATATGATAAATACTGTTTATTAATTAGAGAAATATAGGAAATACTCGCTGATATTGATAACTTAAGAGTAAGGTGATCTAGAGGGGCCCCGGTGCCTGGTTCTTGTCTCGCTAGAATGTCGATACGAGATAATCCCCCTTCCCCCACCCCACCCCTTCCCTTGTCTCTTACTCTCTACTTTTCTCCCCTCCCTCCTCCCTCCCTCTCCTCCTCCTCCTCCTTCCTTCCTTCCTTCCTTCCTTCCTTCCTTCCTTCCTTCCTTCCTTCCTTCCTTCCTTCCTTCCTTCCTTCCTTCCTTCCTTAGTGCTTCCGTCCTCTTTCACTACCTATATTTCTTTTCTCCCCCAAACCACTTCTTTCTCTCCTTCTTCTCCCCATACATCTCCTGTCTCTCTCTCCCTTTCTTCTCCCCTATCTCTCTCTCCTTTCTTCTCCCCTATCTCTCTCCTCTCTCTCTCTCTCTCTCTCTCTCTCTCTCTCTCTCTCTCTCTCTCTCTCTCTCTCTCTCTCTCTCTCACACACACACACACACACACACACACACACACACACACACACACACACACACGCACACATTGTCCTCCATTCCTCTCCCCCCCCACCCCGCCACGTCGCTTGTAAATAACTGGGGTGGAGAGCGGCGTTCAGGTCTGGCCCCGGGAAAGACAAACACAGCCCAGTTATTTCTTTTTCACATGATAAATGGTGCGAGGATGAAGGCGCAATTCCTTCCTCTTGAGAATGAAAGTCGGTGAAAGGAGGAAGTTCACGTATTAATGTATCGAAATTGAAAATCTAAAATCTCGTCAGGTCGATTGAAAGTCGAGTTTGTTGTCGAAATTAAAAAAAAATGCCAAATCGTCGAATTAGTTGTAGTAGATTAGACGTCGATGCCGTAACATATCAACAATCGTAAATGGAAAGTCGACGTGGAGGTCGATTTGTTGCGTCGAATTTGAGTGACGAAAAATCCTCCCCTTCTGAAAATTATGGAGGGAGCCTTTTGGTATTTACACATCGCTTATGTCGAAATGAAAATTGAAAATAGCAAAACGAATTTATTCTCTCACTCGGGACGGACGCATCACGTGTTCCAGTTACTCGGTGTTACATGCGACAGATGAGTTTCAGGTATCTGTTCTTTTACGACAGGTGTTTATAGAATCAATTATTAAACGGCTTATGTTAAGGTTATCAGGTGTGAGAAAGATCAGAAATGAGAAGGATTAATAATGAGGAAGACTAATGTAGACACAGACCCATACAGTCAATTACCAGAATATCAAGAACTTAACGAGCCGACAGGTTAAGAAACACACACACACACACACACACACACACACACACACACACACACACACACACACAATTTACCAGAAAAAGAGAATGATGTAACATTACGATAAAATACATTCTCGGTGGAGTTAGACGACACACTCTCTCCAAAAAGTGTTCAGATTGTTAACTTTTCGCTCACGGGGGGAGACAGAAGTGGAAAGTGAATCTAAAATAAAACCAGACGTAAATATAGATCAATTTACACTTTGCTATTTTCGTTTTGTTTGTAGGGTAAAGTTAACCCACATCATCTTGGTTATTGTATATTTGTTTGAAATTGATTTATGCCATGGAGTAAGTAAGTATTTGGTGTTGATTGTCTTATGCTTAAACCTGTGTGTGTGTGTGTGTGTGTGTGTGTGTGTGTGTGTGTGTGTGTGTGTGTGTGTGTGTGTGTGTGTGTGTGTGTGTGTGTGTGTGTGTGTGTGTGTGTGTGTGTGTGTGTGTGTGTGTGTGTGTTAGTAGTGCACATATAAGTACCAGGTTAGCTACTAGTACTACACACACAAACACTAGTACCAAGTGAAATTTACCTGTGTTGGCCAGTACCTGTGCATAATTTGAATTAAGGTTTAAATGAGAGTTAAATTATGAATATTTTATAGTAGTGAGGAGTCTTGGTCAGGGTGTGGAGGAGGGAGGGTAAAATCACATGCCATCCAGAGTTCTTACGTTAAAGCTTTGTCACTACACATAAGCTTTGTAACTACACGTAAGCTTTGTCACTACACCTTAAAGCTTTGTCATTTCACGTTAGCTTTGTCACTACACGTAAGCTTTGTCACTACACGTAAGTTTTGTCACTACACTAAGCTTTGTCACTACACGTCATTGATCGGTATAAGCAGCTGGGGTGTTGAGAAGGGCCTCCACCACTACCAACACCTTTTAGTCTATCCCTTTAATACGTCTTGGCTGTTTATGTCGTGTAAGGTGGCGACTCTTTCTTTCTTATGACCTGTACTAACTTTCGCCAGGTACGCAGGTGAATTGATTGACTTGTGATCTTATAATCTCTGTATGTGACCTTTGACCTCTGATTTTATTCTCGAACTTAGAGCTTATAACACCTCAATACAGGTAAGCATAAGTGCATTGTCAAGACGTGTGTTGGCCCAATAAATAAACAGACCAGGACTGTGTGACCATGTGGAAAGATCTCGCCCCGAAACGAAATTCAGGAAAACTAGTGATTATTTATTTTGCATTCATACAGGGAAATAAGGTTCAAATTAGTTTATATATATATATATATATATATATATATATATATATATATATATATATATATATATATATATATATATATATATATATATATATATATATATATATATATATATATATATACAAGTACAAGACCTTTATTGTCAGATTATTGGTTAACAGTAATGGCGCTTTTAATGATGATAATAATAATAATAATTTAAGATATCCAATGTCAGAGTAGATTTTAATTGAATGTTAAAGAGACGTTTACGATTTTTTCTAAGATACGATATCGTTATATTAACCATTCACTATCCTTCTGGTGTTGTTGGTGACCTTGTGTTAGTGAAGGTGGAGGACTCAAGGTCTTGCCTATTAACGATCTTGTCAGTAGGAACTACACAATAACATTTAACAAGCAGGATTATTGATAGGACCCTCAATAACCTTTGATAAAGTAGAGATAGTTAAAGGTCAGTATTTATCACTGCTTCCAACCTGTCGAGTCAGATAATGTATTCTGTTTGGGTGGCCAGTCTTCATAGGACCCGTGTAATACTTGCTTGGCCGTAGTCATAGAACCATGGTGATTGATGCTTGGGTAATTCTCCAGGATACTCCATTATAAAGTCCGGCAGTTACCACGGGGGACTGTTGTAGGTTTATCACACGTATTGATTTTTTTTTTATCTAGAGTTGATGAAAAAATTGTATGGCAAATTTCTCGAGTAAAGCGTCATAGTTTAGGAGACGGACTAGAGCCCATTGTAGGTGCTGATTGTATTAGCCTCAGTGGTAGTCATCAGCTGCCCCACACTGTGTCAGCCTCAGTTATAGTCAGCAGCTGCCCCACACTGTGTCAGCCTCAGTTATAGTCAGCAGCTGCCCCACACCCATATATCTCTGTCATGTGACTCATAACTCCACCAGTATATCACCGAGACAACCTCATGTCTTACTTTCCTCACAGTTGAACTTTAATACTGTTACATATAGCTCGTCGGTCGGGTGGAGATTAACATAGGCTGGAGATAAAAGGTTACAAGAGAAACAAAAGAGTGTTGTTGGCCCCCCTGGAGTGACACCGTCGCCATCATAGACCTGCCAGTGGACGACGACGACGCACTGTGCCTTTGTCTCGCCCTCGTCCACCACCTTGATGGTACACTCTCGCCCGGGCGTCTTGAGACTCCATCCTGTTGTTTTCATAAAGTGCCAAGTAAAATTAATGATGGTAAATTAGCCTTGTTAGTTTATCGTCGTCAGCCTCCACCATCAACACAGAGTCTGGAGGAAGTATTATGTCGCGATTTTTTTATATAATTAAATATTTATTAACACATGAAGCAAAGTATTAACAGTATTTTAATTTTAAACGTCAGGTGTTAAGATCCTGTTGTGACAGGATTGAGGAGCAGCTGGACAGGTGTTTAGTCTACAACAGGTAGTAATAGGCAGGTGTTCAACTCGATCTAGAAGCAGGTAGACAGGTGTTCTTTCTTCATCACCTCTTCGATTTGGACTTTATACCCCGCCACAGGTAGTGGGAGGAACACACAGTACTATCCTTGGCTGTTCGTATATACAAGCTGACCTTTAACACTATTGGTCATACACGCAGTTGTATTGTGGGGATCAGGAGAGTGTTGTCGCATGGTCACAGTGCACAGTTTATTTTATATTTTGTTCATGTATTTTAGGAACGTTTTATAGTCTCTGAAAATTTTATATACTGAATGTGAGTTAAAATAAACGGCTGTCGAAAATTACACACTAGTCATGATTTAAGGGCAGTTTGAGAGGAATTACTTTACGAACAAATTTTACACCGTATAAGTTATGCATGGAGTCCACAAGTATAGTTATTCACTTTGTGGAAATACTAAAACAGCTCCCTCACTTACGCTACTTAGAATTTGTATGTAGTGGTAAACTTGACGGTATTAATAGTAGTAATAGTATTGGAGAAAAAAATAATAATATTACTCCTTAGGAAATAACAGAACCTTGGCGTGGTTCATTGAGGCAGGAGTTGACGCTTGGCTATAGACCAGGTGGCTGCAGAGATACAATGTTTTTTTATATCTTGGAAATAGGACATCCGAGACACAACTTCTTGGTGTCCACTGTGTGTTTGTTTATCTTTGCACTCGATATGTTATTTGGTTTGCACTATTGTTGTATGTATTGCTGGGGATCCAAGGAGGTCTTATTTTTTTCTCGGGTTAAAGAGGTCAAGGGTCAAGGTCACTATTTATGCCTGATGTGATGTATCGTACATTTGGCAGAGCCGTTGTGGGCCGCCGCCAGCATCCTCTTGTCTTGTTGATCTCAGCGTCTGGCTAAAACTATCTTTCAGGACTCAGGCGAGATTTACCTTTGTGGAGGATGTGTGTGTGTGTGTGTGTGTGTGTGTGTGTGTGTGTGTGTGTGTGTGTGTGTGTGTGTGTGTGTGTGTGTGTGTGTGTGTGTGTGTGTGTGTGTGTGTGTGTGTGTGTGTGTGTGTGTGTGTGTGTGTGTGTGTGTGTGTGTGTGTGTGTGTGTGTGTGTGTGTGTGTGTGTGTGTGTGTGTGTTAAATGAATTATTGATGTTTAGTAAATTTGGTTTGTTACGTACATACGAGTGCACTAGAAAATAGAAAAAAACTGATTGGTGTTTTCTAATTGAGTTTGTCACGTAATTTGGAATGAAAATATCTAGAGTTTTGTGCTAAATCAGGTTTATTCTGAAGGTCATCCGTGATGTTGTTGATTACCGAGGGTGTAATTTGCTGTAACTATTGATTAAATGTTTTTAGATATTGTGAAATAGCAAAGCTTGGTTGATGAGGAGCATGGGTGGCCAACAGTCTGCCGTGTGTGTAGACTGTTTACCTAATATACCGGAATCAATATTAATATTATGATACACGGTTACCTTAAGTGGTTAATTTGACAGGTAAAATCATTGAGTGTTCCAGAACATATCGTAAATTTACTGAAACTTGAACTTAAATGTTGAATTATTCCGTACAGTTAATTATAATGATTAATATTATAAATACCAGGAACATAAAGGGTAATTACTCTCTTGCCAGGCTGAAGATTACCTTAACCTACTGTAACTAACCAAAGGCGATACTTTCCACCGATCCCCTTCTCACACACACACACACAGTCAAGTGAAACTCAAATTATTTCCATAGTTACAAAGTTACAGGTATTAAAATATATTAACACTGGCGGGTGGGTCGCAGTTACGGAGGGCGGGGTCACATCGTATACCAGTGTGCATGGCAAATATATTGTGGCCGGCAATTTATTGTTTATTGGAGCCGTCATGCGAGTCCGTCAGTGACCAAAGTCGGTGAGGGGCGTGTGGCTGACCAGACCTGATACATCACCACCACTGGGTTCACCACAGTAGGAAGGCAAGTCAACCACGCACAACAATGATGTAACCGGTTCCGGGTATATGATTGTCTTAACACGTATTCAGATGCGTCTGACAACAACACCTGAGATTTAAGGTGATCACAGGTCAGGTTAATTGATAGTGTCACCTGTATGATCCCTCCCTGTGTTTTTTATTTGTTAGAAAAACCTGAAAGTAAAATACAACTTCCCCAGAAATTTTTGAATAATATTAACGTGAGAAATATCAGTCACTTTCTATTGACTTAAATGGAAAGTGTAAAGGGAGTGATGTTAACAAGGTATATATACTGTATACTGTACATGTGAAGTGAATATATTATGCTAGAATTACCAGAGAGGGAGGAAGGAGGCAGCTCTGGCCGTCGGGTATTGATCGAGATCATTAAAATCTTCATATTTGTGTCATTTTTTACTTAATAACAGACCCGAATAAGTTACGTCAATAAGAGAAAAATAGGTAACGAGTGAGAAACGCATATACACACGCCGTCGACAGTATGAATGTCTAGTGCACTCATGCTCACAGGATCACTACACTGGCCACCGCTAGAGTACGGATCACCACTAGAGAGCCACCGATTGGAGTACGGCCACTGCTAGAATACGTTGACAGTAGATTTCATTATGGCAAATGTAGACTGTATTGCGTCATGACCTGTATTTGCGTCATGACCTGCACTTGCGTCATGACCTGCTCTTTATGTTGTTGACCTGTAATGAGGTGTCTGTCGATTTGTTATGACCTGTCTACGAGTGCTAGTGGTAAGAGGGGTTGCTATTTTGATTTGCATTATTATGTTTCTGTCTGTCTGTGTCGAGGCTTCACACACACAACACAAGGACCATGTGTTTGTGTAATTGACTCCTTCATTTTTCAGAGAATTTGACTTAACAGAATTAGTTGTAATAAGATTAAGACGAGGAAGTGATTTTATTCCTCACTTGTATGAATATTTTTGTACAAGGAATATATCGTCCACTTTGTCATACTGGGATTTATTTACGATGAGGCTGTTCTAGTATAGGTAGGGTAGTGTATGTCTGCTTTTATTCAAGATTTTTACCACATTATTGGTTCACCTTCAGTGGCAGGGAAGTGGGATTGGTGTGTGTGTGTGTGTGTGTGTGTGTGTGTGTGTGTGTGTGTGTGTGTGTGTGTGTGTGTGTGTGTGTGTGTGTGTGTGTGTGTATGTGTGTGTGTGTGTGTGTGTGTGTGTGTTATAATCCTGGGTCTGTAGTACACTTGGAAATCCATTTTATCATAGCCATCTGCTCTACCATTTACGAGCAGCGTGTAGCGAGAGACTTCTACCAGCGACTGTAGTATATGTTGTGTTGGCGATACTTGGATACTTATCGATTTCAGCATTAAAGGACCTGAAACTGGATTAAACATTGGTGATAGAAATTTACGACTTGGGTTTTGTTTATTCTTTTTGGGTTGAATTTATTGTTTATTACTTGTTTGTAGTAAGAGTCAAGGTGGATTAATTTAAATATTAGTGGTGATTTTTTTATTTTTTAGGGTTGATGTGATGCATGAGACGGGGGTGTATAGGTTAGGTTAGGTTAGGTTAGGTTAGGTTAGGTTAGGTAAATAGACAAAAAAAAGTCCTTGTACGTGTTCTTGACTGGATTCAATGAACGGATCTAATTAACCCTTTGAATACGATAGATTAAACCTTTCACGAATATAATTTTTAACCCTTTAAATGGGATGATTTAACCCTTTGAAGACTTAGGATTAACCCTTTGTGGACGATTATTTAGCCCTTTGTTTAACTCGTCTTCCTCAAAGGGTTAAGAGGGAGATTTTTGGTAATTTTGATGATTTTATTTTATTTTTATTTTATATTTTTTGTTTATTTATTTATTTATTTATTTATTTATCTAGTTGTGATTTAGGTGATACCAACCCATTTGAATATTCTCTTTACGAAGCTTTGAGAATCTGGTCTCAGGATATTACTGTTGGCAGACGTAGAGCCAGCTGATTCACTGTGATAATTTTTAAAGGTGAATATTGCTGGGATTTGCTAAGCTTCCTAAAGCCTCGCTGAATACACTCAGGAATGGTGCCCGTGATACTGAGCGTCTCTGTTTATTAATGGAAACTTTGGGGATACTGAAGGTTAGGTTAGTTTAGGTTTGGGTTAGGTTAGGTTAGGTTAGGTTAGGTTAGGTTAGGTTAGGTTAGGTTAGGTATAAAATTGTGTAGGTATTGAATTAACACTTTGTCTCCTCACAAGTGTTGATATTTCTTATGTAAAAGCAATATATTTCCCCAGGTGTGTCGGCTTGAACAGATATCTTAGGGGATGTTAAAAATGACTTGATATATAACGCAATAAATCTTCAGCCCTTACTTCAACTTTTCTGAACTTATACAAAAGTCCAGGTCTGTTGATCTGATGGCAACAAGTTTGTTTATTTTTTGTCCTATTCTCGTAATTTCCTCTGAATCACAAACGTAATTATATTCTTTTCAGGAAATTAGATTGACGTTTGTGAGTTATTTCCCAAGAGAGGTAGTAAGAGGTGACGTATTATGTTATTAAGAGTGTGTAGTATGCGTCTATACTCACCTTGTTAACGTCAGCCTCACACCACAGTTAATAACACAGGTAACACCCCAACATACACGACTAATTCACACTCATAAACAATAATCATAGACATTCTAGTGTTTCAAAGGTTTAGCTGTATTAAATATGACGGAAGTTTTCTGAAACGTATATATTGATTTAAGGAACTAAGTTATAAACTGGTTACATTTGCTTAAACAATTACGCGTCTCGGACTGACAGACAGACGGATTGACAGACAGGATCTTTAGCTGTATCCCCCCCACACGATCCTCTAATGGCGGGGAATAATAAGACAGTACGTGGTGGTGGGGAATTATTATGTGCTAACCTTCAACATTTAGACAATTAAGTTATTAAAACAATCCTGTGTGTGTGTGTGTGTGTGTGTGTGTGTGTGTGTGTGTGTGTGTGTGTGTGTGTGTGTGTGTGTGTGTGTGAGGCAAGAGACATTTGTAGAATTCATTAGCTAGTCGGATTACAGTCGAGCTCTATTCCCCCATTCTTACTGTTGGTCATATATTTTGTCCCTCCTTTTCATTACTGTGTAAGGTTAATGTGTTAGTTGAATGAGACGAAATAAATCTTTGATAACTTTCGCTGTGTTAGTTTTGTCGGCGAGGTTCGGCATGTTAGCTCCGAGACCCTTCACAGTCCATGGGGCGTTATGCTGGCAACAAGACACCGAAAATAAAATTAATAAAATGGACAATTAATTCTTCCGGAACATAAAATTGTACACTTATTCTTTTGTTTTGAATATGAAGATTATGCATTAATATTGTTAGTTGTGCGTCTCGTGTGCCCTGTTGTTTGTGTTTCTGCCTAGACGGCCCGGGACAAGGGCCCCTGGAGGCTGGCCTTGGTGTTCCGCCTTTGTCTCGTGTGCTATGTGAGCGTAATGACTCTTGTTTACTGAGGCTGGTCAACAGTCTCAACTCTCACTCTCCTTTGTCGCTACTTCACCCCCCCCCCTCCCTCCCCTTCTCACACTTTTTTTTATAGGGTCTCCTGCCTACACCTCCCTCCTCTTCCTGCCTTCTTCTTCTCCTCCCTCCTCCCCTCCTCCTCTTCCTTCCTTCCTCCTCCTCCCTCCCCCCTCCTCCTCTTCCTCCTCCTCCTCTTCCTCCTTCCCCTCCTCCTCCTCTTCCTCCTACACTACCACCTTATCCCTTCCCATCTTCCCTAAACAACTTCTTTCCTTCCTCTCTCCCTAACCTCCTCCCTTCTCTATTCCTTCTCTCCCTTCTCCCTTCCTCCCCTTCATTCCTCCCTTCCTTTTCCCCTCCCTTCTCTCTCCACCCCATTACCCTCCCCCCCACCAGCACCAGCGTCCCATGAGAGGCCAGTTGCTAAGACAAATTGACCTGGTGAGTCTCACTGACGCCCCCCACCTCCCCCACTTGACCCTCGTTGCTTGATGTGGGGGGGATGATGGGAGTGGGGATGGTGGTGATAGTAGGAATTGTGGTGATGGTGGTGACGGTAGGAATTGGGGGGTGGTAATTGATGGTGGGAATAGTGGTGATAGTAGTGATGATGGTGATGGAAAGTGGTTGTGATGGTGATGCAGTTGGTGAGAATAATGGTGGTGGTTGTAGCATAGATGATAGTGGTGGTTATAGCTACGTGAATGGTTGTAATTATGTGAATGGTGGTAGGTAGGTAGGTGGTGGTAGTGTTTAAATGTTGAGAAGAAAAAGAGAAAAAAGTGGAAAAGGAGAAACTAGGAAGGAATAGAAAGAAAGGGACCATTTAAAAGCAAAGGAAGGAGAGGAGGAGGAGAGGAAGGATCAAGAAGAAGATTAGAATGAAGGAGGAGAAGGAAAAAGAAGAAAAGCCCAAGAAGATCTGGAATAGGAGGAACAGGAATCGGAATAACACAAGAAGAAAAAAGAAAAGAATAGGAAGGAGGAGGAAAAGGAGGAAAAAACGAAAGGATTATGAAAAAGAAAAGCTGGTGGAGAAAGAGGGCGAAGAAAGTAGTAAATAACGAGAATGTGAAGGAAATGGAAATTAAAAAGAAGAAGAAGAAGAAGGACGAATAGGAAGTGGAGTGGGTAAGTGTGTTGAGTTGGTGTATCAGAGGTGAAGTGGTATATTTCCCTGCGGGTTGGTGGCTCACGACGACAACAGGTGGTGGTGGTGGTGTTAGTGGTGGTGATTTTTGTTAGTGGTGATGATGGTGGTGTTATTGGTAGTGATGATGATGGTGGTGGTGATGGTGTTAGTGGTGGTGTTAGTGGTGGTGATGGTGTTAGTGATAGTTATGGTTGTAATGGTGTTACACTTTCAATAAGAGAAGAACATACGCGTCTAAAGTAGAAATTCTCTCTCTCTCTCTCTCTCTCTCTCTCTCTCTCTCTCTCTCTCCCCGTTAAAATAACAGCCTTCAGCGAATTGGAATTTTACCTCCCATCTTCCCTTCAATTAGTTGGTCACGAGATGGACTCTACTGGGGTGACATACTTGTATACAGTCCATGGCGTCCATTGTGTGACATTTTCAGCTAGTACAGTACTATTTTTTATGTATTGTGATGTATAGTGTAATTTACGCCAATTAGATGTTAGCGATGGAGTTAAAGTCTGATATATTGGCGTATCATAAAGTTGGCGACATCGATGAAAGTGGGTGAGCCGTCTCTTCCTTGGTGAATATTGTATTAATAACAGGGTAAAGGTGTTTAATGTGTTCCTCAACTATGCTACAGGTATGAGAGCTACACCTTCTCTCGTGAGTGATTACTACCTGGGTAATTGCTTTCTCTATTTATTACTAATTTGTTTTATATTATTTTTTTCTGTAATTGAAAGTCTTGAGGAGTATGGTGGGTGGTGGTGGAGTAGTTGTGGGTGTGGGTGGTGGAGTAGTTGGGTGGTGGTGGAGTGGTTGTGGGTGTGGGTGGTGGAGTAGTTGAGTGGTGGTGGAGTGGTTGAGTGGTGGTGGAGGGGTGGGTGTGGGTGGTGGAGTAGTGGGTGGGTGGTGGAGGCTGGTGTGGGTGGTGGAGTGGTTAGATGGGTGGTGGAGTGGTTGTGGGTGTGGGTGGTGGAGTAGTTGGGTGGGTGGTGGAGTAATTGTGGGTGTGGGTGGTGAAGGAGATGTGGGTGTGTGGTGGGTAATGGTGTATGTATGATGGGTGCTGGTGTAGGTGAACAAGGTCATACGACGTACCACTTCACAGAAAAACTCAACCTAACCTAACCTAACTATCACTTAAAAGGTCACACTCGCACTCTCCACACAGTACAAGTTTCTCTCAACTTAATTTACATTCACCAAAGTCAAAACACAAAAAAAAACTCGAAGTCTAAAAGAAATAAAAAAAGTATATTATTTTCACACTTTTAGCTCTTGTTGCCTTCATACCACGGATCCATTTCTCAACACTACTGGCTGGCTGTGGCACAAACTTTCGGTATCAAATTTCTTCATTAGGAATCTTGTACACCAGGACGTGAATAATGCTTATGGTGTTCAGTTTTTCATATCTTCTTATCAAGGAATTTACTTCATTTCATGATTCCTTGAAAAACACTACTTGATATTTAACTCTTTCTCATTACTGTCTGTTTGTCTGACACACACACACACACACACACACACACACACACACACTTTCACTCATTCATAGGAGGGACATTACCCTGCCCACGACCCTGGAAAAATAATTCATATAATACATAGAGAAGGAATTATGATCACCGTGTGTTCTTGGAAGCCTCAGCCAGATGATAACACGAGGCTCCTTCAAATGACACCTTTCCCACCATCATGATGTAATACTCACCTGAAATACGACGCAAATTACAGACACACCTGAATATATAAACACCTTGACTTTCAATATTGATGGGTGTCATTGACGTTGAGTGGCTGCCGTTAACGTTGTTATGGAATATCTTAAGGCAGAGAAATAAGGTTTGGTATGTGGAAAGAATTTGGTGTTTTTTTATTTTACTTTTGGTGATGTAGTGTAGTGGTGTGTTGATGGTCGGTCGTTAGCCAGTAATCTTGTATTGAGGGATAGGATATTTATGTGTGTGTGTGTGTGTGTGTGTGTGTGTGTGTGTGTGTGTGTGTGTGTGTGTGTGTGTGTGTGTGTGTGTGTGTGTGTGTGTGTGTGTGTTTACATGTATATATATTGCTGTTGTCTGTTAGTTATTTACAATGTTATTTTCCTTTCAGGTATGTCAGTGTACCACATCTACCCTCAAGGTCATGACTACAGTATGATACAAGGTGGGTCTTTCTGTAGATCACATGAAGATTAGCACCCCAGATTATATCTCCTGATGATAAACACCCAAATGTTAACCTAATCTCACCTAACCTAACCTAACCTAACCTAACCTAACCTAACCTAACCTAACCTAACCTAACCTAACCCAACCCCCTCAGGTTAGGGTAATTAATCATCAGGTGAAACAAGACAAAATGGCTAATCTTGAGGTAATTATTTTTATTTTAATGGGTGAGTGGGAGTGAGGAGCCGGCAGGTATATACGGTAGTTAGTTACCTGGTCGTTTTACCCACAGCGAGAGTCTGGGCGGGGGGAGGGGGTGGCACTGGTCGTGTAAATGGATCCCTTTGAGCCAGTGACTGTATTATAACTGTAAAAGACCATGAGACTATCTTACGGTTGTGTTCTCTTGTGGTAGTCTTAAGTCAATCACACCCGCATACACCCGCCTACATCCACCTGGTTGGGTCGGTACCAGCTGGGATCAATCAAGTTCTACCTGTGCTCATTATCTATTTAATTAAGTTATAATGACTTTCAATATAGTAGGGTGTGTGTGTGTGTGTGTGTGTTGTACAATCAGTTCTTCAGTAAAAACTCCCTCTGACGCCTCCACAGTACAGTAATATATTTCCACGTTTAACAACAAAGTTTCACCACATACATCACTGAACTGACCATTCCATCGTTCACCCTCATTAAGAAGTCACTGTTACTTTTCCCCGGGAGGTGACCGTCACTTGTCACCCAGGAGTCTACCCCCCCCACTGGCGACATTCTTCGGGTATAATACTGTCGCTTATGGTTTATTGATAATATCGTATGTGGAGGGGTGAAGTACACGCCAGGAATGTGTACTGCTACATTAGTGAGTTAGTTCCCCACCACACCAAGTCTTCCATCTTTGCTAGTCGTGTATTTGTGGAGCCATCAATCGTCTGGCTGGGGAAAGTGGTGTGCCCTGCCTGCCTACTAGTAAGTGACCTCGTATAACACCTGCAGGAAAAGCGAGCTGAGTATCGTGGTGGCTTGTACGTGTTTACTCCCACATACCATAGGGTGATCGAAAAATCCCTGTGCACTTGTGATAAATAAAACAGATAAACAAACTGACCAACCCACTGAGTCTACCTTCCTCTCGGAGCTCTTGTATCATCTGTGCGTGTTCCTCACCTTTAGAGAGGGGTAGGTATACAGTATAAGTAGTTGTAGTAGTAGGATTATAAGTAACGGTTGATGGAAATGGAGAGAGGGCGTGGAAGAGAAGGAACGAATAGGATGAGGGTGAAGGAGAGAGGAAGATGATGAGGTGGGTAAAGTAAAAAGAAGAGGAAGGAAGGATAAAGACAGACAGAGGGAAACAAACACACAGGTAAACAAGATATTCTTAATAATTGGTGTTTTGATCTTAATTAACACGGCCAGGTGAGAAGTGTATCACCTGGGCAACTCCCGTCACCTGAAATATCATCATCATCATCATCATCATCATCATCATCATCATCATCATCATCATCATCATCATCATCATCATCATCATCATCATCATCATCATCATTATTATTATTATTATTATTATTATTATTATTATTCCACTTAATTCCGTCTTGAAAACCAGAGAATAATAACTTGTTGTTTTTTATCGTTTCCTGGAGGATATAAACAAGACCTTAGGAGAGGATGTGTTCTCGATAGGATGTCTAGTAGGAAGGATGTGCAGTAGATAGAAAGATGTGTTAGAGAACGGGTTTAGTATTGAAAGGATGTCTTGGATATAGGATATGTTTTGTAGGACCAAAAGGCGTTCTTTATAGGTTGTAGGATATTGGATGACAGGGAAGGCATAGGATGGTAGATGACAGAAAGGAATACGCGGATGGTGGATGACAGAAAGAACTAGGAGGATGGTGGATGACAGAAAGAACTAGGATGATGGTGGATGAGACGAAGGGCTTTATGTTGACCTCAAGACGTAACTGAGAAAAATCTAGAGCACAAAATCTAGGTTTAAAATAACATACAGACATTCATACATACATACATACATACATACATACATACATACATACATACATACATACATACATACATACATACATTTCAATCTTGGGTGGAATATAATTTAGTGACAGGTGTAAAGAAAATAGGATAAGCCAGGGTAAACGAGAGAGGGTAAAAAACTGGATTATATCAAGACAGGATAATGTACAGAGACACGACAGGGTGAAGGAGGAGGAGGAGGTGGTACGGGATCAACACGCGTCTGACCTGTAAGAAAAACAAGACCATTTTTAAGACACTGGAGGTTATATAAATCCTTAGGTGGTGGGGGATGAATCCATACCCAGGGACAGAATACATTGAGCAAGATAAGGCATAAGATTATCGCGATAATAAAACAAAATGTAATAACGCCTAGACACGACAACATGAACGATGACATAATATATTTGGGGTTAGTAAAGAATTCGTAATATCGTGAGAAGGAGGAAGGGACTGGTGTTTGTGTGTGTGTGTGTGACTGTGTGAAGCCATGGCCGGGGGGCGAGAAATGTGAAGTGGCGTGTTGTCTGAAAATTACATATGCTAGAAAATAAGGCGGCGTATATCTCAGGCTGGGGGAGGAGAGATGAGATTTTTGAGGCAGGTGTGTTTACTTGAGGATGACGGAGGAGGAGTCGGGCAGGCCGCGGCCAACGTGTCTTACATATTGATTCCCCAACACTGTCTACGGCTCCCTGCTGCCTCCTCACACTCCATACTTACTCAGTCTTACTCCTCTACCACAGGTCCGTTAAGGGTATGATGAGGCTGATAAGTACATGGAGATAGAATGTAAACACGCAATCTATTCTCAAACGCCTTTAAATTTCTTAGTTAGAAATCCTAGAGCTATCGTCTATCTCAGAAGTATATTATCTGTCAAAGCCGTACAATGGTTATACCGATGCTGGGTATGGAGATTTTATGAAGGAAACATGATCGCCATATCACCATTATTATTCGGATCACTCCAGTTATCGAGCTCGTCTCTGCCGGGGTTTCAAGAAATTATGTAAAAAATCTTTTCGAGTTATGGAAGATTAAAACAAAATGGAGACGAGGTGGGCACGGTCTTGATAGCGGGAGCATTTCTAATATATCGCGAAGTGTCCAGAAGCACATCAGTATTTACCTTCACGAAGATATAATTAATAGAGCTACAGGTGAGGAGGCAGGCAGGCAGCAGCAGGTAAAAGCTACATGGAGGAGAAAAGTTATATTTGGTTTCAGTATCTTGTTGGATGGATCTCGGGGGTGCCGCAGTTGTGGGTTTTTGGTTAATTGAATTGCTGTTGAATGTGGAGGCCAGGAACGAGGGTGTCTCCCCCTGGCTTACCCAAGAAGAAGAATCAGTTATGAAAGGTCACGGTGAGAGGAATAGGAGGAGAAGGAAGAGGAGGAGGAGGAGGAGGATGAGGAGAAGAAGAAGGAGGAGGAGGTGAAAAAAATTATCTTGATGTTCGTGAGGGTCTGTGGCGGCGGCTGGTATTGAGGGCGGCCTTCAGTTACACTCGTCATTACTGTTATTGGTGCATTCTTTACCCTGGTGCTCCTCATGCGTCAGAGAGAGAGAGAGAGAGAGAGAGAGTGTTTTCATACACCATGTCTTGACTCCACACTTATCTCAGCTTGTTGCCTTCACACTCATCTTAAAGCTGTATAAAGTTTCCCGGTTCGTTGTCTACACCCCTCGTCTCCTGCAGGGGCTTGTGTTCACCTCCTCTCTTGTCATTTTTTTATCTTGTAAGTGTCCTCATCTTCAGTACCTCTTTTTCTTCTTCCTTCTCCTCACCCCAAGAAAGTTTGTCAGGGGCGCGAGTTTTACCCTTCAGTAAATTTAGATGGTCCCAGGAGGAGTCTCTGTGAGCCTGATAGTTTTTCTTTACTGAAATGTCTCCTTTGGGAATGTAACTGACGGAAGAAAAAAAACATAGATGAAACAGACATAAGGAAGAGTAACGTGCGTCAGTAAATTATATATCATCTTGCATAGTTCAGTAAAGGGTCTTAATATAACTTCTGGAAACTGAATGTGTTGAAAGCGTTCCTCGTGAAAGGTGTTCATAAATAAATCGCATGAAAGCAAGTTATGGATTTTAAATGAAGAGTAAAAATTTGGAATGATAGAACACAGGAAGAAATCTGGCGGCGAGAAAAGGGTGGAATGTGATAGAGAGAGAGTTAGGAGATGAAGGACACGACGGTAAGTTGGAGAGCGGTGAACCGACCAGTGACTCAAGGAAGATGTCGGGGGGCATTGTTCAGACGCGCGCCGGGTGGAGGAGAGAACGGAATTCATTTACCGTCCTCTTTGACGTTAAGGAGTACGGCATTGTCAGAGAATTTCCTCTTTTTTTTTTGTCATGTTCCGTTTTATATAATGTGTCGGTGACTTTGAGTTTGAAGAGTAGAATCGTAATTTGTCGCTTTGATCTCAGGGTCATTCCTCCAAGAGTACGTTAGTGTCTTGTAGTGATATTAAAGAGGGGAAGAATCTTCAACCCAAGGAGGAATGACGTGTCGATCACTACTTCCACTCTGACCATTAGCTCTCTCTCTCTCTCTCTCTCTCTCTCTCATTGACAAATATCAAGACCGACAGAAGTTATGGCATAAAAATGGTATTATTATCATTCTTGGGAGGCCGTGGTCACCGTGCACCACCTGGCCACCGCTCACATGAATCACCCTGAAATATATTCCTCGACTAATCTATTGTAATTGTATGGGAGCTCAGTGCCAACATTAATAACGTGTTTTATCCGACTTCTCTGTAAACCTGGGCGAGTTATGACACGCTTGAGAGTTGGTTATGTAATTCTTATTTTTACTAGATTATTTTAAGGGTTTTATTCGCATATATTTTTTTATCCTGTTTTATTCTGTTTTATTGACATAGAGAACAGAATCTTTCATAATTTTATCTTTTTCATTTCACATTTTTTATTGTTTTTCAAAGTTTGATATTAGTGTTATATTGGGTTAGCTTGTTTAATCTAAAAAATAAAGCGATTTCACTCTTACCAAGTCTTATTGTATATATCCACACGTATTTATTTACACAATGGCTATAACCTATATTATAATTTACGTATAACCTATTTCTCGTGTGTGTGTGTGTGTGTGTGTGTGTGTGTGTGTGTGTGTGTGTGTGTTGGAAAAAGAGGTATGGAGGAGCTGGGGGTGGGGTGGGGAGAAGCCAATAGAGTTACTTGAGGAGTAAACGAGAAATTATTACCCTCAGCTGACTTCGTTGAAAGTATCTCACACAACACCTCCATCCTCATTGACGGGGGGAGGGAATGTGAGGTGAAATAGAGGGAGGGGGGGGAAGAGGAGACGGAGAGAGGGTAGAGACGGAAGGAGGGAAGAAAAAACGGACGGGGAGACAGAGATGGGAAGGAGAAACGAACAGGCGGACAGGCGAAGGAGGAGATGTAGATGAAAGAAAGAAAGAAAAATAGTAAAATGAAGGAGATAAGAAAGTCGGGAAAGGGAGAGAGCAAATAAAGAGGAAGACTTAAGGTGGGAGTAATAAAGGGAGGAAGTTAGGAGAAAGGGAAGCAGGAAAGTTTGGGGCGCCAAGAGGGAAGTAAAAGAAAGAATTAGTGATGAAAAGGAGGTAGAGAAGGCAGAGAAATGGAAGAGGAGAGAGAGAGGGTGGGTTACATTACTCGCCACTGTTGTCCTACCAATATTAATGTAAAACTTCTACTTAAGGAAATTACTGTAAAATAATCTAAGAAACAATTGGAACTTATCAATCGTTTTCAGATCCTATTTTTTCTCTGATGCTGGAAGAGGTTTTGAAGTTTGAACCAATGGGATTATGAGTGAATTTTGACACTTAGACGCCTCATTGAGAGTTGAATTGTTTAGCTGTCAGTGTTGAGGTCTTTGTTATTGTAGAGTATTAGGCTTTTGTCAGAAGGGCTTGAGTAAACTATAATATGGGTGGTAGAGATGTTTTGTTCATCCTGGTGTATTGATCTGATTCCTGTGTCACTTTAAATCTTAAGCTCACAATAACAATATCTCTTCGCTGTCATGTGGGAAGCAATTCAATCCTTCTATTGTATTCTTATCAGTGGTTGTTATCTCTGTAAGAAATATCAATACCCAACTGAGGAAAACCACTTAATGATATAAAAATTGTGGAGGCCAAAAGTTCTTGAAAGCAATGACGTCAGGAGGTAGAAATATGAGGCCATGAAGGAAGTGTTAAAGGTGAGAGAGGTAGAATGTTACCCAGTTACTTTAGTTGTTGAGGTTATTGATTAAACTTTGTGAGTGCCGAGATTACGAGAGGATTTGGAAGCAGGCTGAGGATATTGCCGAGTTACAAGTGATCGATTTTATTGCTTTATGGATGGATTGGTATTAGATATATTATATAAGGCGCCACAGTCTAGTATACCGAGGTAAATTCTAGCACAAGGGACACAGCCTAGCGCCATGCAGGTTGGTGTACAGACGTTGTTTAGAGGCTATAGATTGGATAGCGATAATTTGACCTTAGTTTAGGTTTGGATAGCGATAATTTGACCTTAGTTTAGGCTTGGATAGCGATAATTTGACCTTAGTTTAGGTTTGGATAGCGATAATTTGATTTTAGTTTAGCACAGAATTACGATAATTTGATTAATCATAAATTAGGGGGAAAGATTTTATGCAGTAACAGCTTCTGTTGGTGTTACCTGCCGCCCGGGGAGGGAGGGGAGGGGAGAGGGGATGAGAGGAGGGGAGCCAAGAGGGAGGAGTTAGAGCATAGAGGGAAGGAGAGTAGAGCATAGAGGGGATGAGAGCGGAGCAGAGAGGGAAGGAGAGTAGAGCATAGAGGGGATGAGAGCGGAGCAGAGAGGGAAGTAAAGTAGAGAGGGAAGGGGAGGGGACCTCGGGAAGCAATACTCCTCGCTTTTATGTTCACTTGTGCTTCCGGGTGTTGTGAATTCTGTAACAGTGATGGATTTTAATAAAACTCAGTGTGTGGATAACTGGATATATGACAATAGATTCAATAATCATCATTTTCTGTCAACACTGTCTAGAGTTACGGCCACTGAGACACAGGAGACTTGACCAGCTATACTGGGAATATTGCTGTTGTTATTAATAATGTCGGTATTTATTATGATTATTATTATTATTCTTTGGGTTAATTACAAACATCATCATACCTCGTTTACAGCACAGTTTCTTTCCCCTGTTTTGGTTTCATGTTGTAAGCTGATGATACTAAGTCAAAGTTAACTACTGTCAGATATTGTGGCATCTCTGTATTGTATGTTGAGCATATAGCGATCATTGTATACAGTCCAACATCTTTATCCACTGTTGGTAGATGATCATCCTCCCTTGTGGTATTGTGGAAGCGTCGTTAGTGAGGAAAAGAATGATTCTCAGGCGTGTGTTTCCGTAGCTGGTGGAGAAGGAGGGGCGGCGTCCAACCACGTATACGGCGCCATTTAATTTTATGAAGGGCTCTAACGCGGGCGTGTTGGCGGGTTGTCCGAGGTAATAACACGGGCTTGGCCGATAACTTACAATTATGTCGAATTATCATGCTGACCTAAATGGCATTGTTGAAATGAAGTCGTAACAGGATGGCGGCACAGTTACGGTAGTTTTAGTGGGCAGTAGAACATCCCCTTCTTCCTCCCCCTTCTTCCTCCTCCTTCTTCCTCCTCCTCCTCCTCCTCCTCCCCGGCATGGCGAACTCCACATTGTCAACACAGGGACCTAAGCTCTTCCTTGTATTTGTTATTACAGTTTCCATGTGTTAATTTACAGCACCACCACATACTACCACAACTACACCACATACTACCACAACTACACCACATACTACCACACCATATACTTCCTCAGCTCTCGACAGTAAAAACGCGTTGTAAATCTGAATACCGGATGTTTTGTGTTGTAGATTTATTTAATACGTTCTAGGGAGACTTTTTCACTAACTCGTGGCAATTCCTGGAGCGTGTCATTGGCGTCACTGGGAAGGTATCGATGAGAGTGCCAACCCCTCGAGGCATTGTCACCTGTCCTGGGGGGTGACACCTTGACATTAATATCCCCTAAGTGTACTTTCTGGTGTTTTTTGTGAATAGTGAAGTAATGTAATGATGTTTATTGGATTATTATTATTATTATTATTATTATTATTATTATTATTATTATTATTATTATTATTATTATTATTATTATTACTATTATTACTATTATTATTGTTGATGTTATTATTATTATTATTATTATTATTATTATTATTATTATTATTATTATTATTATTATTATTATTATTACCGTAGTTGAATTCTATTGATGCAGGTAATATATACAATTTATTTTAATTTTTTTAATTTGTATAATTATATATTTTTGTTTCTTTATTAATTCCTTCAACATCATTCTTTCGTAAAATTTTGTTTCATCCACAGTTTTTAACCTTAAAATCCCGTATAATATTCTCTTAGTTGCTTCATATATGTCTTTCCTGACTCACTGAGAGACATACGGACTGAGAGAACCCACAGATAATTTTTCGTTCCAACCCCCACCCAAGCCCAGTACTCCCCCCTTTCCCCGTCCTTACCAATCACCGACTAGGCCTTAATACAGCTAATAATTACAGTAGTTCTTAATCATTCTTGTTTAATTATAAGGAAGTGGGTAATTATAGGTCTTGAATGAATACGATTATTTCATCCGCGAAGATTGTCCCGAAGCAGCTAGGGAGGACACCACCACCACCACCACTACTACTACTACTACTACTACTACTACTACTACTACTACTACTACTACTACTACTACTACTACTACTACTACTACTACTACTACTACTACGGGCAGGACGCTGTAAAATTTATCCTTGGTGCATATTTCAGTCCCTTGTAGCTGGTGTACTTTAGTTTACCTGTTGTAGAAGCGTTAGGTAAGTGATATGTACTCCCTAGATCACAGGGTGAGTGCCGCCGCCACCTGGGGGTTAACATCCACATTCCTTGGATAGAGTCAGTGGGAAGTAATCATGCGAAAGTGTTTTAAAGTACTGTTTTATAAAAGGAAAATTGTGTGTGGGTTTCTGAAGACGTACTGTACATTATTAAGGTGGGTACACGGTGCTGGTGCTGGCGACGGAGTGTTAGTCTGACCAAGTTCTAAAGGATTTTAAAGTATCATTGTACTGTATGCGTAGGTGATGTGTGTTAACATTTTATGGATTAACATTTTTTTTCTAGTTGTTTTCCTTAAGTTAGATATACGTGAATTACAAGATCTTGTAAGTGTTCCACACGAAGTTTGTATAGAGTGAAGCGTCCTCAGCTGTCACAGAGGAAGTGATGGACCTCACAAGAGTGGAGAGAAGATTGGTCAGCCGCTCAGAACACATCACCTTACACAATAACTACTGGAGAAACAATATTGTCGCTGCTTAAAATATACTTTTCTTTAAGCCTTACCTTTATGGAAATCATTGTACCTGTACATTTTATTTAAACCTGACTTATAGAGTGTAATTTCTGAATTTCATTATCAATTTGCTTAGAGCTATCTGCGGTAGTGGTCGTCCGTCAGGTGTAGATAATTTCCTTCAGTGAAAGATCTCCGGTGAACTTTCGCTTCTCGCTCTCAATTTTTGAACACTTGGTGGTGAGCCACACATTCCTAGACACGCCGTAATTCTTCAAATATTTATGGATTGTCTTGTGTGGCACTCAGCCCCGGTGTCTGTGAGTTACCTCACTCGCCGGGCACATTATCATTCTTCTAATATTTTTATTGTATATCGAAAGTGCACTGTCGGGGTTTTGTTTCATTTGTGTGATAAACAGCCTTCACAATTATTATGATTAATTTGACAGTGCGGTGAGTTGTGTTGCCCCCCCCCCCCCCCTTCCAGCCTGCTGACGGGTACTGTGTTGCCCCTCCCACCTACCCTCACAGCCTGCTGACCTATGCTCTGAACTGACTTATAAAAATGTTTGTGAGTAAAATTTCTTATACTATAAGTTGGAAAAGCAGATGATAAGCAAATTCTTTTAATTTTTTCTAAGTAAAAATGAACTTAAAAGTGTGATTATATTTATATCAGAAATATCTCCCACAAATTTCACGTATTAGCTTTAGTCTCAGGAAATTAAATCATAAATTTCTGGTGTGTGAGAGTTTGGTGGAGGAAGGTGGGGGTGGAGGAGGAGGAAGGGAGGTCAAGACACAGCTGGCTTACTTGTCCCACGATCAATTGCCACTCAACCCTTTCCATCTCAGACAGCAGCCATAGTGACTCGGCCACCTCGCCTTTACCTGCACACCACTCTCACACTTCCTCTCTCCTCCTCTAAGGCACAAAGTGTGAACCTGTTTACCAAGACGTGATACGCCCCTTGAGCTCGACTTTTTACGTGTTTTTGTTGGTACTCTCTTGGTTTACAATGAACTTGGGGTGTGAGCCACTGGCGTGTACGGGACAAACTTTGACCGCCCGCTCTGGACAACAGTGAGCGCTGCTTGACCAATTAGGGAATTTGTTGCCGTAGGAGTGGCTGTTATTGCCGCCACTGTGAGAGGGTGGCGTCTTTGAGGAGCAGATTAGGAGTCGAGGGTGGCATGTAGGTGATGTTTGTCTCGTGTAAAGATTCTTTTACGGTTATGTGTTTAGTCATAACCACAAGTTTGTCCGTAATGGTTGTGTTCTTTTTACGACAGATTATTAATTTCATTTTTTGGTTTTATGCGTCGACAAAAGTTCTGTGCTGTAGTGAGGTTGTTGGCGTAAAGGGTAAACATTTCTCCTCTCCTCCTGATATGACTGATACACCAGACGTCCTCTTACCTGGTGATGGCGGATGGTGTTCCACAGACCAATACTGTGCCCTTCATACAGACAGCGCTGGTTGGTGAATACTGTACAGGTCTTCTCTTAACTCTGGGGTGTCACATGACTTAGATTATAAGAGAGAAAGCCTTCAGTGTATTTTTATATTATTATAATAAGTCTTTAATTTATTTTGGTTGTAGCTGAGGGTCCTTACTAACTCGGGATATGACTTGTATTGAATTTATTGCCTGTAAAGTTTTCAGTTTACTCCTGCTGTTACACCGTCTTCCTGTTGCATTGTCAGCCGTATACTTGACGTTGTAGTGTGTGGAGCAGGAAGACGAGGAAGGTACAACAGGGGAGCGCTGTATGTGTAGTATCTGTGCACTACACCAGCATTACCACTAATATCACCACTTGAATTTGTGATGGAGAATGATGCAAGTATAAGGTATATCTTGGAAACGTGTGAAAAAAACTCCTGTATCAATGTGTTGTACCGTATACCTGTGATATTGATGATGAAACCTTTACAGAGACAAGGAAAAGTATTCTCATTTCACTAACTTCTTCTTATTCTTCTTATTTCATCTTGTTCGTCAGCGACCAAGCTTCCCAGGCAACACATTTGTGGCATCCTGGTCGGGTCACGTATCGACGGAAGAAACTTGTTTAAGATCGTCCTTGGAAACATTAGCTGGGTTCTACCGTGTTGTTTGTGTTGTCTCTTATATATTGACAACATATTTTGGAGTCTGGGATGTTTACATTACAGTAGAGAGCGATAAGGAGAATATCGGTGGCCATGTGAATCATTACAAAGTGGATAAAACATGGAGAGGGTAGTGGGTGTGTGGGTACTATGACTTATTCGAGCAGACGTGATGGTAGTGATGGTGTTCGATACGTGATCACCGAGCTTGACATCGACTGAAAGTTAATTTATCCTCTTGAGCGCGACATTACAAAGTCAACGTGGACGGAGGCGAGCCTTGGCTATATCCTGAATCTCAATGCCAGAGTCGAGTCAGAGTCAGATTCTTAAAGATTCTTACCCTCTCATCACTTGAGAATATAAAAAGAATCATCCAGTAACAGTTGAATTTAAGGGAATCTATACCAGCATAGTGACTCCATCTTTATCCCCTAACCTAATCTAAGCTAACTTAACCCAACCTAACTTAACCTACCCTAAGCTAACCTAACCTAACCTAACCTAACCTAACCTAACCTAGACTAACTTAAATATTCATAATTATCTCCTCTTTAAATCCGCGTTATTACCTAATTTATTCACCGTGGCGTTCATACCTGTTGGCTACATCACACAGGTACAACACTGTAGCAAGGAGTGCCACTGAACGCTAGTCCGGTGTTCAAAGGAAAATTGATTGGCACTTAATAATTAGTATACATGTCTTTGAAAATTTAGCCTTGGAAGCATAGGATGGTGGTGGTGGTGGGTTGGTGTTGGGGAGTCTGTGGTGGTGGAGAGTTGGTGTTGGACAGTCAGTGTTGGAGATGGTGTTGGAGAGTCAGGTAGTGACGAAATGAAGAGAGACTATTTAGTGAGAGAACCGTAGAGATAATTTAAGCCAGAGAACCACAGGGAGAGATAATTTTTAATACAGCCGTGATTTTTTTTTTATTTGTATTTTTGTATTTTTCCGGAATAACTCAAAAGCCTCACGTTAGATTGTCACCCAAACTCAGGAAAACCATTAGAGAGAGACCCTGAAGTCCGGAAACCCTTATAAGAAAATCATAACCAAAGCTCCAAAGACAACCGAATGACCTTTTGACCTCTTATGACCTTGACTTGAATGAATACAAGGTTCTCCCAAGGGGTAGGGGGAGGGGTTGACCCACAAGAAGGTTATGGGAGAGAGACAACAAACTTTGGACGTCTGGTAGGTGGACCAACTCACTCCCAGCTGATGTTATCTCTTCCCGGGCTGAGAGATGGACTTATACTAGTGTCTCTTCTCTTCTCTTCTCTTCTCTTCTCTTCTCTTCTCTTCTCTTCTCTTTTCTTTCTATTTCCTTCGGTTGATTTTTCCGTATACTGTTTTATCTCTCTCTCTCTCTCTCTCTAATCCTACTATACACAATGTAAACACAAAACCAAGAAACTCACAACATTACAACTATAGTAACCAAACACACTTGCATTACTGATAATAACCATATCAACCAAACATTGCCCCCCGCCCTTGGTCCAAAACAACCCCACCAATATCCACTTTTAGAATCGCCATATTTCTAACTTTATCAAGAATATAAAAGACCCTGATATAAACACAGCCTCACACACTCTCTCTGGTGAGCTTGTCAGGGGAGAGGATTGACCCGTCTACGATACACGGGTGGGAAGTCCGTCAATTGTCCGTCAGTCGGTCGGGCGGCTTCATGACTTTGCTGTGTGAGGAGTCGGATGTTGATGACTTTTAACCTTTCTCATAAAATCTGGCTTACCGGAACCTTATTAGACGACTGTATGTGGAAGTGTTACCGGTCTCTTTGTGCCCGTGGTGAGTGGTGATGCTTTATTTGGTGGTGAGGTATTTTACTTATTTTCTATAGGGCGTGGTACAGTGTAAGGAGGAAGGAGGGGTAGTACAGTCGTTGTATAGGTAAACACTAATGTATTCTTCTGTGTTGTATGTAAATAAATGCCTGGTATTGCCCGTGGGTTAGAGAAGCGTTTGGTAACACCTTCTCCAGGTCGTCTACAAACACTGCCAATCCGAAGGTTATTTGCATATATTCGTAATAACAGAGACTGAATTGCGGTAAGAATATAATCGCTATTTGCATACTAATCTCACAAAGCTGTCTCTCTCTTTATGTCTCCTTCATACAAAAAAGGTTAGGTTCAGTGTTTCAAATATATTTAAATACTTTGTAGATATTCTAATAATGTTAACAGTGGAGTTTTATAATTTAACATTTATGTCAAAACTGATTAATTATTTTTTAGTTTTATCCTTGGCTTATCAGTGAAGAGTTTTTTTTTTCCCGGACACGTACAAGATCAGGCAGGAGTCAGTTATCATTTTATTTGATATTAATACCAAACAAGAACAAAACCACTAGAAAAATTCCATAACTCTAAACAGATTAATGTGTGTTTACGCTTTGGTGTCTCCAGGGGCAATTTCACACCCACACGAGAGAACATATAACAAGGGTTGACGTGGGGATGGAAATGACTCTCAGAAATCCAATAAAAAACAAATGAAGGTATATTATCACTGTAGTCGGCAATTATATATAGTTTGAACGAATAAATTGACCTTTTAAATCACCTACACATCATTAGTTTATGACTTTAACCTTTAACGAATAGGTACAGACTCAACTATAATTTTCTCTACGGGAATCGAACCACAGACTCGCAGTACTGTCGAGGTCTTTTGTCAGCGTCGCAGTCGATTCCCTTACAGTAGAAAAAGTTTAAAGGCGCTTGTGTTTGTTATGTCATGTAAGGATGTTATTATGTGTTTTATTGGAGACTCCAGTGTTAGGATGAGTTACTGTGTAAAGAAGGATGAGTTACTGTATAGAGAAGGACGAGTTACTGTATAAAGAAGGATGAGTTACTGTATCTTGAGGATTGAGTTTCATGGACAAGAATTAGGTAAACATAGGACTGGCAAGGTAACCACATACAGTCACTCAAAAAATACTATCTATACAAAATTGTGTTGAGAAAATATGACACAACGGACGAAGAATTTTGACAACCCTACCGAGACAACAGGAGTCACAGTGTTCATTCTGAAATTCATCGATCACCCCAAGTACAGATAGTTTTTTTGAGTTACTGTACACCTTAAGAACACTAAGAATCCTACATGGATATTATATTACCTGTCTATTATATATTTACCTTTATGTTACCTGAAATACCAATCCATTATTCATATGCCAATCTAATGATCTTATCTATAAATGAGCAAATTCCTCATCAAATTATCATATTTTGTCATTAAACTCCTTATGTGAAGAGTCCTGGGGGAAAAAAAAAGACGATCGAGACCTCTTCAGGGGAGACTGAAGAGGCTTGGGAAGTTGATCTCATTAAAAGAGTTGATAACACTTGGAGATGGCCAATTAGTGTGTAATTTGGGCGCTAGGGAAAGTGAATTTATTCGTCCATGCTCTGTGTGTGTGTGTGTGTGTGTGTGTGTGTGTGTGTGTGTGTGTGTGTGTGTGTGTGTGTGTGTGTGTGTGTGTGTGTGTGTGTGTGTGTGTGTGTGTGTGTGTGTGTGTGTGTGTGTGTGTGTGTGTGTGTGTGTGTGTGTGTGTGTGTGTGTGTGTGTGTGTGTGTGTGTGTGTGTGTGTGTGTGTGTGTGTGTGTGTGTGTGTGTGTGTGTGTGTGTGTGTGTGTGTGTGTGTGTGTGTGTGTGTGTGTGTGTGTGTGTGTGTGTGTGTGTGTGTGTGTGTGTGTGTGTGTGTGTGTGTGTGTGTGTGTGTGTGTGTGTGTGTGTGTGTGTGTGTGTGTGTGTGTGTGTGTGTGTGTGTGTGTGTGTGTGTGTGTGTGTGTGTGTGTGTGTGTGTGTGTGTGTGTGTGTGTGTGTGTGTGTGTGTGTGTTGCCTTATTCTCCATAATCAACCTCCCTGTTCGTCACTAATTATACCATTTTGAATATTTGAATCACCTGGATATTAACCCCCCCCCTTCACCTGATGATTAAACACCCTAATGCTACCTGGGGATTAGGTTAGGTTATCGCTAGAGTTTTTAATCTTCAGGTGATATAAGCTGGGTGCCTTTACTTCATGTGATTTTAATATTAAACCATATGTAACAAAACAATCACAGGTTTTAATTTATTTTTCTATCTCCTGTAATTACCAAGAGACAACAAAAGTACTCGAGTTGTAATGAACACCTGTGCTAATGAGGTACTGTCTTGTTTTCCAGGTAAGGTAGAAGAGTCATGGCTCCAGGTAGACTATACTCAAATGTCACCAAGCAGTACAGGTATTAGTAATGCTTCAATGTTATCCTTAGACTGTAACACATTGTAAAGTAGTTAGTTTAATATAGAGTTCATGTCAGATTTCCACGTGTAGTGTTGTATCTTGTACTGTTGTGGATTTACGTGTCTGTTGATATGCTCTGACTTGTATGTTGTTAAAATCCGAGGTATCTGGGGGTTTTTTTTAAGCTCATACATCTGTTGTTGATCTGTCAAAAACATCTATTGGTGAGCTCACAGACATTCTATTGAGCATTGGTGGTAATGAAAATGGACCTCTGAATCATAAGCGGTTTGGTTAAGTTCTATTTACTTTATGTACTGTACACTGTTAAGGCAGGGTAGTAAGGAGACACTTAAGGGGTTGTTATTAGTTGGTGTTGAAGTTAAGTAGATTATACATGTGGTGTTTTAGCATTAAGTGGAGTAGCGCCGTCTTGGTTCAGTGGGTCAGCGGATATGAGGATGTACAGTATGCTTGTCTCTTCCCATACCTGTGTTCTTGCTGTTGTAAGCCACACTGTGATGTTGCAGGTTAGTTGTCTCTTCGAATAAACTACCTTTTTGTATATAGCAGGTGGCAAGAATATACAAGTTAAACCTATTCTCTCTCTCTTCATTATGGCAGTGATCAAACACAATTCCTCTATTTTTTTTAGGGGGGGGGGAGGGGGGTTGAGAAAAAATTGCGAACAATCCTTCTCCTCTTATTTTGGTGAGAGACAGGGGCTGTTTCTTGAAGCTTCATCCTGTCATATTTTTCCCTTCTGCGCTGCCTCAATAGTTCCATTGTCTCCAATCTTGTTGACAAAGCTGACAATTTTTACCTCATTATTTTCACCCACATGAAAGCTAAGTGATTGGGGCAATCTTGATCCCCGTGCCAGGATACCTAACGAGCCTGAGTTGCCTTCAGATATTCCCTTGAGTTTCGTTTGAGCTGAACATTCGGAAGGTGCTAGGCGTTGATGGTATTACTCAAAGACGAGTCTGGATCCCTGTACCAGTGTTAAGTCTCAGCTGTATCGCCTGGTTCACTCAGTAGCTTACCAGAGACAGGTGATCCGCTCATCCATCTTAACATCACCTGCAGTCTAGGTTACTTGCCACCATGAACCCATCACAACCTCACGGAGCGTCAGTGTTACTTGTGTCTGTAGGTGATGATCTTTACCTTCTCTCACGTGTGGTCCTCATGTGTGAGAGACATTTGTGAACGTTCCTCTGCTGGTCCTGATATATCCAAAGGTTTTGAGAGAGTGCAGCATTACTCTTTACTCCTAGCACAGCCATCCATCTGTAGGTCTTCTCACATAATTTCATAATTTTTTCCTTACATCATCTGGTGAGGTATGTAAGTGAGGGTTCATCTTCTGCTACCCACTGAAGGTGTTGTTCCAGAGATCTTTGTTTTCTCTCCTATACTGTACTTGTAGAGAATGACTCCCTGTCCTTCTCTGTCACTTTTGTTAACTCCTAACGTCGACGACTCTGCTCCTCTTGTAATAGTTGTCCCCACTGTCTTGACGTTCATGTGATATGGTCCAGCACAAACATCATACAGAGCCTTGCATTCTGTCCGTCCTCAACAGTAGGGTGCTCCTTACTTCTGGCCAGTGTTCATCGTCGTATAAACCACAACCTTAATACACGTCGTACAGATTGGGCAGAAACGGGCTTTTATTTCATAGCTCCTTTCCTTTTTAATAGCTCTTAAATGTTGGTGTTAGTACTACTGGTGATAGCGCAAGTTTGCACAGGAAAGTCGTCACTGAAATGTTCCACAAAAATTTGATAAAATTTAGAGAGGAAAGGAAGCAGGAGGGGGAGCACATACGGGGGGAGTGTAGAGCAGCATGATCAATAATCTAGTATGGAGGCTCCAGCCTTCCACCTGATTACCGGTTGCCAGGTGCTGCCCCCACCCTCCCACTACCACCCACGAGGGCGGGGAGGCTTGCTGAACACACACCCACCCACCCACCCACCCACTGCTACCCACCACTACCACTTACTCCGGGCGGTCCTACTTATCACCCACCCTCCTCCTCCTGCCCACCACCACCACTTACCGTCCGGGGGTTGATGATCCTACTTAAGACTCCAGTTACCTTCTGGGTAGAGGTGGTTCTTATAACCCACCCTCCTCCTCCTCCTACCCACCACCACTTACCTTCGACAGGTTGGTCTTACTGTTACCCATCACCACCTACCCTGGGGGGTTCTCACTGAACCCTCATGCTACTGCCCAATATTCTCTCCTGTTTTCCCCTCCCCCCCCTCCCACCCCATCCGTCTCGAAATGTCGTGCGAAGTGTGGGGCAGTGTTCAATGAATGCACCACTACTTATTAAAGATCATCCTTACATTATTCAAGTAACACACACGGTGTCTAATGCGTAACTGATCTTCACTCACATAATGTTACTGTTGAAGTCCTTTAGGATCTGGAAGTCGTGCAGTGTGTTGAACCTGAGGGAGGGAAAGAGATGTAAACTGTGCACCACTTTTTCACGATCCAGGTTTCACAGAAGACTCACTCGTTTAGGTGTAGCGGATCCAGTCTGTTCCAGTAGACTAAATTTGTGTATATTTCTAAGTAATGTCGAATATTATTAACAAAATCCATAAAAAACAAAACTCGATAGGGATTAGAATAATACAGCGATCTGCGTGACCAAGTCTTATGTCACGATACTGTCACATACAATTAACGTGGACAAGCCTCTACACACCTGGCCTGCCTGCGTTATGAAAGAGCGTGTCTGTACTGAAAACTGTGACTTTTTATTCCTTGACCAGATTTGGCAGAGGGGTGATACTGTTACCCTGTTCTAGGTTGTAGTGGAAACAAAATAGCGTTTCAACACAAAAAAAAACTATTTCCATTGCATTAAACATTAACTATTGAGCAAAATGAAGTGAGTGAGTGGATGGGTGGGTGGGTGGGTGGGTATGTTTTGAGACTGGGCTGCTACAGTACACCACCAAGGCTAACCCGTCAGTACCTCTTGTCAGCAGAAACCTAAAACAGAAGTTATTCAGCAATCATATAGAGACCATTACCATTGTATCTTTGTCTGTTCACTAGAGGTACAGCGTGGGCTAAATGACCACTGCTGGGGGGTACAAATGGATCAAGGTTAAGGTCACGGTGATTCAAGGTCATGGCGGGGGTTAAAGCAGCGTCACTGGGAAGTTTGTGAAGATATCGTCTGGAAGTGAGAATAATCCCAGGTCAAGTTCTTAGGTGAAATTGGGAGCAGATGGTGATTAGTCTTAAGTTTATTTCACCTTTATGAGATAGACCAACCTAACCTAACCTAACCTAACCTAACCTAACCTAACCTAGCCTAGCCTAACCTAGCCTAGCCTAACCTAACCTAACCTAACTTATTTATTTTAAACCAATTATTTTTTATATACTTTGGATATAGATAATTGAAAGCTTTAAAGTTGGTATATTTGTTGTCTTATTTACAGGTTGGCTGCCGTCCTGTATAGATGAAAGACTCGACATATACACAGTATTTTATCACCAATATGTCCTGTTCATATTTCATGCACTTTGTAGAGGATTTTTGTCTAGATTCAATTTTATCTTCAATGGATATTCAAATACCAGATAGTTTGATGTATGAATCCTTGAAAACTAATTTGAATATTAATGAAAATAATAAATGGTATTGATTTTTTTTTTATTAAAATAATTTACACAAGGGAATCATAGGAGGAGATATACTTTAAAACTACAATAACAAATTAACTCCCGGACGCAGATTTAGTTTAGTATAACTTAGTACACTTGTCCTTGACGTCCACGGCCTCAAGTCATTGTGTATCAAGAGGGAAAAAGATTGATTGTCTCGTGTCTGCCCCGCGCGTCGGTCACCTCACGAGGACTGTCTTTAAGAGGTCATGTCAGGGTGTTGAGAGTTGACTGGCTACTATGTGCGTGTGTGTGTGTGTGTGTGTGAAGGCGTTTATAATGTGTCGATGTATAAAAATTGATGTGTTTTGGGGGAGGGGGTTATATCTCTCCATCACATGACTGAGAATTTATTATTATAGATCACATGAAAATTACTTCCCCCCTCCCCCTCCCCTCCCCCTCCCCTCCCCCCACCCTCAGTGTATTTCACTGGATGATTATAAACCCTAACACTAACTTAACCCTCACCTTAACCCCCACACAGGTAGCATTAGGGTGTTTAATTATCAGGTGAAATAAATATTTTTTTTTTGGGGGGGGGGGTTAATCTTCATGTGTCCTATTATTTTTAAGTGGTTGAATTATAGAAGGGTTAACTACTACATGTGGTCAATTAGCAACGATACATTAACTACTCGCTATATAACAAGAGGGAAATTAACCTTAGTAATATATTAGTTTATCATAGGAGACCCAATTATATCAACTTGAAATTGGCTACCGAATATAAATTGTATATAATTGGTATTTTCTCACAACAAAGTTTACAATATGATGAAACAATTGTAGTTTATTCCATCATCAGTGACTGGACTTGTTTCATTGACTAGTACACCAAAGAACTGGCTGGCTGGCTCATACACGGGCCAGTGAGAGCCAACTTAAACACAGGGTAGAAGATGCGTTTTTTTTTCTCATTTTCTCTTAGAAGTAATAATCCTCTGATGATGATGACGACGATGATGATCGATTTACCTGTGAAGCCATTTAGTAACATCTGAGGGTAGATTTGGACATAAAACAGGAGTTCTCGTGTATGTCTGTGGGTGGGTGTGACGTAATAACCAGATTTTTTTTTATTTTTTAGATTTTGAAAGATATTTGAGGAATTGATATTTATTTGTTTCATGCTGTTTTTAGTTTTGTTTATTTATTGAATGTGATGTTGGTGGTGTGAGTAAACCTTAGATCAGAGAGACTACCTGGGTAACCCTTTCATAGGTAAAGTCATTGTGGCAGGACTCTGGAGCCACTGTAGAGAAGCACTCGATCCCATCAAATTCCTGAAGCAGTTGTGTTACGCGTTTGCACAGTTGGTGTTATTTCTCTTATAGGTTCCATAGGCTTTCTTTACGCCAGATCCCCCCCGCTCCCCCACTAAGTCACTGTACCATTATCCTGTTCTTAGTTCGACATATTGTCTCAGTTTTGTCAGGAAGAAGGCGACTCACTATCTTTTTTTTCTGAGTTTGTTTCCCTGTGTAATCTATCATGTAGTGCTGTAGTATGATTTGAGAATGAGGTATATTCATATTATTACATACTCGATTGTAAATTTCTAACTGCTATTTGTGGTAATTAAGCAGTTAGTGGTTAGTGTGGAACGTCTACTCTATGAGCACTTGATACATCACTTGCACCAGCACTTGTCTTAGAACGGTAGTGGTGTAGTCAAAGAAAAAAGTTATATTACACCTCTTCAGGACTGTTATTGATTTCCAAGAAGTTATCAATTTTGAAACCTAGGGCGAACACTTCAGTTAATTACACTATGAAACTATATTGGAATCATGTGAAAAAGAGAAACAAATTCTTAAAACTGAGGTGACTTCATAGATCCTAAAACACTTGTGATCTGATGAGCTAAACAGTGTAACGTTTATACAGACACTGGACGATGACTGTAGTGGGTATACTGATGCTCCTCGCGTCTGATTGTCTGATACACCGTAGGGGAATGGTTGTAAGCTTACAGTATGTCGCGATGATCTGAAGAAGGGACGTCCCGGCCACAGTCGAGCTAACCAATACCCCCTTCCTCCGGCCGCCACTTCTGACACAAGGACCAGAGTGTTCCTTCTGACACAAGGACCAGAGTGTTCCTCAAGTTTTACTGCTGCATTGTTAATTTTATTGATCATGGGCAGGAGGCAGAGTATTGGTGGTGTGTAGTGAGGAGGGTCTGTGGTGCTGTAATACAGGATGTTCTGCTGCTCTGCCGTCCCCCTCTGTGTGTGCTGCTGCTACACGTCCCTATAATATTATTTCTGAAAATGTTCTCAAATTACACTAAAGAAAATCCTCTTAGTAAGGCGATTACTTACTGAAAGACATTCTAAGGAATCGAATTGAATATTTAAAGCCGTAAGATTCCCATGTTATATTCTCTTATATATATATATATATATATATATATATATATATATATATATATATATATATATATATATATATATATATATATATATATATATATATGTCATGGGCTCGTGGGTGGGTTCGAATCCTGGCGGGTTGAGGTGTTGATTGTATATATATATATATATATATATATATATATATATATATATATATATATATATATATATATATATATATATATATATATATATATATATATATATATATATATATTGTCTGTCTGTCTGTCTGTACATTCGCTAAGTTTGTAAATTATGTTAGTTCTCGTATTTGTCAGTTAAAGGGCTAACATTGTGGAACGCTTCGAACAATTGCCTCCAAGTTCTCAGAATAGCTTTCCGTGGACCATCCCTATAGGGTACAGACCATCAGTTTTGGGGTCTAGTTCAGTCCCAAGATGGAGACCACCTTAAACAGATCCTGCCTATGGAGATGACAAGCTAGCAGAGAGGAGGAATTGTCTTCAAACTTCCAGATGTCTTCAGTGTTTTTGTTTTTTCAGGTCAACTATGGAAAAGGTTATGTTCACAGTGTTGAAGGTCATCTGGTCAGCCATTACGTGCTTGATACCTTAGTCACGTTCTAAACATGAAGACATAGACTTCTTTTTATTTACCATTAATAATACGGTGTTATCAGAGTATTGTTCAAAGTTTCGGTGTTGCATTAAATGACTGACTGTATTTTGAGGTGTGTCCTGGTCATCTGGTTATGTACAGTATATTTCCCGTTACTGGTGTAGTCTTTCTCTCTAACTTTCCTTTGGGGTCATGGCTGGAAACCTATTGTTTCTGGTGGAGGTCCGGTCACATGTGAAGGTCGCGGGATCAAAGAGTTATTCGACTGGCTTTAACTTTTCAGATTAGATTCCGGTCGTCAATAGAAGACTCCTGGATGACTTAACTCCCAGACCAAAAGCTTTTTATAGTCTGTGATTTTCTCCCAACTGTCTACACCAGATGACTTTTTTCTCTCTTTTTTTTTAGTACTGTAAAGATATTCATTTATCTCTTTAAGTTGTGATACTCGTTTTATTCCTATGTAAGAATTGTTATGATCCAACCACCCTTACTCTCAAACACAAACATTTACATTTGGCTCACACGTGGTTCATGTCTATTGCACAACACTGCCCAAGTCTTCACCGTGTTGCTGCTGCTGGATCCACTGTCGCGACTGGTCTAAGAAAAACTATATCGTTCTGGTTCATTGTCTCCGATACACACCACGGTACCGTATGTCACGCGTCACACACCATGATACAGTATGGTATGGTAACGATGACGCTGCATGAGTAATTTTTGTTCACTTGTTAATTCTACTACTTGGTGGGATATATAGTCTTGGTATCCGGCCTGATAATGTGTTTTTAGGTGTAAGGTCCGAGGTTAAAGAGGAAAGATATACGATTTAATATGTTTAATTTTACTCCAGATAGTAGTAACCTTTTTCACCCAACATTCTGAGTAAATTGTGGAAAAAATGTATATAATGATAATAAACAAAACTAATAATAAAATAAAATAAATTCATACTTAGATGGTTGTTCCGCTGGGTTACCACCATCGTTCCACAAAACGAACGTGGTCATCAGATTCTAGACGTTTTCTAACTTTGAAATTTGGTCAGTGTCATCTCAGAAAAGTGGACTGATTACAGGAAATTGGTCTCTGATCGTAGGTAAGTGGTCTTCAATGTTTGGGGGTGAGGGGTAGTCATGAACCCGATATCTCATGGGTACACAGTGTTCAGGAAGCACACGTTAATAACACACTTCTCACAGTCGGTGGTGCCCGATCCTGTGTGTATTGAAGGGTTATTGGCTCACGTACCCTCAACCTGCGTCGGTTCAGGGATATTGATTCACTGTCTTCTTCCTCCTTGGCTTGGGAGGCTCTTAATTCACTTATCCTCAGCCTGGGTGGTCGGCTTCAAGAATTTTTGCTGCTCAGCCACAACCTTGGTGAACCTTGACGTGTTGTTACTTACTCGTTGCCAAGCTTGGAACGTTAGGACACACTTGTAGAGAAAGAATTATTGTCCTCGGTAGCAGAGAGGTTTGTTCTGTACTGTTATGTTGGCGCCTTCAGTGTCTTCAGTCTTATCTCGCAACGTTCTTGTTAGTGAGAGCATACTTAAGGCATCTATCTTCACCTGGTGTCCTTAGGTTTTTACAATAACTTACATATTGATGTGTGTGTGTGTGTGTGTGTGTGTGTGTGTGTGTGTGTGTGTGTGTGTGTGTGTGTGTGTGTGTGTGATATACAGACAAGTGAGCCGCGCACTCCAGAGTATCACAACCAATATTCAGCTTCGGAAGGATAGGTTTTTTATTATTGTTTTTAGCCTTTTGTTATACAGTAAACTAATGTTGTATATCTTAAGATGAAAGACAGATGTACAGTAGGTCCTTAAATACTCGAGATACTTAGGATGATATAATATTAATAAAAGATTATAAAAGGGTATAACAAACCATCAAGTGGTTTATTAATAGTAAGGTAAAGCGCGCGTTATGTTTACTAAACATTGACGTCAAAATCCGTGTTTACATTCTGGGCGGCAGGCAGAGCCACTCAACTGTCTGACAGCTCAGCGTGGAGGATAACCTCACCTGACTATGTTTTAACTTCTTTCGACAGACTTCCTTTTGAATAATTATATCAGTTGCCTCCCAAAGATACGAAAAATAGCTACCGTAGAGGATGAGAGTCCGCGGATAACCATGTTTGTCCGGTAACTGTTCCTAAAATTTACTGCCACACTAAGACGATTATACTTTCTATGGCTGTTTTGTGGAGTATTGCTGTGATTATCTTAAGAAATGATCCTGGGTGATAGTTGCCTTGGTAGACACACAGTAGCTGCTGGTTTCTGTGTGTGTGTTACTCGTAGCCACAACACTCCTCCCAAGTTGGTATACATCGCTTGGTTAGGTTTCAAAAACTGCTAAATAAAGGTCGAATTGTTTCTTTTGTAGAGATAAATGGAAGAAACTCAGCGAATTCTTGTGAGGCAACTTGCGTCCAAGAGAATTACTCGAATGGTTTGCGAGTCATCGATGTAGGTCTAATCCTTGAAGTGGCCAGTGTTAGTGCTCCTTTGGTGAACTATACCTTGAGCATCGGACCTTGTCAACGGAGCCCTCAACTCTAACACGCCTAAGTTTCAGGTCTCCGTCGACGTACTTGTAAACACTTCCTAAATAAATTAACTTTATGATTGGTCGCAACTTACACTAGCTCTCAGAGGGCAAGGTTAACGCCTCCTTAGTTCGTTGTGACCAAGACGAGCAATACACAAGCCCATGTTTATTTATTTATTCATTTATTTACGTGTAGTTGTGTGCCGTTATCCATGTTTGCATATTTGGCAGTGCTAAACTCTCACGGTTGTCCCCACGTTAACGACGGAGGAAGCTCAGTAAATACCTGCCCAGCTCTCTCGTGGGAAACACCGTTCTCTGTATTACCACCTCAGTAATTAAGTTCAAGTTCCAGGAAAACTTCCAAGTAGTAATACACGGGAACACCTGAGTTATGGTTCACCGCTAAACTTATGTGATCTCTCTCTCTCTCTCTCTCTCTCTCTCTCTCTCTCTCTCTCTCTCTCTCACGAACATTGTTACTCGTCCAGGCACCTTATTACAAAGAAGTATGCGAAAGTCATTTGTATACCAGGTAGATGATATTTATAACACCGCCATTACTGCTACTTCCGTATCACTTTGTCCTCAGTGTGTGTGTGTTTTAAAATAGAAGATGAGAGCGTGGTAATTATTTTCTTCTTCAAGTGTATCACCACAGCGCCGCCCCTGGGTGTACTGGAGTGTTTTATCCCCAGTGTAAAACGAGAGAGGAATAGTGTGTATGTGTGTGTGTGTGTGTGTGTGTGTGTGTGTGTGTGTGTGTGTGTGTGTGTGTGTGTGTGTGGTGAATGGGTGGGTATGTGTTTGTGTAAAGTGAGGCCAGCGGATAGAGGAGAGGGAGGGAAGGATAGGTAAAAACAGGGTAAGGAGGGGGGAGGGAGAAAACAGGTAGATGGGTGGGGGTGTACCAGACAAGCTCCTGTGTACAAGTTGGCCCTGGGTGTATTTTAGTGTGTCTGGGACGTTATTCTCCTCGAGCACTGTGATCACATGGCCGTTCCAAATTTATCTATGTTGGACGACTATTACATAAAACGGTCACGATATTGTTGGCCACATGGAAGCTCCTGCTATGAACCCCCTCCTCTCACCTGCCTCACTCCCCACCCCCTTCACTACCTCTACCATCCTCACCACCACCACCACTACTACTACCAACCACCACTACTACTACCACCACCACCTACTACCAACCACCACCACTACTAACAACCACCACCACCACCACTACTACCACCTCACCACCCCACACCACTACTATCACAACAATCACCCTCCACCACCACCACTACTACTACCACCCTCACTAGTACCACCTCCGCTACCACCCTCACTAGTACCACCTCCGCTTCTGGCCATGTTTTGTATTGTATCTCCTCTGTTGCCTCTCGTATCTCAACCTACTGTCATACTTCCTTGACGTCCTTAAAAGAAAAACGTACGTACGTGTGTGTGTGTGTGTGTGTGTGTGTGTGTGTGTGTGTGTGTGTGTGTGTGTGTGTGTGTGTGTGTGTTATATGTTTGTGTGTGTACTCGCGCTAATGTACTCGTGTATCTTATTGTGTGTGTGTAAGTGTGTACTGGTCTCTCTGTCTCTTAATGTAGTTTCGACGAGAATAACAAGGTTGTCAACCCCCTCGTCGTCAGGCAGCAGGAAAGTCCAAGGGGCCATAACCCTGGATGGTAATGGCAGGAAATTCTGGTTATCGACTTGGTCCGAGATCTTGCTGTGATACATGCATCCACGTACTAAGTTTGGTTAAGATATACTGATATATATGTGTTGGTTATCATGTTCACGACTCCATGACACACACACACACACACACACACACACACACACTAAACCTCAAGGACGCTCACAAAGTCACACGCTTACCCACAGACATTCCTAAGTCTCCTTACCTGGACAGCGGGGGGACAAACATATATTTTATTCCTTTTAATGAAGTATTATTTCACACGGTAAAGAATGTAATTAATCATGAAAGATAAGATTATCTCCGATTACAAATGGGTGTGAGTTGTAGCAGCGTACAGGAACAAGGGTAATGACGTGGGATTATTCTTCATATTGCCAGGGTTTTATGTCGTTTTTCACGGTAAACAGTTTACGGGGTATGTGAAGCATGTGCGGCGAGTCATGTGTCACAGGCATGTCATGAGTCCAGTCTGGCATAACACGGGGCCTATAATACTGGCCATTTGGCTGCTGGTGTACCTGTGGCTGGGGTGTACCTGTGGCTGGTGGTGTACCTGTGGCTGGGGTGTACCTGTGGTTGGTGGTCTATCTGTGGCTGGTGGTGTACCTGTGGCTGGTGGTGTACCTGTGGCCTGTGGCTGGTGGTGTACCTGTGGCTGGTGGTGTACCCCTGGTGGTACCTGGTGGTGTACCTGTGGCTGGTGGTGTACCTGTGGCTGGTGGTGTACCTGTGGCTGGTGGTGTACCTGTGGCTGGTGGTACCTGTGGCTGGTGGTACCTGTGGCTGGCAGGTGGTGTACCTGTGGCTGGAGTGTACCTGTAATTTAACATGCCAAACACCAGACTACAACAAACTACGACACACACACACACACACACACACACACACACAGCAGGAGGGGGTACTGTCTCACACCCAGGACGTAAATCACCCCACTGACGGTACATAATTAACCCAGCCTTGTAGTTGTTATTTTAGTCGCTTATTATTAGCTCCTCCCGACATCTTCGCCCGCATGTCGCCATCTTCGTCTGTTTGTTTGTCACGTCGGCAGATGATTTATGGCCGCTGCTGAGAGAGAGAGAGAGAGAGAGAGAGAGAGAGAGAGAGAGAGAGAGAGAGAGAGAGAGGAGAGAGAGAGAGAGATAATGACAACGAGTAGGAAAGGCTCAGCCGCTGCTTTCCGGAAGTGTGTGTACAGTCTGAGGTGAAGTGTCAGGGCCAGAGGGAGGTCATGCAATAACGTCTGATTTGGGGGCGTTTTTTTTTAAAGCTTCAAAATCTGTTAAGGGTAAACATTTTTAAAAGTATTTCATCCTGATCTAATCTTACCTTATTTTGTTTTTTTATTACATAACCCTTCCCAAACTGGCTATAGTCAGGGTCAAAATTTCAGATTAAGGAAAACATTATGTAACCCTGTAGTGTAGGATATTTCACTATCTGAACCTTTTAGGAAACAAGTCTTGTGTTTTGAAATAATATAAACCTTATTGTTTTGATTCCGTATGATACATAAATTAGCCTGTGTTTGTTTTTCGGATTCGGTAGTGCTTCGGGGACATTTCATGGCGAACGACTGAAATCTTTTGTCTTATAAAATGTGGGAAGTTGCCCTGACGAGTTTCTACAGTATTTCCGACTACAACTGGAGAAGGCTGGAGACATTTATTGGGAGTCAGAATATTATACGTTAGTTACACCTACACGTGTTTTGTTTATTAGTTGAAGTAGGTCAATTGGCCAGGTCAAGGGTCACTCAGTTCAGCACCCAGTTCGGGAAGGTGTGAGGGCGTCAAACTGGCTCACGTAAGTTACAACACAAAACATAGTGAACTAAATTACGTCAAAATTATGCTGAGACTTTGCCGTGGTTAAATTCGATACATTGTCCTTGTTATGGAATCTTGAAATACCTTACGAATATATGTCACTCTGGATCAAGTAGTATACGTGTGAATAGAGAGGAGTTTCGAGTTTTAGATTCGTGCCCATATGGATTTCATTTATCGTTAATTGCTTTCCTTCTGTGGTGTATATAGTATTACTTTTTTATAGTGACTTTAGTTAGGTGTGTGTGTGTGTGTTCTACGACTACCGATACACACACACACACACCTTCACCATGAGGTACAAGAAACACTTGACACTAGACAATAGCCGACCTGGCCTCGTGCTTCTGACCTCTAAAGAGGCTTAAGGTAATTTTTATTCAAATTTCAGGGCAGAGAAGCTTGTTTATGACCACTATCTATAATGTGACAGGTTCTACGAGTGGCGGTGGCATGGCGGACGGTCTTTAATATACTTCAGACGAGAAAAGGAATGTAGTGAAAACATGATATATTTCGGGGTATACCAGGTAGAATAATTGGCTGTAAATAAAGATCATGAATTCTTGATGTGATTTATGTTTTGTAGGACGTAGGTCACCAGGTATGTTATAGGCCAAGACCTAGGTCACCAGGTATGTTATAGGCCAAGACCTAGGTCACCAGGTATGTTATAAGCCAAGACCTAGATCACCAGGTATGTTATTAGCCAAGACCTAGGTCACCAGGTACGCTATAGGCCAAGACCTAGGTCACCAGGTATGCTATAGGCCAGGCCCTAAGTCAGGATTGATTGGTGTCGAAAGTTTCAGTGGACAGGGTCACCAGGCCCGACACTGGCCAGACGGAGGTCACCACTCAGAAAAGGTTTCAATGTGGTTGTCGCCAGTAGTCTGCTGGGTATCGGTCGGCGACATTTTAATGTGTTGGTGACGAATATTTAAGCGAGGCAGTCACGAACGTTTCAGTGAGGTCGTCAGGAAAATTGGGTGTTGGAGGGCAATGCTTGGCCCTGATTGTGGTGCTGCATACAGAATTCATCAACTATGTTTGGCTGTTGATGAGGAGTGTTAGGAGTGCCTCGTTACTATTGTGGATAGTGATGTTGCCGAGGACAAATTATATAGCGAAGAGGAGTTGGAAATTGGCTGGAGGTGCCTGACGTGGGAAGCATTTATACCGTGAAACATTTTCTCTTGGGCCAGGATGGGATTCTCGTATGTATGTACAATAAATTTTCACACGGTAAATTTTCCCTCTTGGTGGTGGGTACGAGCTTGCTGACTCATTTAGACAGACAAAAGGACGTTGAAATCATAAACGTGTCTTTTATCTTAACAATGTGTGATCCTAAAGAGAAAATTATAATTGAGGAAGTGTGTTTGAGGTGCCGGAAACAAGTTCTCATTATTCGCGACCTAGTTCAAATCCTTCCATTATAGTTGTTTGTTTACACACACACACACACACACACAAATTGCTTGCTATTCAACACTACAACCGCATTCAACCCATATGACCACAGATCGCTCGCTATAAGAACAGCCCAGTCCCAACCATTGTAAAAATTATCAGTAACTCGTAATTAACCAGTGCTCACTCCCAGCCAATCTTACTGTAGTATTGTTACCGTGTTGAAATTACATGTTAAATGACCTTCTCCCTCCCTCCCCCCTTGTTATTATTGTACCACTTATGTTACTTGTATATTATTTGTTAATCAAGTGATCCATTCCCCAATTATGTAACTTTCATTATCTCTCTTGGCTGTATATTTTCAACCATTTGACTGCCATATGCTTTCACTAAACCATTAATTATTATTATTAGTAGTAGTAGTAGCAAAATTATTATTATTATTATTATTATTATTATTATTATTATTATTATTATTATTATTATTATTATTATTATTATTATTATTACACACATTATTTGCGATACTGTGAACCACGAGAAGTAATTAATATAACTCGACCTTGTTAGTAACTTTTATACTTCTGATATTTACACACACACTTTAGAAGGCGACTCACTGATTGTTTTACTCCACAATATAAGTGATGATTCTAACGATACATTATATATAACGCATTAATAACCAAGTACAAAGGAAGAAAGAAGTTTACACGCTAGGCTCAGAGACCTCACATGTTCCAACACCTTAAACAACACAACTAATATCAATTGTAATAGTTTTGTAGTGTGAAATTACCTGGAAAGTTGTAAGTTATATACGTGTTAATTAAGAATACATTAGCAGTATATAATGTATTTTTCTTGCATGTTAATCTGTTTAAAAAAATATAAAATAATTGTGAATACAGTATATGTTATTTGCAATGAAAGTATATTGATTATAATGTATCAGGTGTTTGTGAAGATCTAAAGCAGGTAATGTGAATGGTGTTAAGTAGTTCCAATGTCTTATTATCTGGCAGCTGGTTGAGGATACAAGGTGAATCAGAAAACTTAGATTATAATGTGGAGTTTTTTTTAGTAGCGATCTAACACCTCGATGTAATTGTCACCTGATATTGTGTACCAGATTTTCTGTAAGGACTTGTTTTGATTTTTTCTATAGTTTAAAGTTGTAACATATGTCTCTAAGTCACTACACTACACTATACTACACTATACTACACTACACTACAGTCAAGTTTAACCCAAAAAAGGACTTCGAAACGCCATCAAACACGATGACCCTATTGGAATAGACTCGTAAAACTGAAACAAAACACACAAACCCTTTTAAAGGAGGCGATAAAACCACCCAGTGAAGTACAATAACAATGGTGAAATAGACTAAAATACCAGTTCAACTTGAGTCCCTTGTTGATTTGTACTAAAGGATATACCACAGCAATAAACACTAACTTTATTGGAATTATAACTCACGGGAATAACACACACACACATACACACACACACGAATCCTTATGAAACTGTAAAAATATACCTAAACACACACACACACACACACACACACACACACACACATACATACACACACACATACATACACACACACACACACACAGCACAACACCACAGTCTCCACGTGACACAACACAACAACCAATTCTCTACAACTCTGATCACAACCTCAGATGTATTTGTTCAGTTGGATGTAATAAGACGAGGGAGATTAACTTTTAATTGGTGGCATCGTGTAGAGAAGCTGCTGGTTAATTGATAGAACGAGGGAGGACCGTCTCAGGAGGCTCCTGCTTATACCCCCGTAACGTAACCCCTCCCCCCCCCCCAATCTCATCGTCCCTCCCAATTGCAGGTTAAGGACTTCACTATATCAGGCTTGTCAGGCTGTGAGGGAGGGAAGAGAGAGGGGGAGTAAGGGAAAGAAGGGAGGGGTGGAGAAAGAGGATGAGGAGTGGGAGGAGAAGGAGGGAGTGGGGAATGATGGAGTGTGTAGTAAGGGGGGAGGGGGGGGTGATTGAGGTAGTGGTAAAGAGAGTGAAGAGGAGGAGGAGGAGGAAGGGGAATGAGTGGTAAAGAGGGTGAAGAAGATGAGGAGGAAGGGGAATAAGTGGGGAAACGATAGGGAGAGAGTGGATGTCGGCTAGACTCTTGGAAGGGAGAATAGGCTCAGCTGCCAGAGCACGAGAATTTACACAGCCATTCGAGAAATATTGGAACTTGTTAGAAAACTTTCCCTGGAACACCGATCCTCATAAAACTTTCAAAAAGATTCTCTTGAGTTTATCTTAAGGCGGGAAGCAGGAAGAAGAGGGTATTGTATTGGTACATTCCTATGGTTTATAACAGGGGGGGGGGGGAACTTACAGCCTCTATGATAAAGTTTACCGAGGGGTTAACTCATGATCAGCTTTAATACATACACATCACTGTCACCAACACTTGACAGCCAACACACATCATCACAGTCTAGTGCATCATACACAGGTAATTATGTTAATCAGTATGGAGATAATTATGAATATTGTATCATTATTCCACATTATGATTCTTTCCTGAAGGATTTGTCGACATGGATTCACTTGTTTGAATCACAGTTGGTCAACACACACACACACACACACACACACACACACTAATGAACACGACGAAGATTAAAACATGAAAATTGTATTATATCAAGAGAGAGAGAGAGAGTGTAGGTCCTGGGAGGAAGGGGAGGGCGACAGGGAAAAGTTAAGTCAAAAATTTCCAAATTATCACCAAATCTTCACCCACGCAGAGTCAACGATCATGTATCACCTTGAACAATAAACCTTGTGTACTGTCGGTAGTAAGGAAATGAGCTAAATGCCGAGGAAGCCGTAAAGTTTAAGTTGTGCAGCGAACCCTAGGAACACTATCACGGTTGAGGAGTCGAGTAATATTTATGAATTATGTCCACACTGAGAGTTATCATTTCTCTTTAACTTTTTCACCGTCGTCTTCGGGGGGTTATCTTAGTGCTGTAGAAGAAGGTCAGGCCTTTTTCCCGACCTTTAAAAAGCGTTCTCTTCTTGTCATCGTCGTCGTCTTGTCATCGTCGTCGTCTTGTCATCGCCGTCGTCATCTTGTCATCGTCGTCTTGTCATCGTCGTCGTCCTCCTCTTGTCATCACGCAATTAAATTTTCACAGAGAAACACATGCATACATAGTGAAATACATAGAGAAACACATCCATACAGAGAAACATATATACAGAGAAACATACACATAGAGAAACATACACAGAGAAACACATACACAGAGAAACACATACACAGAGAAACACATTTATTCAGAGAAACATATACATACAAACACATACATACATACATACAGAGAAACACACACCGAGAAATATACACATAGAAATATACACATAGAAATATACACAGAGAAATATACACATAGAAATTTACACAGAGAAATATACACATAGAGAAATATACACATAGAAATATACACAGAGAAACACATACACAGAGAAACACATACACAGAGAAACACATTTATTCAGAGAAACGTATACATACATACACATAGAGAAATATACACAGAGAAATATACACAGAAATATACACATAGAAATATACACATAGAGAAATATACACATAGAAATATACACATAGAGAAATATACACATAGAGAAATATACACATAGAGAAATATACACAGAAATATACACATAGAGAAACATACACAAAGAAATATACACAGAGAAACATACACAGAGAAATATACACATAGAAATATACACAGAAATATACACATAGAGAAATATACACACACAAATATACACATAGAGAAACATACACACACACACACCACCACCGCCGGGCACTCACTTGAACTGGGCACCTCTGAAGGATAGAGGATAACAGTCCCGTCTGGCCACCAAGATGGAACAAGTAAAGAAAATTTTGATGTTGTATTTATGTTTCCTTGATGTATATTGACCTATATATGAGGAGGGGGTGTCACCGGGGCTGTGTTGACATATTTCCTTATTGTTCTCACACGTCTCAGACCATTCCTCCATGACATAGGTACTTGTACAACCGAACATGTAAGGTTATTTTACAAAACGACCGGATTTTTGGCTTGTTTGAGAATTGGCCGGACTCTTTTTTATTGCAAAGTAACCGATATCGTAAATAAATTAAAATACTGTATTAACTTTTCGATCTGAAGGGGGGAGGGGTGACTATACGTAGAACTAATAACTGAGTAGAGTTCAATACTTTACAACAGCGCTTTGACAGACCCAGCAGAACTACCCGGCACCTTATGGTTACTCCAGACGCCCAGCGAATATTTATAAGTTCTTAAGAATATTGATGATTCTCCCGTACTGTACAAGGAATCCATTAGTGGGTTTTAATAATTTAAGTTTAGTATCTTAGCCTCACAAAACACACGCATAAGGAGGCGTTAAAAAAGAGGAGTGTGAACGTCTGTCCTCGGTAACTAATGCATCACCTCACCTGACCTCATAACCTAACCTGACCTGACCTGACCTGACCTAACCTAACCTGACCTGACCTGACCTGACCTAACCTGCAGCTTCATATCATTGTACTCAAGATTTACCACGGTCCTTCACTGTTAAGATTAGGTTAGGTTAGGTTTGAATGGCTAATTATACATGACACAGGCGGTCGTGGTGTAGCCATTGAGAATAATTGATAGCAGTTACCTGGATCGATATTAATTAACATTAATGTAAACGACACAGCGGGCCGCATCTTCCTTGACGAAATTATGGCGCTGAGAACACTATATATTAGGCCAGCCAGGTCACCCGTGTTCCTGGTCAGATTAAAAGAGTTGTACTGGCTGGTGTACTGACTCTGCCTCACACTGACTGACTCACACTGACTCTGATTTTGCCTCACACTTGATTCTGCCTCATACTGATTCTACCTCACACTGATTCTGCCTCACAATGACTCTGCCTCATACCGATTCTGCCTCACACTGATTCTGCCTCACACTGATTCTGCCTCATACTGACACTCACAATTAATAAAGATTGGGTACACAGGGTGGTGAGGCAATGGTGCGTCACTTAGAGAGATTGGGTACACGGGGTAGTGGTGGTAAGACAGTGATGCTCTACTTACAAAACTTGGGAATCCCTGGTTAGTGGAGCGGAGGTTACTGAGTACACGTTAAGTAAAACAATGTATTACTTGGTAGAAGCTTGAGGTCAACACTCGGAGAAGACTGGAAGATTTGCTACAGTGTGTATCTTTACTTGAAATATTTTGTGCTCTGGTAAATGACAAGATGAATATGACGCCATAAACCTCGTCAAAAGGAGGATCGAGTTAGTCATTTCAGAATTGTTAGTATCCCATTTTTCTTTTCAGCTTTTAGTAAATAAGACACATTGGACACTCAAATGGCCAGACTTAAAACAAACTGCTCAACTTACACAGTGTAATTATGGAGACTTACAGGTGGACGGTAGTTATAGACCTGATTAATTTGAGGATCACTAGTACAGGTAAGTGCCACGCCGAGGTCAGTCAGTGTGTTCCAGGAATAGAGGAACGATGGAAGAGCAACTGTGTTATACTCGTGTGTATTTTTGGTTGAGAAGTATAAGTAATTTGAATTGTTGGAACATGTCATGCTGAGATCAGTTGTAAACATTCCTCTAATGGTAAGGATGAACTTTTCGTTTCGTGTAGTGATGTAGTTTTATTTATAGTTTCTCTCTGTTTCTTGTCATCCAAAGGGGGAATACTGTACTAGGAGAGTTGATGTCCCTCTGTCCGTGAATAATTTTTTTTCTCAAGACCGCTTTGAAACTTTGCAGATAGCATTTTACTCCTCCCGGGAATTTGCGCGTCTGTGAAACTTTCGAAAACAAATATAAATATCTAAATTAAATAAGATAAAAATAATATCATTTTCTGGCGATATTAATCATCTCTGGGTGGCGAATAAACAGTCTTTAATTGCGTGTTTATGTTTAGTGTTGATAACTCACGCGGACATGACGTTAAAGAATGTACACGTCTACATAAGGAGATAAGGAGTAGGAACGATGTAGTGTTATAAGTATGATTTCAGCGGCCAGCTTAGTTTTAGTCCCTATAATGTATGTAGTGGGAGTTATTATGGTCGTTTTTTGGAGGTGCTCATTACGGTTGTATCAGTGTGCACATGTGGTTACCGACCAATGTTTCCCCAGGCGGTAGTATGCAGGTGGTAATGTACGTTCAGCTTCCACCTCTAGCCACCTCGCTATTTTTACCTCCCTCACCATCCCTCCCTCCCTCCTCTACCCATCCTCTACCCATCCTCCATCCCCTGTACTTCTATCCTCCTCCGCGTCCCTACTTCTCTCTTCTCTTATTATTTTATCTTCGTACTTTCTTATTCTCGTTTATTATTGTATACATATTTCTCACGATTGCATAATACAGTGTTCGTGTTGTTTTTTTTTTTACTTATCATAACTTGTTCTGTGATGTTTAGGATGTGAAAGGAACGTCCGTCAAGAACGTCCCTTACTATGGTTCTCAGACTCCAGTGGTCCTCAACATGGGCCAGTTTTGGGTGGCCTCCTGTGTGTGTGTGTGTGTGTGTGTGTGTGTGTGTGGACAACGCGAGGCAAAAGCTAAAAAGGGAAAACGTAGCTACATAGACCACACATATAATACCTTAAAAAGAATTGCATTAATAGTACCGGCGCCCGACTCGTGTGAGAAAATACTGGGGAATATTTCAGTAATGACAAGTTAGGGTCTGCATTTAAATGTATGCAAATTTTTTTCATTTCAACTTGCTGAATGTTTTTTTGCATACAGTGTTACCAGAATAACGTGTAGCGTCCAAGTGACATGAATAAGTGTGGGCATCAAAGGTTTCTGTCTACCCTGAGCGGTGATGAGCAGGTCCTGTCATCACCCCCTGCTGACTCAACTATACGTACAACACCCACGTACTCTACTCTTGATCTTTAGTGTTGCAAAAACTGCGGACAGAATCACACCCACGTACAGGTGTTTTGGTTTTGTGTTGCCAAAACTACTTTCAGGTTCCCCCTACACATGTGAGGCCACTAGCAGGAGGACTTATATCGGGGTACAAGTAGTATTATTATGAGGAGGAGGAGGAAGAGGAGGAGGAAGAGGAGGTAACAGGACGGGTTCTATCAGGGTGCGAGATTAGGCCATCATGGGAAGGCGGGAGACGGCCCCCTACACCCCATAATGGTGGCAGGGGTTATAAATACTAACTGGCGGGGCCCGGGTCGCTACTGCTAATGTATTAATGAAACCTTCGGCCTCCCCACACACACACTCACTCCCGGATCACTTTTTCCAGATGAACTGTCCTCCTTCCCGTGTTTTATGGCGGCCGTTCACGACCCAGCCCGAGGTAGCACTGACCACACTTTATTATTATTATTATTATTATTATTATTATTATTATTATTATTATTATTATTATTATTATTATTATTATTATTATTATTATTATTATTATTATTATTATTATTATTATTATTATTATTATTATTATTATTATTATTGAGACGTTCATAAAACTAAATTGACATACTCTTATTCTGTACTTGAATTTGTTACCATGAGGTGTTGAAATGTTTGATGCAAGGTTAAATTCTGATGCATAACTGAGACAGAATCCACCTATGACGAGCCATCAGGTAAGTACTTAGGGCATTTCATATTTAGAGATATAGAGCGGTGTCCATCAGTAAGTCTAGTATTGTAGTTCACTGTGTAACTACATTAGCCGAGATACATTATGCAGAAAAAAGACCTTAATATGTATGTGTCATTTGATGTAGACGGTGGGTAGTGTGTCGGGCAGATGTCACGTCGAATACAATTTTCCTCTTTGATTCATAGCTTTTAAATTCTTGTGATGTCCTCTTGGTTAGTTTGTGTCTGGATATCAGAAGTTAATGGTGGCCAACATATTGTTTTATTCTCTCTTGACAATCGTATCCATGAAATACCTTGAGGTCTTAGAGTATTCACTTTTTGACACCAGTTTGTTGTTTAATGGTGACACACAGACAGGTTAGGATAGAAGGTATGTAATGTATAATGTGCCAGTGGTCGCTTTCAACTTGGTATTGTCTATTTTTCTGAACTTAATAAAAAAAATATAAAATCGTGATCTATATAACATATTGCTTTAATGATAAGTTTGTTTTTATTCTGTATAGGCCACTGATTATTCAAACGCTTATGTACTGTGACCAATTTATGCTACGTCTTACAATCATGAGACTTTACATGTAAGATCACTAATTAATTTTACTCACTGTGAACGACGAAACTGAGTGTCATCCCAGGGGTTAACTTGCGTGTTAAGGCCGAGACAAACAACGTTAAAGTCAGTTGCCCCAAAGCCATTAAGAGAGGATTTGATGACAAGGTAACAACAAATAGTGGCAACATGAAGAGCTAACTCCGTGATAGTCGGGTTTACTTGGTCAAGGGGAGGTGAGCCTTTATTTATGGTCGTCTTGTTTCGCCTGAACTTGGCCTGTGGGTGTTCGGTTGTATATCTCTTTAGGTATTGAATTGTATACACCCTTTGTTAAGTATGGATGTATATTGTACAAATACAAATTACATAAACAAATACAGCCACACGGTACATAAACACGTACAGACACCTACAAATCGACAAACATAAATTTATATATTGGTTAGTTATTTGGTGATCGTTATGGCCGCTAGGGTAGGCCCGATTGCTCGTTAAGGGCGGCCAGTGTAATGTAGTATTTATTAATGGCGATTCACTGTCACCACCACTACCACCACGATGTTACCCGTATATGGTCACTTGACTTTACTGCCTTCCTCTTTCCCTCACACTCTCCCTTACCTGATTACCTCTCGCTCATTCATTCATTCCATTGCCTCCCTCCCTACTTTCCTCACTTTACTGCCTCACTTCTCCAACCCCTCATTTCATTGCATTCTCCCTCCCTCAGACTGGATTACTATTCATAGAGTTGGCTCAATCAGTAGCTATAGCACTTATGTCGTGCAAAAGATGCAGGTGAGAAACACACTTTTTTATGGAATCTCAAACAATACTCCCGAGAAGTACCTCAGGACACTAGCTGCCTCTACCTGACGTGAAGGAAGCAGCCAGTGGCACCCTTTCCGGTCCAGAGGAGGCAGCTAGTGCATCCCTTCCTCAGTGTGGCTAATACGTTGTTTCCCTCCGTTACTCTGTGGTTCAATTTAACGCACAATGTTCCCTCTGCTGACACATCTACTCCCGGATATCAGAAACCGTACATTACTTCCTCCATTCAATCCACGATCAAGTGACCATCTCTCTACTCTACTTATTTTCATCACTTTACAGTTGTTCATATTCACTGTTAATTCTCATCGTACTTACTCTTCCAAACACAGTCATTAAAACTTGTGTCTTTCTTTACTAAATGACTATAAGACTGACGGCATGTTACACCTTCTATTATTATAACTTACACCTAACTCCATTACTGTTGTCTACACCTCTAACCAACCCATTGAGCTATCATGGCAACAATTACGTGTGTTTATTGAAGTATTCACTCTGTCTATGTGCCTTGATAGAAGGTAAGGCCCATACTAGATTTCACAATAAAGTCTACGGATATATCATGCCACGTTTAACTTACTAGTGCCGAATCCTGTGTTGATAAGTCTCATGGTGGATAATGTTGAAATAAAAGCAATAATTGTCCTAAAATTTACTACATTATCCTTTTATATGCTCTTTACTGATTCTTCTATAACGTGTATACAAAGTTACTTAAGGTTAGATGTGTACATAGACTATCTAATCACCCTGTACAGTATATTGCTTGTTATAGGCATATTCGTGTAGTTTAGTTAGTTTATGTATTTATACCCGTGACAACATACACTACGGACACCCATTATATAACACTGAAAAAAGTTGCTGGATGTTAGTCAGAATCGGATAACTCAACTTAGAATGGTTTTAGATTAGAGAGAGAGAGAGACAGCTGTTCATTTTAAGTAGCTGATGTCGTGGTTAGCTTAGGTTAACTTCTCCTCTGTCTCTCTCTCTATCATGCAGTGGCCAGAGATGTTGTCATTGTGTCCACTTGAATCACTATCTCTTTCCAAGCCCATGCCCACACCCCCGCCCCTTACCCACGCCCCTTACCCACACATTTTATTGCGTCCAACACATCATAGCCCCCCACCACACCCCCGTCCCCCTCCCAGCATCTTCCCTCTTAGATCCTCCCCCCACCTAGAATCCCCCCCTCCCCTCACCCCCTTAGGTTTCTCCCTACGTCTTGTCTGACCGTCCCGTAAGCCTCACAGTTATCATATGTGGACGGGAGGATAGGAAGCGTTATTATTTATCGCCTGACCTGTCATCTCCCGTCAACGGTGCCGCACGCGACCCCCATCCTCTGCCGCCTGCGGTATAGTTTCTCACCGACCGCTGCACCCCAGGATAAGTAGATGGATAGTCTAATGGTTTAATGGCTACATTGTGGCCGAGGATCACCTGGAGTTGTTTATTTCACGTCACCGGTAGCCAGGCACGAAGCTCCATCACCGCTTACCATTGTTGTGGCGTTGTTCCTGTAGTGGGGCTTCTGTTGTGGCGTTGTTCCTGTAGTGGGGCTTCTGTTGTGGCGTTGTTCCTGTGGTGGTGCTTCTGTTGTGGCGTTGTTCCTGTGGTGGTGCTTCTGTTGTGGCGCTGCTGCTGTGGTGCTTCTGTTGTGGTGTTGTTCCTGTGGTAGTGCTTCTGTTGTGGCGTTGTTCCTGTGGTGGTGCTTCTGTTGTGGCGTTGCTCCCGTGGTAGTGCTTCTGTTGTGGCGTTGTTCCTGTGGTGGTGCTTCTGTTGTGGCGCTGCTGCTGTGGTGGGGCTTCTGTTGTGGGTTGTTGTAGGCGTTGCTGCTGTAGTGGTGCTTCTGTTGTGGCGTTGCTCCCGTGGTAGTGCTTCTGTTGTGGCGTTGCTGCTGTAGTGGTGCTTCTGTTGTGGCGTTGTTCCTGTAGTGGTGCTTCTGTTGTGGCGTTGCTGCTGTAGTGGTGCTTCTGTTGTGGCGCTCCTGCTATGTTTTCGTCAATGTGGTGGTTCTGTTGTGGTGCTTCTGTGGTATGTAAATGGATTGGGGAGTGAGATATGGTAGTAGTATAGGAGGGGGATGTGGTGGCAGTGGTGTGGGGAGAACTGACCGTAATTTGAACTGTACAAAAAAGAGGTTTGTTAGAGTTATATAAAAATAACTTTATTATACCCTATGAGGAGAGTGGTTTAACCCCTTGAGGATGAGATCTTGAATTATCGTCTTTAAAAGGATTTATGGTTCATACCTTCTTCCTTAAATGGTTATGGCTTAAGCTCTCGTTCGTAAAGAGCTTGAATGATCGTCCTCTCGGTGGGTTAAGTCTACTGTTTATTTATTTATTCGTTTATTTATTTATTTTTTCCTACTAATTCTGACCCTGAAATGCTCTAGTTAATTAGTTTTTTTTTTCTTTTCAGGTAATGGATTCGGGTTTCAGTCTGGTCGCCCCCCTCTGATGGTGTCAGCTTCTACCAGAATTATAGGTTGGTGTTGGTGTGGTTAGGTTAGGTTTTACTCCGTATTAGAAGGATTGTGAACCTACAGTAATTAGATTCATTTAAGCGTAATAGAGGAGAGATTTGGTTTGTGAATGTCAGGAAATTATTTTTACTGCTGTTAATAATGTATTTTGGATTGTGACAGTAATGAGTACAAGGTAACCTGACTAACTTGTCTCTATATCAGTGATTAAAAGAACAAGAGTACACCTGTAGATCTTACGAATGTGCTGTGGGTGTCTGTCGTCATATAAATGGAACCTTTTAATTAGTTCTTATTCTCTTGTTCACTGGGGCAATGTTCATCATCTGAAACGTCTGCAACACAACAACACAACACGACACGACACAGGTGGCAGCACAACACAACATAACACAACAATTGTCTTGCCTCTCAAAGCAGGTTGTATATGATTCAGTATCAGATTGATTTATTTAAGAGGTAGAATCAAGTGACGATCAGAAGAGAATCTCGGGAGTGTCACAAGTTCAAGAAAGTTATATTAAAATGTAAACTTCTGCATCGTTGATCATTACATTATAGATTCTCATATGTTGACGCTTTTCCTAGTACGTAATTTAATATACTCTGCAACTTAATCTGTGAAAATTCGACGTACAGTTTAAAACCAATTTCTGTGGGTTGTGTTCTGGTCGGGTCTTGGTTAGTATTTTGATATCGAAAGTAATCAATGGAATCTTGTGTTATTTAAGGAATTACCTTAAATATATATTGAACATGTTGTTGTTTTGGTGAAGGGGGGGGGGGGATGTGTTTAAGTGTCCAGAGAGAGTTTGGAAGTGTGAGGGTGTAGGAATCTCCAGTGTTTGTGTGATATCCCACCTTCTCTCTCTTTTCTCTTCCTTCTCTCTCCTTCTTTTCCTCTCTGTTCTTTTCTTCCCCCTTTTCTCATCCCCTTCATCCTTTTCCATCCTCTCCTTTTCCACCCTACTTCTTTTTTCCCTGTCCTCCTCTTTCTCTTCCTCACCCTCTTTCTCTTCTCCTCCTCCGCCCTCCCCCCTTCTACCCATTCCTTCCTCCTATCATCCATTCCTCCTGCTCCTCTCTCCCTTCTTCCCCTCCCATCCCTCTTCTCCGTTCCTTCACCTGTCACTTTTTACACGAGTAGAGAAAGAGGGGGTAAATAATGTAGTCGTTAACAGGTGCCACATACCTTAATAGAATGGCAGTCTTCCGTTTACCTGTTGTATATTATTATTATTATTATTATTATTATTATTATTATTATTATTATTATTATTGTTATAATTATTATTATTATTATTATCATTATTATTATTATTATTATTATTATTATTTTATTGGTCGGTGAAGATGAGAACAAAATTAGTTAAAACCAATTATTATTTTTTCTTTGCGTTTCATGAGAGTCAAGGTAAACACATTGCTTGGTTGTTTTCAGATAATCATAATTTAGGTTTTCTTTATGCTCGATTTTGATTTGTTGTTTATAGTTGTGTGGCCAATTATGTTGACCTTACCGGGGATGTCTGCCAATATTACGTGATCATGAGAAGTATAGGTAATGTGTGTGTGTGTGTGTGTGTGTGTGTGTGTGTGTGTGTGTGTGTGTGTGTGTCGTTGAATTTGAGTCATGTTTGAACCTTTGTCGAATAATTACTTGCATCTGATGTAAAATAATACTGTTACATATATTGCCACTCTGGGTCTGTAACATAACCTGTGCCTAATACGTTTATGTAATGAAAAGTAACTGGTCTGATTGCTCACCTGGAAAATAAATGATCATTCTTAAACAAACAAAAATGAAAATAGGTCTGAAGGTAAAAACATTTGACCCACTTGCTATTTTCGTTCCTCTTAGTTGTGTTTGTGAATATGGCGCGACCATCGATTCTGGAGCCCAGCCAAAACTCCTTGGAATAGAAGTGCGTGAAAGAAGCAAGAGGCAGCATTCTGGAAATGAGGAAGATATAAGTCATATTTCTCAATGTGAACCGTTTTATCGTCGAAGTTTAAGTACCCAAGTGAGGTGTTTGAAAGCGTTATTCGAAAAGTTCTTCTGCCAGCCATTGAAGACTCTGTGTTAAATATTTCAGAACAGCTGTTTGGTGTGAGCCTCGAAAAAGCTACAGTATATATCTTATTTTTTTTCTTTTTTTTGGAGGGGGGGGGGGGTTATTTCTGTGTATTTTTTTTATTTTAATAAATGGTGTTTTGAGTAGCCTAGTGTGAGTGTTTAATGTTCACTTTGAAAGTAATAGACCGTGAAAGTAGCCTAATAAAACCTTGGGTGATATACCGTCAAATCATGAAAATAGAGCAGCAAAAGACGTGTACAGTACATTGTTATGGTGCTGCTTGCGTGAGTGTGTGTGTGTGTGTGTGTGTGTGTGTGTGTGTGTGTGTGTGTGTGTGTGTGTGTGTGTGTGTGTGTGTGTGTGTGTGTGTGTGCGTGCTTGCGTCTACGAAAATATTGTCAGATCTTTTGTCAGTGTTTAGACTGTGTTGATATGTGTGGCAGGCGAGGTCGTTCACACTGACGGCCACATCATCAACACTCCCTGCAGGTGTGTCGGGACAGGTGAGTGAGTCACTGATAGTTGGTGGTGATGGTAGACTGGTGCTGTGTGTATTGTATATCTTTATGGGGGCTTTTAACTGTCCTCCTCGCTGGCTCATTAACTTCCTTTTAGTACGAAGACAACCCTCCCACCCACCCACCAACCACTGAGTACACATGGGTATTGGTCGTCGTCTAAGATGCTGAGTCATTGTACTCAAGGAGCACGACATCTTGAGTCTCTTATTTAGCACCACTGACCCACACACCACCACTCCTCACTTCCACTTAACACCCCCGACCACCCCCTTACTTATTATAACCCCCCCCACCTAACACCCCCCCTAACACCCTCACCTAACACCATCACCCCCACTCAGTAAGGGGTACACACACTGTACATGGTAGAGAGAGTGAATTTGTGGGGAGCGTGAGTATAAATTTCTGGCAGCGAGTTACCGTAGTGTTTACCACTTTGGAAACACGACGAAAGGTATTTTATTTGCGGTTTATTCAGCAGTAAAGTGGTCATGTGTGTGTGTGTGTGTGTGTGTGTGTGTGTGTGTGTGTGTGTGTGTGTGTCATTAGCATGTTTTTTAGGGGGGGAGGAGGAGAGGGGATAACTGTCAATAGAGGTAGGTTGGGTGATGCTTAGATAACGTGTGTAACGCTGGGTGACGTGTAGGGCTTGGTGACGTGTAGGGCTGGGTGACGTGTAGGGCTGGATAACACATACAAGGGCTGACAGGAGTATAGTGGCAGCTAGCATGAGTAACTCCTACCACTTGGGGTACCGTGTTGTAAGTGTAATCAGCTTCTGGTACTTTTAGTCATTACGCTACAACAGTTAGGGCGGCGAGTTTATGGTCTGCCTCTGAGGAAACCAGAGATCCTTCGCCGCTAGTCACGTCAAAAGTCTTAATAGCGAAACCACCCACCAAGAATTCTAAAGTACTGGATCAGAAAAACAAAAATAAAATATAAGAGGTTTCGAGGGTTCGGTGTTGAATTTTTAGACCTGAATCCGAACCTGAACCAGTAAAACACCGAATCAAAAAGTCCTCAGAGGTTCGAACATTGACCTTTCCTCCACTAACTTTAGCTCTAGTGAACGCATCTAATCATGGAGTCTCAGTTGATTTTTTATGCCATTTTAGATTTAATTTTAAGTACTGTACGTGAATTCTCATCTTCTAATGGTAAGTGAGAACACGTCAAGCAATTTCGAAGCCATTTGTGAGTGTTATAATGGGAGAAGGGGGGGGGGGTTGATGTCTTTAGTAATAGGATGGGGATTGACGTTTTAATAGGAAGATTTGACGTCTTGATAAATAGGGAGGATATGACGTTTTATTATAGGGATTTTAGTGTCTTCAGTAATGGGGGGACATTTAACATTTAAATCATGAACGTATGGAGTGAGTTGATAAGTGAAGTGCTGGGGGGTAGCTGAGGTAAAGGGGGGAGGTGAGGTAGGAGGCAATGAGGGGGTGATGAGGCATAGAGTAGGGAGGGAGGGGTGTATTAGATGGGGCGTTAGAGTGAATGAGGGGTGAGGCAAGGGGGGGTGTTGGAGTGAGTGAGGGGTGAGGCAGAAGGGGGGTATTGAAGTGGAGGTTATCGATTTTACTGAGTCTGAAGGTAAAGTGAATTTCACGAGTAATTTGCACGTAAGTTCATTCCATTTCTCTTAAAGTTTAATACCTCGTAAAAATATGCCTTGTTGAGTGACGGCCGAGTGAGCTGGAACGGGCCACTTGAGATAACTTTATCCGTTATGGCAGTGTGTCCGGATCCCAGACTTCGTACCCTGTGTCGTATATCCCGTATCCTGTATTGCGTATCTTGTATCTTGTAATATGTATCCTACTATCGTGCATCTAATTATCCTGTATCGCTTTCGTATTTTAATTTTTTTGTAATTATTTGATATTTTTATTTATTTTTATGATCCCAAACGTGAGGGGAAGTTCTCAGGTGTCGGTGTGGTAGAGTCAGGGCGGCTGGTAAACAGTGTTATAGCCTTGATTGGTCCATTAGCAAGAGGTGGTGCGTGGGCCATCGATACACCTCTTAGTGATAAAGTCGCTTGAAGGTTCACAAATCTTTAATAGAGATTCAGGACTGTGTATTGTGATTGATCGTTGAGTATATTTAACAAAGTAATTGTTCACTGTAATCATAGATATTATTATTATTATTATTATTATTATTATTATTATTATTATTATTTTTTTTTTTTTTTTTTTTTTACACCCTCGTCTGCCGTTTTCTTTGCAGTCTTCCCTCTCACCAGCTGTCGTTGTTGTTGTAGAGGGTGGAAGCAACTCAGGAAGATAAATATTGTATTTTTATTTTATCCACGAGTGTAAAAATTTCCACTTATTACTACACGTTTTTAATTGTTGAAACTGTTTTATTTTCTTTTTGTCTATGTACAGTTCCTCACGAAGATATATTAATGACTCTGTATACCCTTGTCCTAAGTCACACATACAAACACAGCCTTAGACATACTACTACTTTCCTTACATGTTATCCATTCCATTCGATGTCATTTGGGACAAGGTAGTGATGTAATTAGGTAAGTTACTAATGATAAGCATAATGTTTATTTTAATAATTGGTCTGTAATTCTGTTATTTTGTTGTAAGAGTATTATACGTACGAGGGCATTACATAACAATACAGTATGTTTCATATTACAGATGTTATTTATGATGACGTCTTCAAGGCCCATAAATTTGTCACTTGAATACTTGACAACTTTTGACTCGCACTGTATAGTAAACTTGTGGATCCTCTCGTTTCTACAAGATGTCTCCCTAGACCATCTTAAGTAACGAAACTAATTCACATAAAGATGAAAAAAGTGATTAAAGATTATAGTGCCTTGTTTATATTGTATTATCCGCTAATTGTGTTGTTTTGTGGGTAATGTATACTGTGAGCCAGTGTGATCGTTGTAGCGCTGCCTATACTGTGTTTTTTCTCCATCTTGTTTCGATATTGTTGTTGTTTTTTATAGTGTAATACCTGTAATAGCCTTCGATACGGTCATTGCTGTATATTCCGGTATAGTCATTACACACTAGCCTGGGGGAGGGAGTAACCTTTTAATGTGACCTTTGACCTTGTCTCTTGACGTATGACCTTGACGTTTAACCTTTGAACTTGACCTCTGATTTCTGACCTTGGACATTTGCTATTGACCTTTAGCATTGACTTTTATCCTTGACCTTCGACTATTGACCTTTAATCTTGACCTTTGACCTTTTGATTACATGATGAGTGAAGGTTTTAGACGGGTTGTCATGGTAATTATATACAGTACATGACAATTATAACCATTTTAACTACTACTGTATACTGTTATAATGTGTTGTACAGCGGAGACAGACGCCACTGCCCGCCCTACTCACGTCATCCCGTCGGCTTGAGTGAAATTATTATATAATCTAATCAGTTGTTGTGAGTGGTAGTCTCGTTGGTCACTATGTCACTCGAGAGGAGGGAAAAAAAATCTTGATATAATTAAAACATTTGGTTATATATTTGTTCCTTTGTGTGTAGTATATGTTTAGTAAAGGTATGTTGTGTCACCTAGTTCTAATAAGTGTAAGGTAGATATTCAAATGTGTTGCAATATAAGAAAGCATCTCTTTCTCACGTGACATTTTCCTCCTCTCGTGTGTTCAGGTGAGGACGCCCAGCCACAGTTAGTAGATGGGGTCATTTACCTATGCTTGTTGTACCCAGTCAGGTTATTATTGTCCATTTGTAATGATTTAGAGAAAATGTATCGTGAAATTGTGTTCATTTGTCTGAGTGTAATACAATTCAGTGTACACGGTTTTGTCAGTTAATATTTCACGCTGTACTCTCGCGTGCATTTTCAACCCTTTACAATTAGTGTAGAAATAATTTGTTTGTGTTACATCGAGGATATTATTATTATTATTATTATTATTATTATTATTATTATTATTATTATTATTATTATTATTATTATCCTCCGCCCAATCCTGCTGAAGGATATAGAATAGGACTATAAATGAGTTTTTTTAAGTAGAGTTTTTATAGAATTTAATAACAAACTCCTAGACCTTCATTGATGACCTAGTGGGCTGAAGGAGGGGCGTGTGGCGGTGGGTGTAGGTCGTCACAGAAATATCTACAGAATATGCAAAGCTGTGAGACATATCCCAACGAATATACAAAGTTGATTTTTTTTTCTTTTCCGGAATCAGAAAGGAACACAAGTTATACCTTCTGTTGATGGATGAGCCCTGGGGGTGTTCTAGTGTTAGTACATGTTAAACTGACGAATAGTGTTTAACTTTAAGAATGGAGAGTATATTTTAAAGGTACTCCTAGTAAAACCGTCCTTACGAGATGTCTTATTAAAGTGAGTGATAAATGTATTAGTTAATCCCATAGTGTGTGAATTTCTCTCTCTTGGTAAGGGTTTCATTTTAAAGGGCGATAGTTGTTACCTCCACAAGCTGTTTAAGAGGGGGTGATCTTATTGGTGGCTGTGTGTGACGTCACGGTGATCTTATTGGTGGATGTGTGTGTGTGTGTGTGTGACGTCAAACTGATCTTACTGGTGGCTGTGTGTGACGTCAAACTGATCTTACTGGTGGGTGTGTGTGTGTGTGACGTCACGTCCTCTGTCGTCACGGTCACTAGTTTATCAGGATTAAAAACAGGAAGGTTTGGGAGTTGAGCCACAAAAAAAAAAATAGGCGTATTTGTTTGATTCAGTCCACTGTTTAGTAGCTGCCATTATTATGAGCCGTGACAACAAGGCGTATATGTTCATGGTATAACTTCACTGTTTATAAGCAACATCAATATGAACCATAGTCATTGATGTATATGTTTGTCTGTCTGTCTTAACTCCACTGTTGGCAGCTACGTCACCTAGTAACTAAAAAAAAAGGAAATGGGGTTAAAAAAAAAATCTAAAAGCATCTAGATCCCCAGGTCCTGTTCTCAATATGTGTGGAAGATGATTATATTATACGTTATGAACAACATGCACAGCCTAGGCACGCGTGAGACTAATTTGAACATATCATACAGTAGTCATACAGTCATACACAGTGACCTACAACAACTGACATATACAGACTTGACCAAATCTAGTTAAGTTAAGTTTGGGTTAAGTTATAAATTATCACTTTATGCATATTGCTACCTCTGCCTCTGAAGCTGGAATATATTGTCAGTCGGACCCAGAGTATAAACAATAACGAAATAACAAAACCAAACATATTGATTTAATAAGTGAATTGTTATTAGGGCAAAGTCATCACATGTGTTACCATATTGTGTTACTGAAACATTATAGGAGAAAATGTGTTGTGTTTGTAGTGTTGTTTGAGTAATTGTTTAACAGTTTAATATGATCTTATATCCCGAGGAAAAAGTAACTGACTCTCTCTCTCTCTCTCTCTCTCTCTCTCTCCACACATTGATAGTTTCCCATTTATTTTAAGTCTGGGATACACAGCTGACACGGTTGCTTCTGGTTTATTTCTGATCATATAATTTTTTACTGGCCTTTTTTTTATATTATATTTTCTCTTCATTCCTCCAAGGTGTAATCAGGATATGAAGACTACCTTCAAACATTGACTTATCTTATTAAACCATAATCTGGAGGTCGGGCTAAATTACAGAGTTTGCTAAAAGAAGGAAACATTGAAAAGGGCAATTATTTCGTGTTGAGGCTGCCGGGGCAATATACGAGGTCGCTCTATATCACGCGGTATTACAGACAAGGCGACAGTTTTGACGAGGTTGGCCCCAGATATAGAATTATTGTGAGGCTCAGACCAGACGCCATGGTAAATACCGCCACGTTTTCACACATCCACCCCCCATCACCGTTATTGTCACAACATACACTTTTTTTTTACCAGCGTACAATTTTATTATTTTTTTTTTTACTGGAGGTGTTTTTTCCCCCCAATGGTTGAAGTTGCAATTTCGCGGGTAATCTGAGGCCCGGTGTGGACCCCGCGTGTATAGAGAGCGTGGTTGAGTTGAGTCCCCCTGCCCCTCCCCCCTCCCTGCCCCTCCCCCTGTGTGTATAAAGAGAGCGGGTTATATTATTATCCTCACCCGTCACACAAGCGTCACACTGGTCCTCGTCACACAAGAGTAACATTGCAAGAAAAACAAAATTCAAACGCATCCCATGTTTTAAGACCGCGGCTATATGTACCTTTATTTTTCTCACCAGTCGGTACTCTTACTACCCTCCCTCGTTCATCGTTCTGTACACACTAACTGTCAACCACCATGAGGAATATGCAAGTTAATTAAAAATAAATAAAAAATCTTCTCTATTTAAGCATAAAATTATTCTAGAGGGAGACATCTGAAGACATATTTTGGTGCCTCCTGACGGGGATGCCCTCGGAATACATCCTTGGCCACGCCCATCACCTCCCTACCTCACTGATCACCACCACCTCCTCGCTGTCTTCTTATCATTTTGGAGACCATACATACATACATACATACATACATACATACATACATACATACATACATACGTACATTCGTACATACTTACATTCATTCATGTTTCCTAAGCATTATCGTGTCAACTTTGAAGCCATTATGTGTAACTCCTGAAGGTGTACACGATGTCAAGACATTTATCTTTGTAAGGATCTGACTTGAGTTGGTTTGCCCTTTCACTGCTCGCCTGCTGTACCATTCACTGCTCGCCTGCTCTATCCTTCACTACTCACCTGCTCTACCCTTTACTACTCGCCTGCTCGACCATTCACTGCTCGCCCACTCCCATAACATCCCGCTCGAGTGTAACCCCTCAACTAAACATCACCTTCAAAAGCAGCGTATATCAAACTAACTTAAGATTGCCACAAGATACGAAGATCGCGTTTCATGCTCGGGTCTCTCAGGATACAGACTCCTAGAATATCACATTAAGACTCTTTTGGGTTTGAGGTAAACAGGTAATAGAACCAATTAGAGCTTTTCTGAGGACCTTGTATGGTTACCTCACCGAACCTTTACTAAATATCTATAAAAGGTTCCTCATTCAAGTGTTTATCAAGGCCACTGATGTACTTACGTTTAGGGTTAATACAGGTGAACTCGGTAATTGTGTGGGGTGGTTATACTCATTAAGGTAATTACGCTGATAATGGGATTGTTTTTGCGCTGGCAAGTAAAGGTGATGGTGGTGGTCTGTTCCTCGCGTCTCGTTAGTGCTTCTCCCAGTCGTCTGATTAGGGCTGGTTGTCTGAACGGTGTTGTTTACGTGTTAAAGCCATTGAGTTAAGGTGTAGACTTACCTCGATTCATTTCTTTGTTCTCCTTTATTTATAGACGGGGTTTAACCATTATATTTTCCTAATAAAACTTTTCGTGATTTGGGATTTTGATAATTGTTAAAAAAATACAAGGTTCCAAAGAGATTTTTATTTCACGTTTGTATTATTATTATTATTATTATTATTATTTACATGGTCATTCCTGTAGACTCATCAGTTTGAAATGTCGAAACAAATAAGACATTATCGTTGTTCTTATTTACCTCTGTTTAACGAGAGAGAGAGAGAGAGAGAGTTCCCTTACTTTTAAATTCTCAACCATAAGGTCCTGTAGGGGTCATCAGTCGGTCTCTGGTACTGTGCCTTACCTCACTGCTGTAGAGAAAGAACTATGTCTCACAGAAAAATCCTTAATGATGTAAAAATTTGTCTCTGTAAAAATATATCTACCTTCAGGGAACATTACACCTGCTCGCTCTCCCAGTATCCTAAAAAAATCGTAACAAGTAGAAAAATTAGTGATGAGTTTGATTAATTTATCGTCTTTATTTTATCTGTGTTGACGCGTAAACACAGACTAGCTTATAGTTAGTAATTTATTATAGCACTGTTTACATGACGTTGATACCACAGTGATACCTGGTAGTCAAATCCCTTACTTTATACTATTAGTCGATATTAACACACACACTACACCTCGCTAAACTGACCGCAACACAGGGTGGTTCATGTGTGTATGTGGGGGGCGGGGTGTTACGTAGTTTTTTTGTTTTGTTTTTGTTTTTCAGGAGCAATAATCACGAGACAGCGCCATACTTCCTCATGGTGATTAAACTGAGGGTTTGTAAGTCTTAGGTGACCCGTGTGGGGCGCCACCTGGGTGACTCACAGGAGCGGGGGTCAATCACCTGCGGGCCACGGCTTGTTGTCACTCACAACTACACTTTCTTGGTATTTACTTTGTTTTGGGTAAACTTATTTATGACTTTCCTACGTGAGTTTTCAACACGACAGGGTGATGTTAATGAAATTAATCTCACTTTCGGTAACACTTGCTACGCCGTCTTGGTGGTTTTTGCTTTACGGTGAGTGTGTTGCTGCCAGGGCCCAGCGGCGGCCCCTCGGTGCTCACTCATGCCGGTGCTTTACATACATGTACTGTGTATCTTTTATGTTACAATAAATTGGATTAATTGCTTATTAGCGATAACTTGTATGTATTTTTTTAAACTTGTGATTGGACAGATATGATCCTGTAGGTTATCATTATACATATTAAAGGAATAGTTTTTGATAACCAAACCTGTTTTACTTAAAAAAATGGCCATCTTATGATGGTAAACGATTCCATATATGAAACAGGAAGTTTTAACATAAAGACAAGAAATTGTCCCAATGTGGCAAAAACGTCAACTAACGTTTTTAAAGATTAACATGCGATTATCCTTATTTAGCGTGATTAATATATATATATATATATATATATATATATATATATATATATATATATATATATATATATATATATATATATATATATATATATATATATATATAAACACACACACACACACACACACACACACACACACGTCTGCTTCTAATGTATCATATTCAAAATGTTCACCACTTTTGTCAATGGATTTTTGCAGTTTGGTTCTCTATTGGCAATGGGCTCTAACGTACCTGCAATAATACAAAAAATTTCAGTAATACTGTTTTCTAACTTGTTCTCAAACTACAGCAGACTCACTACTGTACAGCGTTATTAGAGAACGGGATCCTTTTAGTGCAGTGAGAATAATGGCTAACTTGTGGAACATATAATTAAATAACAACAGACTTCTCAGTTTGTGATACTCGCTATGGTTAAGGTAAATGGTCACCATATAATGTGCGTGTGTGTGTATTATTAAAGTCACTTCCAACTGTTAAGTAAAAAGTTATCATTCTAAGACTGACATACGTGGACATTAAGTAGTCATAGTAAGTTTATACGAGGCATAACTATCTCGCTTTTATTTTACTCCTGAGCTTTTTTTCCTAAGCTATTTTTTTTTAATTTTCCTGACGTATAATAGCAGTCGGTCGTGGATTTTATTATAAGGTTAATTAAATGTCTAAAGCCTTATGGTGTGAGTTATGACGAGCAGTTAGTGATAAAAAATGAATGTTGTATGGGAGTCGAAGTTTATTATTTAATCCCAATACTCTCTCTCTCTCTCTCTCTCTCTCTCTCTCTCTCTCTCTCTCTCTCATGAATTAAATCTGATGAGTGCTGTACCGCTGTATCCTCCCACTCTAATTATTGTCAGTTTGAAACTTTGGTAGACGAAATGAAAGAAATATCTTTACAGTGACTAATTGATATTTGGTTAATGAAAGAGGAAAATAATAGTCAATATTTTCTATTCGTTTATGAAATTAAATCGTGAATCATATCAGTATTTTGCCATTAGTTAAAATGAAGAGCGGTGCCGGAAAAATCGCTTTGTTGGCCCAGTTAAACTAATGTTATGGTCATCTGTCTAGTGTTTGTCGAATGTTCACTTTTTAAAATATTTCGAGATAAACGAACACTATTAAAGACGTACTGATACTATAAACAACATTATTACCAAACTCCGAGAGGGTACAAATGCTGCCGGTGCACCAATACCACGGCAGGGTAGACATCGAACTAGTGATGATGGTGTTAGCGTGAATTATTTTAGTCACTGCTGGAGAGTGGCTCATGTTACCGTTTTCTTTAATTTTCGAGATCCTTATTACCAAAGACAGGATCGAAAACAATACCCTGCACGCAAAAGTAAACACACACACACACACATACTGTACACTTCTCGTCCAAAAGTTTAAGTTCAATTGTTCTTAGCTTTAATAGATTTGTTCCCTAGATAGTTCCTTGTCAAGTTATCTCGGGTCACTGTTTACTTTTACCTTACCAAATATGTTTAAAGGCGTGGTGGGGGTCGTGGTCCTATCCTGCCATTACTCTGTGGTAGGTTCACATCATGGGCTCGACGTATACAAACAAATAAGGGGATTTTATTTTTATTTTGTTTTACTTAATTTTTTGTCATTTACACTCTTTTTTAGATGAGATTTACACTAAAATACAAACGATTATATCATTGCAAAATAAGATATCATTATTTACTCCTTAATAAGTGTATGAATTATGAAAGAAAAATAAGCAAAGGTGTTATATAAATTTTATTACAGTTTTACTATCAGGACCAACCAGACCCCAATAGCGTTACGTATATAAAAACTCCTTATATAAAATTCCATCAAGGTGTGTATAGGAGATTGATGACGTAATAATAACTGATGGGGCATAAGGAATAAAGATATAACAGATGGTTGTTGTCTTTGTTATTTTAGGAGTCATTTTCTCCAGTTAACGAACACCTGTTGCACACGCTCTTTGACGAGAAAATTACATAGCAGGTTAATTGGCAATTTTCACATCACAAGGAACATCTGTAATGACCAGTACCAATCTCATGCGTCCGTGTACTGTACCTACCCACCTGTGTATTGTACCTACCCACCTGTGTATTGTACCTACCCACCTGTGTATTGTACCCATCTACCTGTGTATTGTACCCACCCACCTGTGTATTGTACCTAGCCACCTGTGTATTGTACCTAGCCACCTGTGTATTGTACCTACCCACCTAACCTCTTTGGTCCGTACTCTGGCCTCCTTGGACCGTACTCTAGCAACCTTAGACCGTACTCTAGCAACCATTGTGCCGTACTCTAACTTAACACCGTACATATTAAGTGACGTGCATGTAACGGGGTCACTGGTGAGTGTCATACCTCATATATTGGACCGAGTGTTAGTTTTTGCGAGCGTCGTGTGAGTCGTGAATACGTAAGGTGTCGTGATTTACCGGAGTTTTCGCTTTTTTCCTCAAACTCTTGAAGTTTGAAAGGTAAGAATGTAGACGTCTCTCTCTCTCTCTCTCTCTCTCTCTCTCTCTCTCTCTCTCTCTCTCTCTCTCTCTCTCTCTCGTATATGTGAGTATTGTCCGGCTAATCTCTCCGTGAGACATGTGAGGGTATATAGGCTGGTTGATGTGCGGGTGTAGGAAGGGTGTAGTAGCATGCAGGAGGGCCATACATCAGGGTGTTGTGCACGGGATGGCAGGCTTTGGACACGCCCATGACGCCACAGAATCCGGTAATAAGCCTCCCGTCGTAAGCTCAATTACATATCGGAAACTGTAGGTGTATATTTGGCTGCATAAAACACGATAATATGGAGCGCGGGTGTGTCTGTGCTCTATCTTTAGGGTGGTATTGGCGCCCATCACGTTCCCTCCCTGACCATCCCGCGTTCCCTCCCTGACCACCCCGCGTCGCCTCACCACTAACATGACGGATGATCTGTCGTCGGGAGGAACTATAGCAATCATCAGGCCATTGCTCGCCGGGGATAACTGGAGCAAGTCACGCGTAACTCTGTCAAGATTAACTGTAGTTCGAATGAGGATTAAAGTCAGTGCAATAACCCTTCTCTGACACTTAGCCTCTGCTTCGTCAAGTGGTAAAGCTGTCTAGTAAGTGACGGCGGGGGGTCTCTTGACTGCTTGGATAATATGATCATTTAAAAGCCATTGGGAGGAAGATTTGCTTTCCATTTGGTGATGATGGTTGATGTTTTGTGTTGCCAGGACCACCGCTACCGCCACTACCATCAACTTCTGCCATATGGATTATCTCTGACTATAAACATATTGATATATACCATCACTTAATGTACACTTGAGTAGGTTTCTTCACTTATTTACTCACAGGAAAGAGATAGTGAGGAAACAGGGAGGAGATAATGAGGAGACAGGGAGGAGATAGGGAGGAGATAATGAGGAGACAGGGAGGAGATAGTGAGGAGATAGGGAGGAGATAGGGAGGAGACAGGGGGGAGATAGGGAGGAGACAGGGAGGAGGCAGGGAGGAGATAGTGAGGAGATAATGAGGAGATAGGGAGGAAATAGTAAGGAGACAGGAAGGAGATAATGAGGAGACAGGGAGGAGATAGGGAGGAGACAGGGGGGAGATAGTGAGGAGATAATGAGGAGATAGGGAGGAAATAGTAAGGAGACAGGGAGGAGATAGTGAGGAGACAGGAAGGAGATAATGAGGAGACAGGGAAGAAATAGTAGGAGACAGGGAGGAGATAGTGAACCCATACTAAGCTCTCCTGCCATCTGGTACACACAATATTGAGTTAAATTAAGTGTACGTTTTGTAGGCTTTTGTGTGGTGTGAAGATGATGTAGGATGAGAATGATATCGAGACCCATAAACAGAAAGAATTAATTTGAGTCGTAGTGTTGATTGGCTCGTAGTGAAAGTCTGATATAGTCTACCACCACCATACTGCCTCTGTGTTGACTGTACCATAATGTACCACTGCCAACAATGGTAAGTGAATCATTGTAACACTACCACCATACTAAGGCTTTGTCACCTAGTTTACTGTGTACATTCATTCCTTTCCTTCTATCAGCGGAGGAATTACGGTCACTTATTGTTGTCATATGCATCCTGTCGCCAGCCATCTTGGGTCATCTTCATGCAGAGTAATATTTTACACAGTTCCATTACAAAGGGCATAAATTGAACCGGCAATAAGGTCGCTTTTAGGACAGGACGTGTTTGAGAGAGCAGCTGTAGTTGACAATACATCCAGCATTATGTGGATGCTGAGTAAATAATTCAAAAGCCTAAATGCAAAGTGCAGCGACACGCACAGGAAGGCCACCCACTGTGAGGCTAACGCAGGAGCAGCACGCGTCTTCATAATACTGTACATCCCTTCCCACAAGGTCGACGATCCTCGTGTAATGAGTAGCATATTCGGTCATTTGAACGTGTGAGTTATGGCCTTGTGAAAGTAGCCCCCCCCCCCACCACCCTGCTGTCATATGTATCGCCCATAAAGAAAGCGGACCATTGTGGGTGTGGAGGCAGTTTCTGATTTTCCTGAGTGCCCAGTGGTGGAGCTTCTTCCCCTCCCGCTATATTTCCGTATCACCATTGCTTGTGAATTACTGCATGCTAATTCCGTCGTGTTATGGCCGAGTCGGCATTGTGCTCCAGAAATACGAGGCTCTTAGAAGCGAAAGTAAACAATTGTTAGGAATCCTTCTGGTATTATTTGTAATCAATCGCAGATAATTAAAACGGCCGTAACAGACCGAGGAAGCCGGCGTGATCTGTCATCTGAAGATCCTTAACAGTCGTGTATGTAAATGAAGAAGCTTTGCCTTTATCTGCTGTAGTCGTCAAACACCACAACATTATTCCCCACATCACACAACATTATTCCCCACATCACACAACATTATTCCTCACACCATACAACATTATTCCCCACATCAACACCTACAATATTTTACTTACTTTAAACATGTGAACGATAGAGCAATAGAGATTTAAATTAAGAAGTGAAGTTTTTTTAATATGTAAGATCTGAATAAATTAGATGAAAAATATGTTAGCAAATAGTGTTTTAAGAAGGGTTGAATCTGTTGACCTGATTGTGAAAACTGATGGGATTTGACAACTGCGTGTGTGTACAGTTTGATAGTTTGAAGCCACAGGATCCAATTGATTTTATGCTTTAAATCTCTCTAATATTTATGGATTATATTCATGACTTCAAGAATCGTGTGTGTGTGTGTGTGTGTGTGTGTGTGTGATGGTTCAGGGATGGAAACTTTCATGTAGTCTGCTGTAGATATGATTCAGGAAGGAATGTGATTTTTTTTTATGTAGTGTTCGCTTCAAGATGGCTATCAGGGTAGTCTTTCGTAAAACTTCTTGCATATTTATACGATCACAAATTACAGGGCGTTGCCGCTTCCTCCGATCGTTTGTCCGTCTTAGCTTCATTGTATTTCTTCTATTCTGTTCAATGATTTGGGTTTTACGATAAATTTTTTCGTTGTTGTGGTGTATGTCCCATTTATTTTTATATTTTTTTTTACTTCTGCTTTCTGCTGCCTGTGGTGGCCTCAACTATGGTATCTGTCGACAGTGTTCATGGTGAGGGAAGTTGGTAAATGATTAAGGTGAGGTGAAGGTGGCGAAGGTGTGTATTGTACCAGTGTGTGGATGTTTCATGGGTAAATGGTACACTGTGGTGTTAGGTTAGTTTATGTTGTATTATACGAATGACTTTAAATAACGTTAGAAAAAGAATTTGACGATAACTAGGTGATGTTTATAATGGTGAACACATTGACGGCTGGAGAAACAGGTGACTTTGCCTGGAGTGCTATGAGTTAAGTAACACAAGTCACCTTTCATAGGCAGGTAGTCTCCTCGCCGTAAATAACAAGTATCTTCCTAGCCTTGGCCGATGATTATTGACATCTGGTGGATTGTACTGGAAGTGTAATCGTGACGACATCCGGTCAGTTGTTAAGCTTGACTACTGTAGATACAAACTTATATGTATTTAGCGAATGATGGTTTGGTTGAGTGTGTTTCACATCTCCAGGAGTAAGTAGACTTGTGTAATACAGAACACCGCTTGGGAACTTCCTGTTTTCTCTTTTTTCCTGTGTGGTTATCAGCATATATACGTGGGTCACGCACACCTACAGTGATTTATTTGCATATAATTAAAATAAATATGCATTGGAGAAAGTAAAGGAATACGTGGATCAAGGTTCCACAGCCCTGCCAACTGTTTACGAGGCACACAGATGCATGCGCTCTGTTGGCTCTACTTTTACGCGATTTATTCACCCAAACTTAGGAAGACGGTTGTTTCTTAGTCTGCACAGTAAATTGTTGACGTCAATGAAGCGGAGAATGCTGACGTTATTAAGTTGTTGTCAAGTGACTTACGGATGTCTTCGAGATTTCGCAGTGACGTCATTAGATATTGCCAGGAAATCTTACCTTGGTGTCAGATGTTAACGTTACATGAACAGCGTCACACTTACAGCTCTCCATCTCCCCCTTGCACAAACGTACGGATGCTAGGCAGGCAGGCAGAGGGCTGACACTGGGCAGGGATGATGAAAGCAACTGATAATGGAACTCATTTACGAAATTGCTGTGTACTAAACCACTCGTCGTTGTCTGCGCTCCTGGGAAGATAGGTTACTGGTAAGATGTGCTGTTCTTGTGTGGTGGTGTGAGTCTGGAAGCTTCTTCATCCGTGAACTTTAAGGAAGTGGTGTTGTGTGGAGTAGTAACGACACTAGCATGGAGCACAGTCAGATTTACATTAAGAAAAAAAAATCTTAGATTAGTCGACATAAGTATAGATTTAGATACAAAATGCAGGTACAGTAGATATTATAGATGTATCTGTACCTAGATATGAACAGAAATACAGAAAAAATTCCTTTACTTCATGAAATACGATAGAACTTGATCTTGTAGGAAATATGGATAGAAATTATTCAGACTGTGAAACTGCCACAATAAGCGCTATCGTCGTGAAATGTGGCCAGCGAGCATTCTTAGGGCGTGTGTTCAGTGCGCCAGTGAATCTTCAGAGTGTGAATTGTAGAGGACAAACATACGTGTGTGGTCTGACTTACGGATAACGAAAGTGGTGTCAGGGTGAGAAATATGACACAGCGAATCTTCTAATTACCTAAAAATGGAGAATTAGCTTAAAAAATATGGACAGACAAAATGTTCTGATTACTAAAAAAAAAACCTGAAACTGGCAACCACTGTGTTCGTGTGAAATATAGATGGGGGAAATTTTTACAGACGACGGGAAATGTAAACAACAGGTAAAGCTTGTAGTGTTTGGGGGGGGGGGGAATTGCTTATGCCGGTGTTAGCATACGTAGAATAGGGGCATACTAGTTTACCTTGACGTCATTAAGGGGCATACTATGAACACTCTTGCCTTCACTAGTCGTCTTGGAGAGGATGAGAACACACACACACACACACACACACACACAAAAGACTCATGGCGTGGAGTGAATAGGAGGTTAAAGAGATAGGTTTAATGAATAAGCTTTAAAGACACATTGAATTAAACAACTAGTATCATGAAGGGTAACGAACACACATGAAAAAGACCAAATTACCTGCCTTTAAGAATACTACGTCATGGAAGCATAAAGAAAGACAATGTTAAGTCAATTTATACCTAGTTTGACCTGTTGGCCGGCGGCTTTTCTTGCTATTCTTAGGTCAAAATTCCCCACCATTACCCAACATTACTCTGTGGTTCCCCTAGATTTTCCCTCATTGTTACAGTGTAGTAAATTCATCACAGCATTGTAAAAAAAAAAATCATTGATAATTGGTAGTATATTATGTGTGGGGGGAATACAAGGCTATGATAAATGGTTTGTTTTGGTTAGGTTAGTAATAAGAAGTTGCATGACCGCGTGACTTTGTTTACTCAGCAATTACGGACGGTAAAACAAATAGCGGAAGTACTGGCTTGGTAATCAACGAATACATTATTTTATACGGTTAATCCCCAGTCGAGGTGAGGTGTAACGAGACACACACACTAGTAAAGGTTAGGTTAGGTTAGGTTTCAAGGTCATATTTTGACTATAATGTGAAATCATCTCCTGTCGTATATAAACAACGTATTTACCACTGTATGATTAATTAACTGCTAATAGTAGAAGTCACTTGTTTTATTTTGTTTAGTTTTTGTATTAAGTTACCGCCTCGACAAATTTTAGGTGAATTAAATTTACCTGATAGACGTTGTAAGCATTTGGTGTTGTGATTTGTGAATAGTTTGGTAACCCGGAAATAAATGCTAGGTCCCATTTTTAGAAAATATCCCTTTAAAGGAAATAAACCTCCATCAGTGAGATCAGGAAAATCTGGCATTAGTCTACTTCACCCAGTGTTATCTGTCTGTCTGTCTGTCTGTCTGTCTGTCTGGCTTTATGTAGAGTTTAATCCGGGTGGGTGGAAATTCGGTAGCCTTTTTTTTTTTGGTACGATTTGGATCATTTTGAGGTATGAGTGACCTTGTAATGTTCATCTAGAGTGACCGTACTGATGAAACTGTAGTGTTATTCTTCAGGGATTTATATACAACAACCAACAAGACTTGTATATATAGCAAGAAGTTCCCAGAATTATAACCAGGTAAACATCAGGTCAGTTATAATCATCACTAGTTCAATGAGTTTGTTACAAAATGACGTTCACACTTCATGAGAAAATTTACCAGCTGTTATATAAATCAAGGGGAAAGAAATTAACACTAGACATACTACCAACTATATACCTCGCTAATAACATTCATAAAGAAATACTACAACGTAAAGTGGGGAAAAGGTTGGTCGGGGTACACAGACTCGCACCGTAATACGCAAGAGCTTTGGGTGAGGAAGGGAACACTGGCACTACTATATATTTCAATCAGAACTTAATCTTACCTTTATTAGCTCCCGTTTGACACACAGTTGATTAAATATCTGAAAACGTAAGAAAAAAAATCATATCGTCTAACTTGATAATAAACGCAGCAGTTTTCGAACCTTTTGCCTTAATCACAAAGAATCTGAAACGGGACACGAAATAAAGCTTGGGCTCTGTGTGTGTGTGTGATATGTCAGACCTGCGCCACTCCACACCATGTAAACCACTACCCAGGAATACCAGCTGCAGGGTGTGTGTTAGGCGATATACTTGACACTGTGTACACGGTGTATACTCGTAACATCTATAGCGCCCTAACCCGCAGGAGTTTGGCTGTATTGTGCAACGTGGAGGGTGTACTTAGCTTGGGGCACTCCACCTTGATACACTGACAGAGGAACACACTCGACCCGTGTTATTGGGCGAGGATTTGTGATTCCGGTGTAATTTAGCACTATTAGGCCGGCAGTATCGGAGGTGATGACGCCCTCACCCTCAGGACAATGTGTGGCCAACGAGCCTCTCTCTCTCTCTCTCTCATATCCGGTATTTTTGTTCCCGCTTGGTGACATGTTTACGTTGACGGCCGCGAATAATTGTCGCTTCCTGGATCTCACTCAGCTGATGCCATGGTTGATGTTTTGACGTTTGTTTATGATGTCAGATGTTTGTGTTTGTTTAGTTTATGTTGCCAGATGTGCTGAAGCTTGTTGGTGTTAGATGTGTTGATATTTGTGTAATCCAATGTTTTGTTTTGTTTTCTATTTCTAGATGTGCTGACATTTGTCTGTGTGGTAGATGTGCTGACTGTCGATTATTTTACTAGATTCGCTTTAATTTTTTGAGTCAGCAGATACGTTGGCATTTGTTTGTTATATATACTGTGTGTGTGTGTGTGTGTGTGTGTGTGTGTGTGTGTGTGTGTGTGTGTGTGTGTGTGTGTGTGTGTGTGTGTGTGTGTGTGTGTGTGTTACTTCGCCGCCCACTTGTCCAAGACCATATGATCTAATCAGAATGGTAGATATGCTGACCATTGTACTCGTTCAGACTGTGTGGACCAAGTATGCTGACCTCTCTTCAGGGTGGACCAGGTATGCTGACCAAACACTCAGGATGGACTAGGTAGCCTATGCTGACCATTTTCTCTGAGTGGGCCAGATATTGGGGTGGGGGGGGGAGGGGTGAGAGCTGGGAGAGGGCGTGGATATGTCAGTCCGGATTTCCCTTTATTTGGCTGTGGAGGAGAGGCAGTTCCCACTGGCTGGCTGGGCCGGTCCTTTGACACAAGATTGGTTCACTATCCAATTTGTTTCTGATAGCGTCAGCTGAATGTTTAGGTTACTTTTTCATTAGATTCCTGGACTTTTTCTCGCTCTAGGAAAAACAAAAGTAGTTTTTCAATTTATAAAGAAAAAAAAGTGGATGAAATTAACAAACGGAACAATGTATCAGATGTTGACAGGATGAATGGGATCCAGTCCTAATTACAGTAAATTAAGATAATTATTAGTACTGGATGCGATTCTATTGGGGTTCCGTCTGTAATAGAACCCAAGCAATAAGGACCGCACTAATTGATTCTCTCTCGACCTAACCTTAGCCCACAGGAGTTAGGTAAATAACATGGCTCTTTGTCTCATCTGATCCTCACCTGCCTACTGTGATGGCCTCAGTAGGTAGCAAGAGACACACACCAATGTTAGTACATAGTCTTACCTGAGCACAGTAAATGATCGTCACTGAGAACCTTACACCTGGTTGAGAGGGAAAACACCTTCAGTTGGCCGTCATATAACCTGTAGAAGGATGACAGAACAGCTGGTGTGGTATAGATGCACAGGAACGCCAACAAAGACCTTTAAATCTATGTCTTGTGGGTCAAACCGCCTCAGAACTTATAGTATTATGTGTTTTTCAGTGAATTTTAAAGACTATGGTAAACTATAGTTAGAAATAATGTTAAATGTACCAGCGGTAAGGAGACTAGGATGGGGGGGGGTAGGAGAGGGCCTGATCTCTTGGGAAATATGAACAATTAGCAGCTCTCACACACGCCCACCTGCATTGTCTGTTCTAAAACCCAAAGAAATTTACCTTAGGTTGTGGTTAGTGGGAAGTAATGCTGGACGAGTTGGGAGGGAAAAAAAGGTTGGCTGGTTGATCTCTGGTCGATGGGCTGCTAATTTACTGAACACACACACACACACACACACTCTTCATATGAGATTTCTGTGTGTGTGTGTGTGTGTGTGTTTCAGAGAGAGAGAGAGAGAGAGAGAGAGAGAGAGAGAGAGAGAGAGAGAGACTGACTGACTGACTGACTGACTGTGTGTGTGTGTGTGTCGCGCCTTTGCATGTTGATCGGCGTGAAATTGACAGGTGATATCAAAACCTCTGCCTGACGGAGGAAACTACATAAATACCTGCATATGACTCGAGTAAGGAGGTGTAGTCTCACTCAAAGGTAAGATAAGATGTACATTGGGATAAAAATTCATCCAGACAATTTTAATTCCATCGTGGTCTTGGCCGGTGTAAAATTCTCTCCCCCAAATCACTTTCCAAATGTTCCCTGAGAGCTTAAATTATGAGGCGATTTTCTAAAAATACTCCCTGCATAAGAAGGTTTCCCCCCTCCTCTCTCTTTCTCTCTCTTTGTCTCTCTTTTTCTGTCCTTTTCCTCCTTATCATCCTCCTCCTCCTCCTCCTCGTTCTGCTCTCTCGCTTCCCACCACTTACACTTAGAAGAGAGAGAGAGAGAGAGAGAGAGAGAGAGAGAGAGAGAGAGAGAGAGAGAGAGAGTGAGTCATCGCTGTCTTCCTCTTCTTGTCGATCATCACCTGTAAGTTGTAAACGCAAGAAATTAAGTTATCTCAACCCAGAAATAAATAAAATGTAATGGTTATGCAGTTTGACACGAATAATCTAGCTGTGATCACTTCTTATCACAGGACCATTGTGAACCTAACCTAACCTGACGAGTATTTTGATAAGAGGAAAGTATTGGAGTCTTATATTTTCATTTTCTTTGTGTGTTTTTTTTTTTCTTATGGATTTCCTATTTTAACCCGACGCGGCAGGAAGGGTCTCTGGAACTTCTTCGGGTGGGTTCTCGTTTATTTTTTTTTCCCCCGTTGTGATTACTTGTGAGTCTGCCCAGTGTTTGTCCAGTATGTCATCAAGTACTGGTAAAAATCGAGGTGGGTGAAGTGTACTGTGTGTGTATGTCTGTCTGTCTGTCTGTCTGTCTGTCTGTCTGTCTGTCTGTCTGTCTGTCTCCCTCCTTAATTTACCTCTCTAACTTTTTAACGTTACATATAATATTTCATATATGTGATTAAGCTGGGAAATAAATATTTTTTTATCTGATGAAAATAATAAAAAACCAAAAAATAATGAAAAGCAAATAAGAGTGAAGAGAAAGAACCTGACTATTTAGTGGTGTTTGAAAGATGGACGACTGACTTTGAGAATGATAATTATTCAAGTAACTGCATCACGAACATACAAACTATAAAAATGGTTACACAGATATATAAAAAAGAATTAATGGTCTATAAAACACCTTTATCAAAGATCTTTTTGCAGTGGCAGCGCCTTGTGAGACCTGGGGAATGGCGGGTAACTTTCATTTTTTCCCCTTCTCTCCGACTGTCAACATTTGATATCAAGCAAAAGTCAGCACCACCAGCAGGTTTTGAGGCAATAAGTCCACGTCCGCTTACTGAATTCCTTAACGATATCATAAAGAACACACCGAAATGGATGTATAGTTTAGTTTAAATTCTTTTAATATCACTGTTTGATAATCTTGTAACTGCACACCAACACAGTGACTCAGATGATGTTAAATTCTACAAGAGTTCTACAAGTAGGTGTACTGTAACTAATAAACATTTGGTTGATTATCATGTATTTACGTAGTACAGGTGATGTATATTGCTTTAATTTCTCTCAGTCTAGCCCTTGTTACTGTGTGTGTATGTTAAAATAGTAGTAATGTAGGTAACAAGTGCCTCTGCTTCTTCACGACTGTACCAAGTATTACATCTCTATCGGTATTTGGGTAAGCTGGTTTGAATCGCGTGAATATTAAACACTTCAGTTTATTCCACTTGATTATTAAACAGCCTCACGCTACCTGGTGGGGTTGGGTTAGGTTAGGATAATTTAGCATTAGGTTAGGATAATAAAGCGTTAGGATGTTTAATAATCAGGTAAAATAAGCTGAGGGGGGGGGGGGACTAAGCGTCACATGGTCCCGCTTGTTTTGTGTTTGTTTTTGTTTACTCCAGAGAGGAAAACATAGATCAAATCGACGACAATGTTTACTTTTTCTTCCCCGTGTTAAAAGAGGAGACATTCTTGCAGGTATTAGGAAGACAGTATAAAGTGCTGTTGTAGGTCACGGGATAAATGAGTCTAAATACTAATTATTAGACTCGTGTTTACCTGAAATGACTTCTTAGCATCACGTGAAGATTAGCTCCCCACCCCTCCTCCCCACCAGCATATTCCACCTGATTAAACACCTTTACGCATACCTGGGTGGGTGGGTGGGTGGGTGGGTGGGGGGGTTACGTTAGCGTTTAGGGTGGTTAATCTTTAGGTGAAATAAGCTGCGGCTAATCTTCAGATGATCCCATTCGTATTTAGTTTATGACTGAGAAAGGAAAAATTCTGGTAAAAAAGTTTTCATTTATTTTTAGCTGACTGTATTGAAGGTCAGAGAGGAAAATTTTCAGGTAAGCGTTTTGACCTAATTGGTATTTTTTTAATGACTTTGTGATCGTCGAGTGATATTTCTTGTCAATTAACGTTTTCATGAAGAGAATATTTTTTTATTTGTATTTGTTATATTTATTTGTAATTTTTTTTACAGTTTTTATTTATTTATATAATGTTTTCAGTTTTTTTTTACTAAATTTACTCATTTTTTGGACACATTAACACCGTGTTATACTCCTCATGTGCAAATCATTACAATATATGAATTTAATTATATAACAAGGAACGTTAAAAGCAAAAGGTTATCACTAGTTATTACATTAAATTCCTCCCTTCACAACTCTCAGGTACTGTAAAATATTTCATCTTTGTTTATTTCTATATAGTACTTAGACCAAAAGACTGTAAACGAGGCATCAAAACCAGGAAGTGTCAGTCAGTCAGTCAGTGGCCTGTCTGACTGTACGTTTGTCCAGTTAATATGTAACTCTACAGTCTACAGTCTACATGCACCTTTGTTACGTGTCCTTCAGTCTGTAACTTCCTGTGATTTAGAAACGGAAGAATGCTAATTGACACACTAGGTGGTAAAATACCTTTGATAAGAAATCTCTTTATCTACAAACACTAAATCCTGTGCTGAAAAATACCTCCACATTACAGAGAATCTTGACACATTATCTATCAAGACTAGACCCTACATAAACACTACATAAACACTACATAAACACGACATAAACATTACATAAAACACTACATAAACACTACATAAATACTACATAAAACACTACATACACACTACATAAAAACACTCCATAAACTACTACATAAAAAACTACATACATCAGTTCTCATTCCACTCTTGAGGTATTTCTGTAATTACTTAAAGGAATTCACACCCCTGTATAAAGAGTGTGTGAGGGGGGGTCTTGCTAGGACGTGAGATTTTGTATGGTAAAGTCAGTTTTATTACCTGTGTGTGTGTGTGTGTGTGTGTGTGTGTGTGTGTGTGTGTGTGTGTGTGTGTGTGTGTGTGTGTGTGTGTGTGTTTTATATTGATTGAATCGTCAGAAGGAACAGAAATTTGCCTGTGAATGTAAGGTACGACACAGGTATATAAAAGTTGTTACAGTACATTCATATGGACATTTGCTAGAGCTTAATTAAGGTTAGGTTAGGCTAGGTTTACACAGACACCTCTCCACTCTGACGTAACCCAAGATTTATTAAATATTTTTACTTCTATTAAAAAAAATTTCATCAGATTAATTTTTTACTAATATTGAATTTTTTCTGTTTAGTCGAATTTTTGGGGAAACTGCAAATTGCGAGTTGGATAAAAAACGATTTATTTTTTTTAACACGAGTCATGGATATATTAATGTATTTAAATCGTATAGATGTTTTCATAGATTTTTTTGTGCACTTATTGTTTATTGAATTATATCCGTCCGTACGTCCGTTTCAGATCTACGTACGTACCTATTTTTTCGTCCTTTCCATGCGTCAGGAGAGAAATTATAGAAAATGTTGGCCGTGTGGGATAGGTTAGGTTAGGCGTCGTTATAGACCTCTTTAGATGTGTAGGTACTGTAATTGTGGTCTGATCCTGCTGACTCCTGGTGCTATTCCGGAAGTATTTGAATGATTTTGGACGTGATATTACTCTGATAAGTTCACTCTATACTCTATACTGTTTGAGTGAAAATAAGAGACTTAATTATAACGTGAAAGTAAAGGGAAAAGGCACTTATAATATATGAGTTAAGTGATAGTTAAGTGAATCACAAAATTGAAATGTATTGATGAAGGGAAATACACTTAACGTATTATGAGTAAAAAAACAAAATCACCCTTCAAAAATACTCTTTTTTACATACATACAAAACAGAACTAAACAGAAACACCCATGATTATTTTGGTAACACAACTCGTACCTTTATTAAAACCAAACCTCGTATTTATGTCTTTAAGAAGAGAATTCGCGGTTTCATTGAGTAAAGTTAAAAAAAATAAATTAATATACAAAGAGGAGCACAATCTTCTCTGGTCCACAAAGAGTAAAGTCGAAAGTCGCTGATTTAACACTTTCCTGCTGCCACCAACACCCTCAGACTTATGAACCACTTGCTATTATCTGTGAACCAGCTCTTGTGTCGTTAAAACCCGAATATGGACCCCGCCAGCTGAATAAAACACCTATCCTAGTGAATGGAAACGAGAGAGGAGACAGTTTGTATTTCAGTGAGGCTTTGAGTTACTTCCCTATTTTGTTAGTTAGTCAGATGTGGAGGTAGGGAGAAAAAAAAGAATGAATAAAATTATAGATAATGAATGTGTAGGGTGGAGTGGGAGTGGGTGGGGTGCGTTAATGTGTGAGTGTGGTGGAGGAGGGGGAGGAATGCATATATGCGGGCGTGGTCTTGTATTCAGAGGCGGGCGGTTGTCTCGTTATTTAAGGGCTACGACTCGTGCCGCAAGTTTCGCTGGGAAATATCGCCTCACATTCCACTCTCCTGCTTGGTAATTCCTGGGCTTTGTAGCGGTGTTGGGTGGCGGCGTCTTGCAAGTGAGTTGGTGACGGCGAGGTAGTGTGAGGTCCTCCGTCCACTCGACCAGGAGAACGTTGTTGTGTGAGGGAGTCGAGGTAGTGTTTTCGTAGTACATCAACGGTGTGTGTGTGTGTCCTTCCGTCCGTCCGTGGGGGGGGGCAGTGAGGCTCTTTTCTCTCCCTTACCTCCACACTTGCTCAACTCTTGATGATGAGCAGAGGCGTGAGGGAGGGAAGGAGTGCGTCCATCAGTTCTCTCTCTCGCCACCACCCCTCTTTTCTCCCCTTCCCTCCCCCACACCACCCTTCTTTTCTCCCCTTCCCTCACCCCACACCACCCCTCTTTTCTCCCTTTCCCTCCCCCACTACCACCCCTCCTTCCCTCCCCCTGTTTAACATTTCTCATTGTTTTAAGGCCTCGCCACACCCGCTTTTTGTGGCGTCGGGTCTCCGTCTCCTCGCTGGCCTGCCTCCCAAAGGGCTGATTAACGTTGACAGCGGTGACACTAGCGCCCCCTACCACCCCCCTACCACACACACTACTACTTCTTCCTTTCCCAGTCATTTTAAACTCCTTTTCTCTTCTGTTATGTCTGATTTTATTTACTTTTACACCTTTTTTATTTTATATTTTTGTTTCTTTTTGTTTCTGTTTTATAGCGTAGTTTGTGATGGGAGCATGAACCGTGGCTGACGTAGTTGGCCTTCAGACTCGACGTTGCTAGGAGTAATGTCAACATTTTGAGTGGTGTGTTGTGCCGGGGCGTGTGCGTGTTGTGGAGCTTAATGGTGGTTATAATGGCGCTGGTAGAGATAGTGGTAGAAGCTGTCGTGCTTATAGTTGTTGTACAGTAGTGCAAATGTGGTGGTGGTGGATGATCGGCGTTGTTGTGGAAGTAGTCTTAGTGGTGGTTGTGGTGGTAGATAGTGGTTGTAAATCATGATGGTGGTATTGATTGTGGATATAGTAGTTGTTAATAGTGTGTAATAGTTGTAGATCGTGATGGTGGTAGTGCTTATAGATTGTGGTAGTACTAGTGGTATTCTACAAACACTACACTCATTTAACCATTTTCCTGGTCGGGTGTCGGTAAAGTTAGTGACGTTAACTGTGTCTGTAGTGTGATGAGTTGTTGTACGTGAACGAATAACACCTGGTTCACTCACTCACTCACCATCCCAGTTTGAATCCATGACGTAGTGGGGGGGGGGAGAGGAACCCATGACGTAGTGGGGGGGGAGAGGAATCCATGACGTAGTGAAGGGGGAGGAATCCATGACGTCAGTACTGTCCCTGAACCCGTGACGTCAGTACTGTCCCTGAACCCGTGACTGTGTACAAAAGAGAACGTAGATGATGACGATGGTGGTGATGGTAGACTCTTTAAAATACCTCCTTTTTTATTTAACTCGTATTGTCTTTTAGAGAACGTAGATAATTACAATAGATTCATAAAAAAAAAATATTTGTTTATAACCTGAATTTTTGGTTCGATAACGTAGGCCATTATTGTAGGTTTTCAGATAAGTCCTACGTTAGTTCTTTACTGGGAAGTGTTAATTGCAACCCGTAAATAATGACGGTAGATTCTTAAGAAACTCCTACTATCTTTATTACCCGAAACTTACGTAATAACGATAGCTTCTTTGCAGTATATTTTTACCTGATTTTTTTAATCCTAGAACAACTGTAATTACGATACATTCTTTAAAAAAAATAGCCTTCGTTATCGTACTCTGGGATCGTCGATTACAGAACGCACATAGTTACGATACATCCTTATCTATTGTCGTAAGATTTTGACACCATAATTTTGCAGCAGCGGCTTTTGGGAGTTTTAAGAGATATTCTCACACTATAAGAGGGGAAGACATATGACTGCTGATGCCTTAAGAGTATCCAACACCTCATGAGTTGGGTGTGTAGCGATGTTGATAAAGTACGATAACATACGTAACATTATCTTGGGAGTCGTCATAACACCAATGTTTAAGAGTCGTTTAAACGTAACGATGTTGAAAAAAAAATTACCACAACATACGTAACATTATCCTGGAAGTCGTCATAACACCAATGTTTAAGAGGCGTTAAAACATTATCATCTTGAGATTCCAGGTGACGGAAAACCTAGGTACTTAACTCATCCCGGTGTAGTTGGTGGTCGAGTTGTTTCCGCTCACCACCACTACACCATAGCTCACAGCTCAGCCACCCAGAATGCTTTTTTTTTTCTTATATCGTTGGCTCGTAAGAAAAAGTAAGACATGCAATTCTTTCGGATAAAACCCATTTGGGAGCCACGTTGCATGTGTCGAAGTTATAAGCCGGTAAATGCTCCGGGAATTATGGAAAATGAAATCGATTGCATTGTAATAGTGCCATAATTTACAGCTTTATCGCGGGTCTTAGTTTACTTGTGGGCGGTGGTGTGGGTGGGGGTGTACTTGTGGGCGGTGGTGTGGGTGGTATTGTGGGTGGTGGACACTATTATTATTATTATTATTATTATTATTATTATTATTATTATTAATGTGAATATATTTTGTGTTTACAGGTAAGCGAGCGAAGCTGTGTTGCAGTATGGCAGGTAAGGTGAGGAGTACTAGTGAAGGCGAGCACGGAGGGAGTGGGTGTACGCTGAGGTATGCAACCTGTATAGTTACCAGGTTGCATAACATTACTGTCACTAGGTATCGTATTACTTGTTAATAAATAGGAGAAATTGACGTTACTTACCTGTGGATTATCAGAATTTAAACACATTCAGAATTACCTTAACTTGTACTGGTTTGGGTATTGAGTTCAAGTTAAATAATTTCCATATACAATAATGTAATCCCAAACAGATGCTAAAGTATATTTAAAGATACCTCATACTTTTACAAACTTTTATATACTGTCAGGTTTCTCATCAGTGTTACTAGTTTTGTCACACATGATACTTGGGTAATGTGGTCTTACTAACCTAACCAAACCGAACCTAACCTAACCCAACCTAACCAAACCAAACCAAACCTAACCTAACCTAACCAAACCAAACCCAACCTAACCTAACCTACACCGGACATAATACATAATTTATGGTATAGTGGATAAATTTGTAGGCTAAATGCAATCAGTTAATTCCTTTTATCCGAAAATATTTAGTACAAAAATACAGTAAGCCGAGGAATGTACTCCCTTGTTCGTGATGGTAAGAATTATTGATGGTGTACAGTACAACATTACCTTTAACGTGAGTTCAGTGGGAAGAAAATAAATGTGAATTGTTACCTTGAGATGACCCAGATAATGTATCTTTCCTTTCCACTGTTTATTTTATTTATTTTTCTCGTAGTATCGGTATTTCCTTTGCCTGCCCTTCACTTTATCACCGTCTCTCCCACACTGCCCTACACTTTATCACATTTCTTCTTCTTCTTCTTCTTCCTCTTCCTCTCTTCCCTCCTCTCCTCCCTACCACAACACCTGCTTGCATCTCATTACAGCGCAATATTGTTTTTCCTCGTCTCTCTCTCTCTCCCTCGATGACTCGCCTCCGCCTCTTCCTTCTCTTTAACTCTCCCACACCTTCCCCCTCAAAACTTGCAATGCCCCTTTCTTTATTGGCCCTCCTCCTCCTCCTCCTCCAACACCTCATCTTCAATACCATTTCCTACGCCTCTAATCCCTCCTCCATCTTTAACACCTCCCACACTTCCACCTACACTGTGGGTCAGTGTAGGTGTTTGGGTCAGTGTAGGTATTTGGATCAGTGTATCTTTGTGTGTTAATGTAACTGTGTTGGTTAGTGTAGTAAAGTGGGTCAGTGTATTAATATGGGTCAGTGTAGCTGTGTGGGTCAGTTTAGCTGTGTGGGTCAGTATAGCTGTGTCAGTGTAGCTGTGTGTGTGTTAATGATGCATTAATGTTTCTCATGCAGGGGATAGCATGTAGTGTTATCAGTAAATGTGGGCCATTCTCCTTCGTTCTGTTTTTCTTTTATCCTATTTTCGTCTTTTCTTTCTTCCTCATCATTTTTCTCCTTCCTCATTCGTCTTCCCTTTTTTCGTTTCTCATTTACCTCCTTCCCTTCCCTCTCTTATTTACTTCGCGTCCCATTCTTACCTCATTCGCTTCCCTCTCGTCGCCACCTCACCCCACCCCCCACCTCTTCCTCCAAGTGTCCTACACACACACACACACACACACACACACACACACACACACACACACACACACACACACACACACACAGAACAAGACTGACTGTATTTGTGTGAGTCATTTTCTGTCGGTGTTCCAAGGAAAAGCATTACCTTGATCGAGAGGCTTTGATGACACCTGTTTTGAAGTGTATCAACTGAGGCGGGGTCATGCACGGCTTGTGGAGCCAGCGTAAATGACCCACGTTCACAGACACTCACCACACCCACATTCACCACGCCCACAGACACTCACAGACACACCCACATTCACCACGCCCATAGACATTCAGACGCCCATAGCCACCACGCCCACAGACACACCCACATTCACCACGCCCACAGACACTCACAGACACACCCACATTCACCACGCCCACAGACATTCACACACCCACATTCACCACGCCACAGACATTCACAGACGCCCATAGCCACCACGCCCACAGACACTCAGACACACCCACATTCACCACGCCCACAGACACTCACAGACACACCCACATTCACCACGCCCACAGACATTCAGACATTCTAGGCCACCACGCCCACAGACACCACAGACACACCCATTCACCACGCCCACAGACACTCACAGACACACCCACATTCACCACGCCCACAGACATTCACAGACGCCCATAGCCACCACTCGTGGCTGTAGTTCAGCAGCAACCTTGATACTCCTGGTCGTGGCTGGTACCCTCCCATCCCTCCCTCTCCCTCTCCCTCCCCCCTTCCCTCTCCACCCCTCCTACCTCCCTCTCTCCTTCCTACCTCCCTCTCCTCCTCCTACCTCTCACCCCCTCCCTCCTTCTCCATCCTACCTCCCACCCTCCCCCTTCACTCCTCCCTGATGTTGTTATACATTTGCCAGCATTAATAACAAGTATAACATTTCCCATTAGTAAAACACTGACCCCCTCCCCTCCCTCCCTCCCTTCTCCTCTCCTCTCCCCTCCCTCCCCTCCCCCTCCTCCCTCCTCCCCTCCCCTCCCCTAATCTTATGTATTTGCCTGTGTTGATAACGTTTCTTATGGCTAAAATGCTCCCTCCCCCGCTGTCATGCATTTGCCTACATTGATAACGGCGCTCATGAATAAACTGCTTCCCCTTCCCCCTCATTGATAACGCTTCTCTTGAATAAAACATTCCCTTGGCATCACAACGTTTATGGTAACATCTTTTATACGTATCTCATGTCGAAGAATATATATATTTTTTTTATTTCCTTCCGACTTTTAGTTTCTGAGCGATGCCTTGGCCTTTGCGTTACGAGTGTTTTTTGCCTCTTGCGGTGTGAAGTATTGTTGCATCCTGGTGTATTTTGTGAGAACTAATTTTCAACGTTTTTAGCGGTCGTTCCTCCCGTATAATACCTCGTAAACGTTTCAACCGCTTGGCCGCCTCGTGTACGCCGTGTGGTGTGGGTGATGACGCGGCGGTACAGTATAAAAGGTAATGAGGAAAAGTAAATATTGTTTGGAGAAATTTTAGTCGATTACAATTTCATTCTCGGGTTATTTCTGGACAAAATTGTAGCCATATTGGGAATGTCTTTTTGTACGCTGTATTATTGAATCTTCATTACCTTACGAACATTCTACAACCATTAACTAATTTTTTTGCTTTACATTTTGGGATTGTTCCTTTTATTTGCTCTTGAGATATTTATCCTGGGGTTACACCTTTGATGTTGTTCCTCCCCTCATAGTTTATACCCGCCATAATCTTACCTTTACAACTGGATTTTGTTTTATGATTATATTAAATAGGTCGCAAGGTCACAATTATTCCTAATCTTATAGTTAACCTTTGACTCAGCCATGGTCGTTGTATAATATCGCCTTTATGTTTTATTGTCGCTGTAAAGTCATAAACACTCGCACAGCTTCAGACAGTCGGACACGAGCAGGTACATATCCACACACGCACTCAACCACACACACACATATGCCTCATGTGTGTGTTTGTGTGGATTGCGTACTTTAATGTGAGCATCCACATCCTCACACATACATACTTAAGCACACTTATTATTATTCACACACACACACACACACACACACACACACACACACACACACACACACACACACACACATATATATATAAAAACTCACTTAAGTAAACACAACACAGCCAGGTATCTTGCATCAGTAACACCGCCTAACCTACTCAAGCGTATACCGCCCAACACCCTGGTGATGAGGGCTTCATGTTAGATAAACGTCGAGTCATTACTGATCACCAGATGACTCCAGTGTTGCCACCGACTGAGAAAACAGCTTTTGGGAGTGAGTGAGTGAGGACGACAAGGGACAGGCAGGAGGGATGGGGGAATGTTGTACTGATTTAACAATATAATTCAAACTTAAATATTTACCTGATAACTGAGAGATTTATCTTTTATTTATCTACCTGTGTCATGATGTTCCTTGGTGGTGTATCGTGTCCTGGGGGGTCCCGTATTGATCGATGTGCTACACAGTCACAGATGTACCTGACAAATGTTTTTTTTTCAGTCTGGAAGACGCTGCATGATTTTTTGCCATTAAAAGTGTGGCAGTGTTTTACGGTACAATAATGGGCAGGGGAGTCTGCCACACTCACTGGAATTACACCTTGTTTATGGCTGAGTCTGGGATATTAACACGGGGGGCGGAGCGGTCGTCTCTCTCTCACTCTCAACACTTTTACCTACACGTACTTATTTATTTCAGTGACGTCGGCTAGCTCTATGCATAGCAACCATGAATGACTGACTCACCAAGATAACATCAGGTGGTGTCGCCTGGCTCATGCTCATCATGATCACTTCTTGGTTATCTTTGTTTACTCTCCTGGGGTGAAGTACACAGGTGTCTGACTTATATGTGTGGCAGCCGCACCAACGACACCCTCCTGCCTAAGGGTCAGGTGCTGGGGTCAGGTGGTGTTGTGACCTTTACTGTAACACCACAGTGGACGTGTTGCAGGTGCTAGATTGTACACAAAAGAACAGGAATTAGTGAATACGTACCACAGTTGGGTATAAAATAATACTGATGTGAAATAGTAATCGAATAAGAAAATGCTGATTTATTAGAAGTATAAATGACGGGAATGACACATCATTTGTTAATCTTTTCAATAAATATCATTGGTTTAAAAAAATAAAATCCAGTGAATGTTGGCAGCTCTATAGTTTAATCGAGAAGGTATCAGTGACATTTTCCCCTTAAGTGTGTACTGTCACCCCCCTGGCACTATGATTGTTTGTTGTGGATCAGCAGTAACCTAATGATCCTGTTGCTGTGACACGTGTTTGACCCACACTCACGACTAGTACCACCTTGGGCCCTCAGACCAAGGGAGAAACCTAGTGAAACGTGATAGCTGGCGACCGTAGAGTTTTATAGTGCGGGTGAGGCTATAGTACACTCCACCTCTGGTACACTACACCTCCCCACGTCTGCCTCAAGTATGTGTGTGTGTGTAGGGCGAGACGTGTTTGTACTAAGCGGACGGGAACCTGGTGATAGTGTTTCCTGGAAGTGATGAGGATAAATTGTGGTGTTGAGGCCGAGTTGGTGTGTGTGTGGTCTAGTTCTGAGAAAATCTTGGATGATGTACAGGTCACGCCGCCACGGTATTATCCGCGTCGCCGGGATGTGGGTGGTGAGGTGGTGGTACAGTAGATTGGTGAGGGAGAGAGAGGTAACGCTTGGTGAAGAAAGTAGGGGAATTTGTGAAGATGGGAGATAGGAGAGGAGCTTAATGAGGGTAGGAGGTGAGGAGAAGATAGGTGAGTATGAGAGGTGGGCGTGGGAGTTTGTTGAGGAAGGAGGGAAATCAAGGTGGAATTTTGAGATGGTGGGAGAAGAACTGGCTGAAGAAGATGGCGGTAGGGAGCTTGAAAAGAGAGAAAGGTGGAAGATGGTCTTGATGAGTGAAGAGAGGGAGGGAGAAGGAGGCTTGGAGAAGGAAGGGAGTTAGTGGGGATTGGCGAGGGAGAAAGTGTTGAGGGTATGGACCTGATAAAGAAGGCGAGGAGGGACTTAGTGAAGGAGGTGTGGAAGGTTAGTTTGGGGGGATTGGCAAGGTAAAGGGGCGGGGTGTGGGGGAGGGTCACAGTAAGGATGGTGAAGAGAGGAGGACGTAGGGAGGCCTGGTAAGGGAGGAGAGGGAGACAGGGAGTTGGAGAGGGAGATCCATGGTGGAAGAATGAGGGACCTGCAAGGGGGGGAGAGGCTTGGTGGGGTTGATGGGGAAGAACTTGAGGGGTGGAGAGGGAGGGAGGTGGGGGGTGGTGAAGGTCTTGATGAGGACTGGTGTTTAGGAAGAAAGAATCTGGAGATGGTTTGATGGAGGAAAGAAAGAGAGATAGAGGAAGGGAGATAGTAGGGAAGGTGAAAAAAGGGAAAAGACTAAGGAAAGAGGGGATGAGAGAGGGTGAGTAGACAAAGAGTGACAGAAGGATGAGTGAGGAAGAGGTGACGGTGGGAGGAGTTTTAGGGCTCCCTCAACAAACACACACACACACACACACACACACACACACACACACACACATTCTCTCTCTCTCTCTCTCCACATTCATATATTCATGTTACTGTATATGCTGTGTACTTGCGTGTGTAGTCGAGGTATCGATTGTACTAACTTTTATTTTCGACACCTGCTTAACGATGTGTCGCTTTGACGTGAAGTAAGTTTATTCTGTATAACGCAGGCGTCATTACAATATCCCCGTGTATAGTTTCTCGTGTATAGTGTAGACATGCATCAACCTTTCTCATGTATAGTAAAGTATTCATCATGAGACAGTCACGTAGGTCGATGGGTAGGTTGGCAGGGAGGGACAAGGTGCGAGGTTAACACCCTGTTGACTGTTCCTCGTCACAACACACAATTTGACCTGGAATAAAACACCTATTTTAGTTTCTCTCAAGTCTCATTCACCTGGGATAAGATTTACGTGGTTTAAAAGTTACAAAATGGGAGGAGGTGAAGATTAGGCACCCCTACAGCTAAAGTACCTAACCATCGTGTAATCCCATCAGTGCTATCAAGAACTGACCACCAATGCGTAAGTCTGAAGGTGTTCGTATACTGTTAGCGTATATACGTCAGAACTGGATTAATAAAAAAAAATACGCCATCGAAAAAAAAACTTTTGTATTTATTAAGTGAAAAATGCTGCTATTGGACCGACTATCACAAAGACCAGCACAATTAATACAAACGCAGGTTAAATTGTAATTAAAACTAGAGGTGCTTTGGCTTGATAATACAGGTAATTTTTTCCCGGTATTAGTCTTGGTGAGAATGTACACAACGCTCCCTCATGACAGGTGTAACTGACAGGTCCCGGATGTGAACTTTCCTTAACATTTTACTCTGTTTAAAAAGTCAAACCAGATGGCAGGGGGAGATATGGCACAATCACCTGTCACTGTCATTTATTTTTATCATTATTTCGTTTTTTTATTGTTGTAGCCACAGTGATTAAAGACAACGATGATTAGCACAACTTGGCATGCACTGTTCGTTATATATTTGTACCTGGTTGTACATTCACAAAGATTCCTTAAGTTAGTTTTATTCTCTAAGTTAGTGTTCAGATATCGAGTTAAAAGGCGGATTTTTTTAAGTAATATTTATATATATTTTAATTCCATATAGTCGAAAGGAACCAAGTTAGATACATTTATTGATCACAATTTACGTGGAAAAAATATTAACGTAAGATTTTATGAGAATCGTGAACGAAGAATGTTATCATGAACAGACTGGACGAACTTGAGAGAACTGTGTTTTAGTCTTTTTTTATTCGATGCTAAGGTAATCCGGAAGTTGGGGCTGCAGATGTTGTAAGAAATATATAGTATGTATTATTTAGGGGTCATATTACGGATGAGAGAGAGAGAGAGAGAGAGAGAGAGAGAGAGAGAGAGAGAGAGAGAGAGAGAGAGACGTATCTTGTTCACACGCTTTATTGTTTCAAATATTTACCGTGGAAGTGTTTGTCACCTACACGGTAATGGGGACCGGGTATTCACACAGGAACTAGATGATGACAAATGGGGTGCCTGGTCGGTACCTTTGTGATCACAGGAATTGACTCCATCTCGGTCCTCGTTGTTCACAAAGACCCTTTTAGTGGAGTGTCAAGAACTCACCCACAGCAACTTGTCAGTGAATTTTAGGTAAATATAATAAGAGTGTGTGTGTGTGTGTGTGTGTGTGTGTGTGTGTGTGTGTGTGTGTGTGTGTGTGTGTGTGTGTGTGTGTGTGTGTGTGTGTGATAATGTGTGTGTGTGTGTGTGTGTGTGTGTGTGTGTGTGTGTGTGAGATGTGTGTGTGTGTGTGTGTGTGTGTGTGTGTGTGTGTGTGTGTGTGTGTGTGTGTGTGTGTGTGTGTGTGTGTGTGTGTGTGTGTGTGTGTGTGTGTGTGTGTGTGTGTGTGTGTGTGTGTGTGTGTGTGTGTGTGTGTGTGTGTGTGTGTGTGTGATGGTGTTTGTTTATAAAGTCAGGCTTCACGGCGCATCCTAACACTCCGGCTGTATGTTGTGTTATAAACTAGTTAGCGTTGGAAGGATTAGCTGTAATAGGATTAATTGCGGAAAATTACTTCTGCGACTGACTGTAAGAAACCGATTTCCTGCTTCCAACTGAATTTTGACATCACCAAAAATATTTCAAGAATATTCTTTCCACATAAAAAAATAAATAAATAAACTGAAAATAGTTGAATTTAAGGAAAAAGACACGATCTTTTTTTTTTGTGCCTTGTGACTATTTGACATTCAACTTTTTTTAGGTATTATTTCAACATTATTAAAGCAGTTTACCGTGAAGCAGAATCTTAGTAGAATATAGTTTATTTTATTTATTTATTTATATTCTGTGTTCGTTTATTGTGGTGGTGTGTGGTGTAGTACAAGTGGTGGCTCAGACTGTGGTGTAGAGGTAAGACGGTATGTGTGTAGCCAACAGGCAGGAGATTGATCAATTTACCATATACATTTGTATCATAGCAGGAGGGTAGTATGTCGCGAAAAGGCTGTCAACGCTGACTGCTTTATCATGGAGTTCTTATTAAACGCTAAAAGAATTATCCTAACCTAACCTAACCTAATGCTCGTAAAATATAGTGTTATTTTAGGTAAGGTAGATTGACTTTGGTTAGTTGGTTTTGTTTTTAAAGAGTTTTTTACGGTGAAGTAGCGTGTCTGTGTTGACAGTGGGTATGTTGTGCCCTGTTGTCAAGAGCTGTAGTCCAGGGCGAGGAATACACTTTCTATGACACACGTGGCCATGTTACACGGCTAGGTAGAGGTGTGTGTGTGTGTGTGTGTGTGTGTGTGTGTGTGTTTGTGTGTGTGTATGTGTGTGTGTGTGTGGGAGGGAGGGAGGGAGGGAGGAGGAGGAGGCAAGGTGCGTGTTGCCTGCCTCACACACCACCGACACACACTACTTTTTCTCCAGTCTGGATTGAAATTATCTCTGAAATCTGGTTAGAATATACTGAAATATTTGTCGAATTTATGTGTCACGATCCCTCTCCTCTCCTTTTTTTTGTCGTCCATGTTGTGAACCGTAAAGTTTGCTCGATGGTCACATTTATATTTTTTATCTTAATATTCAAGAGTTATCTGGTAATCAAAGTATTAACTAACAATAAGAGGTACCCGGATAAGGTTGGGGTATTAGATCGTATTGTGGTGCCTTGAGAGTCAATGAAAACATATTAACACTCGGTCGTGTTTCGGATGGATCTACTTTTTAATGATGGCCTCAGTTTGTTTACCCATGCGATGATGTTATTGGGCGAGGCCTTGGCCAAAAAGTCAGGAAAAAGAGCTAACCAGGCGCTGGCCATCGATCCTTAGTTTTGTAACCCTCTCACAGATGCCCTGCCGCTCGCTCCTGCTTGGCCAGCGGGGGGTGGCGGGGTGAGGGTCGGGGGTCGTTGTAGGGGTCACGTTGTCATGGTGACCTGTTGTTAATATATCCCTCTGATGTATATTTATTAATATATATTTTGATACATCTCATTGTCGACAGACGAAAAAACTTGGACTTCGTATGTAATTTAGTAAACTGGCGTGAGACCCCAAGTCGCCCACTGATGCCAGATGCACATTTTCTTTGCGCCTCTACGGGTTTTCCCCTCGGTGTCGCCCCAAGTTTCTCTCTTATATATTTTAAAGTTATTTTCTTCGGAGGTAATATTCCAAATTGTAGTTAAAAACATGTACGTAGTGTGAGTGTAAAATTGTGGATTGTGTATGGGGTGGATTAGCCGTGTGTTGGGGAGCGAGGGTTGGCGGGTGGCAGGAAGGGCTGGAAACCGTGGTGGAGAGCCGACAAGGAGGGTGTCCCGGTCGACCCAGGCTCGCGTGGCCCCAGTCGCTGCTAGAGGGAGGACGAGACCACACCCGCACTCTCCCCTCTCTCGACTCACGCGTATCACGTCGCTATTCCAAACTCCTACAACACTTGTCCTCTTCCTCCAACACTCAAGTTGTTCGTTCATCTATAAGCTTATTTTGACCTCTAACTTGCTAATTCAGTTAAGTCCTGCGGTCTGGTTTATCCTCCAAAAGACATTCCGGTTGTTGATTTTGTTTCCACTTTGGTCTGAACATTCCAAGAAACATTCCCCAGTAGCTGGTGCCACCTCTAAGGATTCATCTAACAAGTCAGAGTGCCACCACCAGTCACTGTCACTACACAAGTGGATATAGAGGCACACCGCCCCCCAGGACACCCTCAACTTGTTAGCTCTGACCCATCCTCCGCTCCTCAGCACAAAATCGTTCCATGATCCGTACCGATAGCGTCCAGTGCTTGAAGCCAACCAGGTGCCGATTTGTGTGTGTGTGATTTGTTGTGTTGGTGAAGTTGGAAGAAGTAGAAGTGGTGGAGAAGAGTGGGAGGATCCCCGCGGGTGTTGGTGGTGTTGGAGAGAGCAGCACCGCCCCCCTGCCTGCCTGCCCCAGCCAGCCCGCCCGCACCACCGCCCACGGTCACCCACTAGCTACACGTTGTTGTTCCTCCTGACTAATAACCTCCCCTCCTCTCCCTAACCGTGAAAGTATTTTTGTTGGAAACATTGATTTTTGCTGAGAAAAAAAAATTAAAGAATTCATGAGTTGCAAGTTTGGTACGATCCCCCCCGCGTAGTTGATGTGACGTTTTAATCTTACTCAGTTTGAACACGAGTTTGATGTTAGAGTATGTGAACCGTTGTTACCGTGACACTCTTGACAATTGATGTGACATTGTTAACCTTCGCTGTTGACACAGATGGGAGCCAACCAGGAGCAAGAGAGTGATGTTCTCTGTGAGTATGTCTCAGTTTTTACCCCGGCATGTTTCTTATCTCACTCACCTACACTCACCTTCCTCTCTCACTTTTAATGATATGTTTGTAGAGCCTCCATGTCTGCTGGCTGTAATACTGTGTATACTGTAGAGTAAGGAAACTTTTTTTTTTACTTAAGAATTTTATGTTTATCATCATTAAAAACCTTGTGTTGTTAGTTTTAAGGAATGTTATGTTGTAATGATTCTCGTAGTCGTAAATGAAGAAATACACACGTAGCTTACATGGTGGTCTAGCGTTTGTTGAGGCGAAGACACGTTCAGAAAAATGGGAGGGGAGGTAGTGTCCAGTGTAGCCATCAACACCCTGGGGTTGAGCCGTGACGATGGAGTGTAGAGTGTAGCAGTAACGCCCATCAACACCCCAGAGTTCAGACGTAGTAGTAGGGTGTAGACTGAGTGTAGCCATGAACATTTCGGAACGGGACCCTTTGGTTGGGCCGCCGTGTTGGTTGAATGTAGAGTAAAGCAGTAACGCCTATCAACACCTTTGGGTATAGATACGGTAATGGGGGTGTAGACTGTTGCCATGAACATCCATTACACCCCGGGGTTGAGAATAATCGTGGGTGTAGTGTTCACCCTCGCCTGAGACCCAGAAAATCTCAAGGTGTGTGTCTGTCTGTGTAGCACTTGATAACTAAAATTACGATCGCGAGGTGTTGAGTGTTATATTTTTATTATGATAGCCAGAGACACCCAGTAACCTGATACACACGCTTTACTGGGAGGGTGTAAGACCTGTTAGTCATACCTTAACACCCGGGGGACTCCGGCACGAGGTTGTGGGGAGGGTGTAGAGTGTAGCATAACACCTTGGGAGTGAGTCTCAAGCTAAGGAGACGTACACCCAACACCCAAAGACTGAGACACAGGGATGGGGGAAAGTATACCCAACGACCCTGGGATTAAGACACTAGATTGTGGGGTGGGTGTAGAGTGTATCTCAACACCCAGGGGTCAGAGGGGGAGGTGTAGTTTACTGCCTGAAGGGAAACATTGCAGCCATCAAGATAAACGCTGAGGTTGTGTGACGCGTGTTGTTGTTGTGTCTTGTTTAATATTGAACATAATGAAAAGAGAATAACTGCTGGAATTTTTTTGTAAACAATGATTGGAAGTGTATTATTTATGATTTTTCGGCATTTACACACACACACACACACACACACACACACACACACACACACACATTTATACAAGTTTTTTGTGTATAAATATATTTTCATGCACCATAACACACATACATGCATCCGGTCCATGTGTGGCTGTCCCCCTCTACTCCCCCATCATCTCTCTCTCTCTCTCTCTCTCTCTCTCTCGCACACACACGCTCACCTTATTATCTTCAAGTAATTCACGCTTCACCATTGGAGGAACGCTGGCCAATACCAACTAATATCTGTATTATTGGATTCGCCCCGTTCTGTGTGCCCTAACCTAACCTAATCTAACCTAACCTAATCTAACCTAACCTAATCTAATCTAATCTAATCTAACTTAACTGGATGACACCTAACCTAATCTTACCTAACATTTCTAGTCTAATTTAACTGGATGCTAACCTAACCTAATTCCTCAGGAAGAATTAGTACTGGTACGCAGCTGTGAAAAGTCTTCTGAATTAAATTTTTACAGACGTATTCATGTAAACACAGGCTTTACTATAAGGTACAATGAAATCCGTAATTAAAGGTGTTCCTACATAGTGGTTGTGTCATGAATATTGGTACAAGGACAGATTTAGATATAGGTGGTGGCTCGTCCCGTAGAGAGTGACTCGTCCTGTAGGTGATGACTCGTCCCGTAGAGAGTGACTCGTCCTGTAGCTGATGACTCTTCCTGTAGGGGGTGGCTCTTCCCTTCGTCGTCTTTGGATTATCTTACTCAAAAAACGAATTGGAATGAATAAGGCAAAGAGATACAATGCCTCTGTGTTGATTATCACAGTTGTTTGGCTGAGGATGGCTTGAGGGAGGGAGGGGGAGCTAAGCAGGTGTGTTTTGTTGTAGTAGTAAGAGTGGTTCAATTGGTGTTTTAGTGTCTCAGCAGGTATGTTAGTACTTTAGCAGGTGTATTAATAGTTCAGCAGGTGTGTTAATAGTTCAGCAGGTGTGTTAATAGTTCAGCAGGTGTATTAGGAATATAGTGGTGACATAAGGTATGAGGTCACGGGGACCCGCACCAACGTAAACATAATCTTGGTCCATTAACAAAGAGCGAGGCAGCAGTGTAAGGGAGCCTCCATTTAGCCCAGACTCCAGCAGTAACAGTTGAGACACACAGTTGATTATGGGCGGCGGGCCGTGCATCACTCGCTCCTGATATACTACTTCATAAAATGATACCAATACACACGGCGACGAGCCCCGGGCACGCCACGGTCGTCGGCCCCGCCCCGCCCCGCGCCGTGCTCCACACACAAACAAAATAACAGTTGCCGATGAGATATAACCTCATTCATTACGTAATGATGTTATGATGATACCATGATACGAGGAAGTGGCTAATTTGAGGTGTTGTGTATATTTTGGTGGTGTATGTGGGGCAGGGGCGGCACGCGACGCCCATTCGTGGTCAGGGAGGGTGCCCCCCCCCCTACCCCATTTGCCGCCCCACCCCCCTCACCTGAGCCCTCTCAAATATTGTCTCCATCCATTATATATATATATATATATATATATATATATATATATATATATATATATATATATATATATATATATATATATAGTATAGCAGTGTGTCAGCTGGTCTGTGTACAATATTTACGTTTATATGAACTATATAATAAATTTTAGGTGCTGCTATGTACTGTATATCATATATAAATATAAAAGTGTACCTAGAAATAAACTCTACACATAACTATTTTACCTATATACCCAATGGCCTCCCAACCTATAAAGGTGGCCATGGTGGGGGAAGAAGGCCAGTGGCCTATGGAAGATTTCTCTGGCCTTTGGTAATCGAGCCAATAGCTATTCTCAAGCCCATCGAGGGATCTTTTGAAGCCTTGGTGTGAATAAGTTGTACAGTACACATATAATTTTTAATATGAAAGGAAAAGTTCCTTACGTCATGCGACTTATGATTAAGCTAACTGCTCGGCTTAACTTCATCATTACGTGTGCCGCCGCTGCTGACGGAGGCAAAATTCCCCGGTTAATGTAGGTTGTCGTTCTTGGTCTTCCACCGTCACGCGTGTGGTGTTGAGTCTCGCTTTATACACATCTCTTCACTGCTCTCATGACCCTGAAGATCTTCTTATACCAATGAGAAGAAGTGAAGGAGTATTACGGCCTTATTCATGTGTGTGCGTGCAACCCTGAGTGTGTGTGCGTGTGTGTACGGTTTCATAATATCAGGCGTTCTTCCGGTCAGTTATTTCATCCTGCACGGCTTTTTTTTGGGTGTGTACTTTTACTCTCAGCTTTTAGTTTATCTTGTCAGTGTACAGGTGAAGGTGTGTACCTGCATGTCCTGAGAGTTGGAGGAGTCAGGCCGGAACACAGTGACCAGGATTCATCAGACTAACGTGACTTTGAAGGTATTATTTTCTTTTCTCTCCTTTATTGCCAAAGTCATCCTCGTGTAGAGAGAGAGAGGGGCTCCCAGACACCATGGGTAAGGCTGTATGGTCAAACGGCCCCATATGTCTTAATAGGATCAAAGCCTATTCATTAGGATTAGGCCCCAGCCATGTATCAGTATAACGGTATGGTATAATGTCTAGTTGGGGAATGTTAGATTGGGGCCCATTTGACGTGGTTGTGGTAGACTGGGGCTCTTTTGACGTGGTTGTGGTAGACTGGGGCCCATTTGACGTGGTTGTGGTAGACTGGGGCCCTTTTGGCGTGGTTGTGGTAGACTGGGTCCCATTTGACGTGGTTATGGTAGATTGGGGCCCATTGACGTGGTTGTGGTAGACTGAGGCCCATTGACGTGGTTGTGGTAGACTGGGGGCCCTTTTGGCGTAGTTGTGGTAGACTGGGGCCCATTTGACGTGGTTGTGGTAGACTGGGGCCCATTGTTGTCGTTGTGGTAGACTGGGGCCCATTGACGTGGTTGTGGTAGACTGGGGCCCGACTGACGTGGTTGTGGTAGACTGGGGCCCGCTTTGGCGTGGTTGTGGTAGACTGGGGGCCCTTTGGCGTGGTGTGGTAGACTGGGGCCCTTTGGCGTGGTTAGCGGTAGGGCTGGGGACCCATTGTCGTTATGGTAGACTGGGGCCCATTGACGTAGTTGTGATGAGCGCTGGGGCCCTTTGGCGTGGTTTGGCAGCATGGTAGACTGGGGCCCATTTGACGTGGTTGTAGCTAGACTGGGGCCATTTGGCCTGTCAGTTGTGGTAGACTGGGGCCCATTTGACGTGGTTGAAGGTGTTTCTCTCCATAGATAGTTTTGCTGTAAAAGTTTGTGGTGTGGCGCTTATAGACGCGCTCACCACACACTTTCATCACTAGTAACTACGTCAAGTTCAGTTCACTCCGATTCATTCCCTTTATCCCATTTTCTATAAACTACTTAAATCATTGTACCTAAATTGATATACTCTCTTAAAAAAACTCTCCTTTAAACTGTGTGTAACGGGAGGAAATTAGACTTCCGAGAATTGTTATATAAAGTAGGTAATAAGTCTTAAGATGGTAGAGTGATAAGACTATGTGAAACAATAATAAGGAGAGCTTGTTGGGAATTACGTAGAATAATGCTGTTTTGGGAAAGTCGCGATGTGTGTTGTTTTATCGGGGGTTTTCTAGGTGTGTGTGTGTGTGTGTGTGTGTGTGTGTGTGTGTGTGTGTGTGTGTGTGTGTCTCATTTGGAGGAAGGTGAGTAGCCCGACTGTTCTTCTTTATTATTATCCAGAAGAATCATTTCCTCCACCTCTTATCTGCTCTTGCTCAAGGTCATCTAAGACACGATACCTTCAACACTTCTCACAGATTTCAAGAATTGATATCTCCCCTGATGTAAACCTAACCTAACCTAAACTAAACTAACCTAACCTTAGACATTAATTCACGTGTTTCTTATTATAGCTTCGCGCCTTATAATAGTGGTCATGACGCAACCTTCTCACAGTTAGGCCAGTAACAATGACGCAAACTTTCTACAGTCAACTACTGGCTTAACGTAACCTTGACTCATCAACACTCAGCGACCAGCGTTAACCCACAGTATGTAAGTAAAGGCAGAGTTATAGTACACATCTGATATTTACGTGAGTCATTTGTTTTATAATTATGGTGATTATTATACAAATATATGGGGAAATTAATGGGTTCTGTGTGTGTGTGTGTGTGTGTGTGTGTGTTTATTAACAAGAAAAAAATAACCATCCTGCCCGGTAAAAGTCACACGCCCTCGTTGGTATCGTTGTTAACTTGGCAGTCCAGATTGGTTTCCCGTACAGTTTCATGGGCTGATTTTCCCTTTCACTGGGGTAAGACTTAGCTATTGGTGGATTGATTAGGGTGGAGTTTTTTGTGCTACATACGGCATATATATATATATTTTATATGTATATTATAAAGGGCGAGAAGGACGTTCAGTTTTGGAAGAGATTATCACTGTCTGGTTCTTGAGAGTATTGTGTAATTAATGTTTTCTGCAACTTGAGGTCGAGAGAGTAATCCTATGATGATGAGGGAGTGGTGTAGGGACCCTCAACAAGATAAGCTGGTGGCTGTGGTAGGGTGGCGCCGTAGGTCGTTACAATAATGTTAGTGTGGCCGCGTCCATCAAAGTCAAAGCTGATGAGAGATGTGTGCTTGAGGGTGGAGCTGTGGGAGCCTCCGTGTTTTGGGTTCTATTTGCGTCGCGCGCTTCCCTCCTCCGCCAGGCTTGAGTGTCTGTAATTCTCGGGTTAATTACACTTGCTCATAATCGAAGTGAGGGGAGAGCTCTTGGGGTTCAATTAAGGGATTTTTCCCCCTTCTGACCATCGCTCTTTCCCCTCTTTCTTTTGTTTCAACCGGGGGCCATTAGCGAGCCTTCTTTCTCATTACATCACTGTCGACGGGGGAAACCTCACAAGGCATAAAATTTTTGTAGTTTGAGGCCATAATCGAGTGTTGCAGTGGACGGGAGGCGTGATACTTCATCCCACACTGTGTCATCATTGCCTCACACATCTCGCCTCGACGTTCCTATTACCTTCCTCCAGATAACACTTCCCCAGACGTCTTATATTTTTGAATTGTACATTAGGGTGTTGTGAAATGTGTGAGCTCGCCATTCCGCACCAGTGTTTATCTGAAGAGGATTCCTGAGTTAATAAGCTGATCAACGCCGACTGTTACTGCTATCACCCCGCGACCTTGCATGACCACTAACACCAGGTTGACTGGCTAGCTTTATGAAACTTCACGTCTCTCTCAAAGGATGTAGGGTGGTGTAGGGGTGAGGGTAGTGTGGGTAGTGGGTGTAGACGTGGAATAACGGTGATGGTAGTATGGATAGAGGGTGTAGGGGTGGTGTAGCGGTAATAATGGTGTAGGTAAAGGGTGTTGTCAGTGTTGTAGATGCCGTAATTGTGTAAGTTTGACGTCGAGGTGCTGGCGTGTTGATGTTAATAGTACCAGCTGTTGTGGTTGACGCAAATATTAGGTGTAAGGTGTATTATCAACCAACTAGGACATGACAACTTATAAAGAGTAATATTGATGGGTGTTAGAATACCATTGACGGCCGAGTGTAGCTGAATGAAACGGGGGGGAGGAGGAGGTAAGCAGTTGTGCGAAAGTGTGTTTATGAGTGTATGTAGGGGATTTCGATGGCTTTTTACATCTATGTTTTACATCAATTTCCTTCTCCTTACATTCTAATTTTCTTTAGGTCTCAATTCTACCCACATTGCGTGTAAAAAAAAAAAAAGAAAAAAAGATGAAAATTTTGTTATGGCCCAACCTACAGTATAATAATGTTACGTGGTTGTGTGACATAATAAAATAAGTCTGAATTAAGGTCATTATTTTGCTGGTTAATATTCTCAATAACAGAGTCTCAGGGTGATAGATGGCAGGAGGAAGGTGTTGTCATACTTAGAATATTTCGTGATATTATACATAGTTATCCTTTCACCTTAGTCATCGTGGTGTACATATTCAGCTGTTATGGAGGATTTCAGACATCCAAAAGAGAAGTCGTATATAGTGTATTGTTCTGAGGTGGAGTTTATTGATCATTGCCACCATTATTATCACCATTACCACTATCACCAACCTCCTCTACAACCCACCACCTTCCTCCACCACCATCAACACCATAACACACAACACCATCAGTATCATTACATCACCACCAGCTCCACCGCTAACCTATCATTGTCACTTGTAAGTTGGGGTAAACATCACCTAAAATGACATAAAAACTTGACATATGTAACATTTTATTACGTGATGTAAGTACCCAAAAAAAATATAGATTTACCATTTTTGTTATAGTTCTTGAAAAATTAACTCCTTTATCATTAGTTTATATTGTATTTATTTGACTTTATTTCGTTTTATTTATATAATTATGAATAGTGTAGATAGTAAAATTCATTGTGGTTTAATTTTCGTCTATCGCCGTCCCAGAGGAGCTAAAGAGTGGATGCATTTCGTCTTATAGTTGTGATCACGAGAGAACGACCCAAAGCAACGATGGATGATAAACAAGACTTGGCGGTGATCGGCTAATATCTCAACAAGACCTCTGTCATCATAGTCTAGAGACCAGAGTTATGGCTGACTTGCCCAGCTGGCAGGGGGGAGGGACGAACTTACTTTATAGCGGTGTGTGTGTGTGTGTGTGTTTCGAATGGCCGGAGGGGGTAGCTTTTCTCTCTCTCTCTCTCTCTCTCTTCAGCAATTGGGTTGTGTAACGTAACTGTATCTGGAAGGTAACATGTCACAAATTACATTGGTCAGTAACGAGGGTGTGGGTAGGAAGAATGAACCGTGGTTAGTCTGATTGCCCCCCTATACCTGCGCCCTCATCATCCCCCACTGGGCCAATCGTGAGGTAATCTAGCTGTGTAATCAAAGGCGTAATTTGCTGCCTCACCCATTTAGTGTGAGAGAGCAGTTGGTCGTGTCCATTACTAACGGGCCATGGCAACCCTACCTTTGATGCTATGTTGCAAATATCTACGTCTACTACTTCTACTACTTCTACTACTTCTGCTACTACTACTACTACTTCTGCTTCTACGCCCTCGATATCCGTCCCTCTTAGATTACATGCATATTGTCGGGCTTGAGGCCAGAGTCACAACACCTCAATGGACGTTATAGTTTTGTTTTGCTTCGTTTGTTTTAAGGGGGTGAGGGCGGGCGTGTACTCATATCAGGGTACGGGACTTAAGGTTACGCACACACGCAAAATTCTACTTGACACACACAATTATCCGCACCCAAAAACGGACCTTCACACACACACACACACACACACACACACACTTGTTGTTTAATAGAAATTAATAATGTTAAATTAACAGGTTATTCTAATGAGATTGTAATGCTAACCTAACCTAACCTAACAAGCGTAACTAATATTAGGAATAATAAAAAACTCAGCGAAAGGATTTTTATCAGTCGGGTCAGGTGTTAAAATTGGGTTGATTAAACTCTGTCAAAATTGTCCCACTGTTAGAAATACGAGTCACTGAAATGAAAAAAAAATACGTCGACCCTACACTTTATGGAGCTCTTCCAAAAATGTGTTGCTAAAATGGTTGTGGCATCGCCAAAATTATAGTGTTAAAGCCAAAATTATAGTGGTATCGTCAAAATTATAGTGGTATCGCCAAAATTATAGAGGTATCGCCAAAATTATAGTGGTATCGTCAAAAGTATAGTGGTATCGTCAAAATTATAGTGGTATCGTCAAAGTTATAGTGGTATCACCAAAATTATAGTGGTATCGTCAAAATTATAGTGGTATCGTCAAAATTATAGTGGTATCGCCAAAATTATAGTGTTATCGCCAAATTGTACTGTCCTCCTCAAAAATTGATCTGTCGTTGCCAAAATTGTAGTTCCGTCGCCAAATTATAGTCCTCTCGCCCAAATTATAGTCCTCTTGCCAAAATTATAGTAATATCCTCAAAATTATAGTGTCATCGCCAAAATTTATCGCTGAAACTGTAATACCATCGGGATTCAGGTTAACACGCCTCATACCCCTGACAGCAACACATACCCGACCAGCGTGCACAAGCGGGAGAGTATTATTGTTAGCGTTTAATAGTGAGATGAGAAAAAATATCAGGTTAAGATATGACGCGCCCGAGTGTTGTGTGTTGACTGGCCATCAGGTAATAAATATTGAGAGAGAGAGAGAGAGAGAGAGAGAGAAAGAGAGAGAGAGAGAGAGAGAGAGAGAGAGAGAGAGAGAGAGAGACCTCACCTCACCTCACCTCACCTCTCCTCTCCCCTCTAACCACCTTTCATGTCTAAGCCAAGATCCTGAAGGTGTTGTGTATTTTCCTTCTTTTTTTTGTCATTGTTGTTTGTTGTTGAGGCTAGTGTCGTTGTTGTTATTGTCATGGCTTTTGTTGTTGTTATTGTTATGGTTAAGGTTGTTGTTGTTATTATTGTCTTTGTTATGGCTGGTGTTGTTGTTGTTGTGTCTGGTTTCGTTGTTGATATTAAAAGTATATTTAGCCAGAATAACAGATACAAAGCGAACAACAACAATATTGAAGTGGATGAGCTTTTCCACTATTGTTGTTTGTGTTGCTGTTGAATGTTCAAGATACTTTAGTGTGAGTTAAGAGTGAGTAAATTTTTATTAGGGATGACTGAAAAGTGTTAACGTGTGAGATGAGAGTGAGGGTGATGCAGTGTGAGGAAGGGGAGAGTGATACACACACACACACACACACACACACACACACACACACACACACACACATACACAGGGGAGGGGGGAGAGAGAGGACTATTGTGTGGCAGATAGAATTGGCCTCATTGTCAGCTGGAGAGAAAAGAAATCTGCTTTTGTCGATGAAAAAGTTCCTGTCTTTTATTCGCGATAAAATGACTCGATTGAACGTGGCGGGATTGAGGGTGTGTGGGGAGGGGGGGAGGCGGCTGGCGTGGATTATAATGTATTGTGTGCTGGGGGAAATGTCCTTTATTCCTTTGGCTATTAGTTTATTCTTAAGGTACATAAGTCTTAAGAGAATCATCAGGTAGACTCCAGATGTACACACACCTTCGAGATGCTGAACATTCATTGTGGAAGTTGAGATGTGTGAGTATAAAGATGTATAAAGATGTGTTGCTAGTTTATTTAGTATTGCCAAGTACTGTATAATTGTAGGGAGATGGTGTGTGTGCAGGCCTCTTGTGTGATCTTCTATTGCCACCGTGTCCAGCGGTGGGGGAGGGAGGTGTGTGTGTGTGTGTGTGTAGCAAATGGGAGATAGGGTGGGGGGAGAGGGAGCCAAAGGGGTCCATGGGAGAAAACAAAAACAAATTCAACAAAAAATTCCAGAGAAGGTCAGTGAAAACCAGCAGGATTACCTCAACCACAGCTGCTCCGTCCTCCCAGATACAACCCCCGGCAACATTTTCAAGTCAGATACATAAATTCAACACCACCCTGACCTGTGTCGTCGACTTATCTGAATGCCAGGGATCAAAAGGACAAGAGAGAGAGAGACTTTTCAGCTGTGTTATTCAAACCCTCATGAATCCATCTGTTGGCTGCCTGACTGAAGAATTTTATCCTCTCCTCTCGCCCCTGGCTTGTTCACGCTCCAGGGTCTTGCAGTACACTCTTGCTTCTGCCTCCTTGTTGTCAATCACTCGTCACTAACGCAGCTGGTTCTCGATTTTTGCTCAATCTTGTTTATATTTCGTATTTTTTTTTTTATTTTTTATTGTTATCCATAAACTTGAGCTCCAACAACGTGAGATAAAGACACGTGGTTTAAGGAGTAACCCAACCCAACCCAACCTAACCTAACCTAACCTAACCAAACCCAACCCAACCCAACCCAACCTAACCTAACTTAACAACCCAACCAATTGTAATGGAAAAGTATTAGTGTAATGTGGTGACGTCATATGCTCCTTACGGCACTCCCCTCATGAAGTTATCGATGAGGATAGTTAAGACTTACATAATATTTAATTAAAGTGTGTTTGAGAGTGAGTGAGGAACGGACAGACAACCAAGGTCATGTGTGTGTGTGTGTGTGTGTGTGTGTGTGTGTGTAATGATGGAGAGCCAAAAAAAAAAAACACTCCCGAAATGTCTTTTTAAACTATAACTATTTATTTTTTCATGGCTCTATCTTTATGATCTATGGGTAGTGATATAATCCTCTGGTTAATAATGAAAAAAAAATTGTATGGAGAGAAATGTATTATGAGCTGTGATTAATAGTGTCTAATGGTTACCTGTTTACTGTTTAATCTCTGTTATGTTATACTGTTGACTATTTTAATCTTTCTTTTTTTTAGGTAGTTTATTCTATATAATTCCTTATATTGTGCTAAAGTCTTAAATTTTTTTCCTGTTTGCTATTTAACTTCCTCTTATGCTATTTAATATTCGAACTATTTTCATGATATTGTTTATTTTATCCTATTTTTATTATACTCTTTTTTTTATATATTCACTTCCATTTTATCTCTTTTTTTTATAATTCTCTGTTTTTTGGGGGTAACTCTTTTGAACTGCGGCCTTTTGAGTGGACGGTTCGCTGGGTCTACTCTGTGTTATTTTATGTTGGGTAGAAAAATTTGATAAATACCTGTAGGCGAGATACAGTTTGTTGTGATGTGTGTGTTTTATGATTCCTTAGACGAGAGAATTGTTTGTTATGATTGTGGATTGAGATGGTGGATGTGTGAGGAGGTAGGGGTTGGTGTGGTGGGAGGTGGTAATTGTTGGTATGGGGAGAGGTGGTAGTGTGTGGGGGAGGGGTTGGTGTGGTAGGAAGGTGGTGGTGGTATGGGGGTGGAGGTGGTAGTGTGAGGGGGTTGGTGTGGTAGGGAGGTGGTGGTGGTGTGTGGGGGGTGGGAGTTGGTGGAGGTGTACGAGGTAAGAGGAGGAGGTGAAGGCGTGGGAGGCAAGAGGGGGAGGTGGTGGGGGTGTACGAGGAAAGGGGTGAGGTAGGGATGTGGGAGGCAGAAGAAGGAGGAGGAGCAGGAGGAGGAGGTGTGCGAGTCGAGGGACAGATGAAGGTATCTTGGTCATGGTGGGTGACGTGTGTGTCATCAGTGTCAGCCGCGGTCAGCCGAGGATAATAGCAACTGGGCACGTCAGAGGACTCTCAGCCACTCACCACTCACTCTCTTCTATCAGATATTTCCTCATTGGCGTCGAGAGCCTCTCAGCTATTTCTGACGTCCAGTGCTTTCATGCAGGTGAAGGTGAAAATAAGATTGGCTTTTTTATACGTCGGGTGAGAACATATTGCAGATCGTGGGAGTTTTAATGTTTAGTGAATGGATATAGAAATATTTTGTTTTAATAATAGACATGTTTTTATTTTAAGATGTAGTGGAAATATTTTAAACATAAATAGAGATCAAAATCTTGCTTTATTCCTCATGCAAAGTTTATCTTTTCTCATGCAAACTTTAGCCACTAGGCCATTATGAAACTTAGAATGTCCAGCCCACGTCCCGAGCATTGGTGAGAAACATTGCTGGTATGGATTGCGACCTACACCCCCCCCCCCCGTGTTATAGGAAATATTGAAGTATTTACCTTTGTATCGAGCACGTGAGGGTGGCACAAAGAAACACAGGATCGAAGCTTCAAGTCGTGTAGTACTATTCGCCTACTACAGTATGTGAGCTTCGATCCTGTTCTGCTTATCATTTTACTGATTCAGACTGCAATTCTCGATACGTGGGTCGTACATAACACTTTTTGCTACACAGGATCTATGAATAAGTGGGTGGATCGTCTGGGGCTCTGTATGCTCGTCCAGTAGACAGGTGATAACTCAGTAGACAGGTAATAACTCGGTAGACAGGTGATGAGTGTGGTAGGGCAGTAAAATAAGGAGGGCAGTGAGTGGTGTCGCAGGTGTTCGGACTGGTCGTTATGAGGGCTCCTAAACCTGGTCATATCATGGTGGCACACTTACCCTGGTCATCACCATGTCCCCTCAACGCCGTGTTTGTGGCCACAGCTCACACTTATCACAAGAACCTACTCGTAATAAACTACTTCTTTTTTTTATTATTATTCTCCGGCAATCATTTTTACACGGTGGGCGGTCAGTATAGTAGCACGGGGTGGTGTTCCTCAACCCCCGTGTGGCCGTGTCAGCCCCCCACCTCCCTTCTCCCCCTCCTCCCTCCACCCAACGTGTGCGGATCCCTTACAATAATATCACTTAATGAGTAATAGCAATTTTAATGATTAACTCAATTTTCGATGATGACAAACATGGAGGAGTTACTTATACGTGATGGTGATTAATCTCAGGGTGGGGGGTGGGGAGGGAGGAGGGGGGGAGAAAATTAAGGGTTTGGTTAAAGCCTTACTTGATTCGCGAGTCACAAGAGAAATTAAAGCTCAGATTAATAAATTATCCTTAATGGAGGTAGCGGCAGCAGACAGGTGTATGACCACCAGACACCACTGGGCCAGCCCGGACGTGACATGAAGCGTTGAGGGCCTCTTGTGTCGGGGTCTGGCCTAATTGATGCGGGAGACAGGCAGAGGCTCACGAGGGACTCACAATGAGGAGTGTTTTACCGGTACTGTGGACACGGCGGTACAGTGGATACGGCGGTACAGTGGACACGGCGGTACAGTGGATTCGGCGGTACAGTTTTCACGGCGGTACATCAGCAAGTACCTAAGAATGACATGGAGGCGAGAAGTGTTCTTTAGCAGGAAACACTCAAGACAGGTTCTCTCGGCTTCTGTGATAACCTATAGCTGAATGACGTGTGGTGACCCATTGAGGTGAGGCTGACTCGTCGTCGCCTCACTTAACCCACGAAGGGCAGCGCAGGCCTTAGGAGACACCAGAAAGGGAGGAGGGACACACACTACCTCACCCCCCGTGTCGTGATCTCCTTCATACTCTACACCCCTGCCAGTAATTGTGTTTCATGTCCCGCACTACACAAGGTCAGGGCCAGTGTATTACCACATGAGTTCCCCGGGTCCTCGTCACCCACTTGTTCATTACACGACACACACACACACACACGACACAAGTTCCTCAGCCAGTCTCGTTAAGTGAATGAACCTCAGTCGACTGTATCCCGGACCTTCTTGTCATGGTAATGCAAGGATGATTGTCGTGGTTATACTCAACTCGCTGAGCAAACTTAAGAGCAAGGAAAGGGTGGTGGCGTTCTTCACTTGTTTGGTTTCTGAAGGTCATTAGTGTAAGAGGACACACACACACACACACACACACACACACACTATTTAACATGGAGTCCAGGCATCAGCTCTATTCTTCACTGTCCCGGCACTACATCGTACTCCTCAGTCCCAGCCACTTGCACTGTCCGTATGTCATGTGACGCGTCGGTGTGTGTGTCGGCACAACTGTCAGCCAGCGCACGATTAAGACTGGGGAGAACGAACAGATCAGTCAATTAGAAAGTTGGTGGGGAAGATGGCGTGCCTGTGATGAGTTAATGCATCCCGGGGATTGCCTTGCCAACTCTCTGATAGGAGTCTCTGGCTGCCCACCCCTCTCTCCCGCCCGCCCCTCTACTGCTCCCTCTCTTGCGGTTCCCCTTCTGTCTCTTTCTCTCCTCTCCCTCCCACATCTTTACCCTCTCTCTCCTTCTCTCTCCTTACTATACCCCCCTCCTCTCCCTCACCACCACCCTGATTCTCCATTTTTGTCTCACTCTCCTCCTTAGTTCCTCACATTTCTTCACCACCACCTCTTTTTCCCCTCACCACTCTCCCTCTCTCTCCCTCACAACCTCCTCGCCCCCGTCCACCTCCCCCTCACTCTCTGCCACCACCCTCACCGAGACGCATCACCCACCTAAAAATATAATGGAATTTTCTTTCAATTCTGCCAGACAAGATGTTTGTGTCTCCATGTGAGTTATAGAGGAGCTCAGAGACGTTGTACTCGTCAAGGTGGTGTACAGGTCGACGTGGCAGCAGAAGGCGCAGGAGGAGGAGGAGGAGTGTATTATGGGATCAAGTAAGAGTTTTCCTTCCCTTTGTCGCCTCCTCCTGTCCCATTGCCATTAATTTTCCTCATCACCCCTCCGTCCCCTCACTCCCCTTCCGGCGTCCCCTCACTCCCCTTCCGTCCCCTCGTTCTCTGCCATCCTAAGCCTTCCCCATGCCACTTGCTGCCCCTCTCTTCCTCTCACTTTCTTTCCCTTCTCCTCACCCCCACCTCATCATCTTCCTCACTTTTTCTTCCTCTTCTCAGTTCTCCTTCATTTAACTAACCTAGCATTCTCTTTTCCCCTCTACCATCACTATCACCACCTCGTCCTCTCACTATCACCACCTCGTCCTCACCACCACCTCGTCCCCTCACTATCACCACCTCGTCCCCTCACTACCACCACCTCGTCCCCTCACTATCACCACCTCGTCAGCGCGTCTTGATAACGTGACAGCTGACACATACCAGAGCTAACCTGGACGTAGATTAAACGCACTTTAATCCAACAAATATCTCGACTGGTGAAAATAACTCCACTCTGGAAAAGATTTAATGTTTATTTTCGTGTCTTAGAGAAATCAACTCTCCCTCTAAGATACAAGATTATCGTTGTTATTAACTAGATTATATACTCGAGGTTAATGGACCATCAATAACCCGCTGTCTGTTTTTTTACTTGAGGCAAATGAGTGAGTCTTGAGGGTCAGTGGAGATAGCCAGAGAGTAAACACTTGATGCATCCTCCCGGGGCTAATCATGGTGTACCTGAGTGCTGGGCTCCGGCATGCTCCCGTCTCGCTAAGTACCAGGAGTCAGGTAGAACCACCACCACCACACGTCGTCTACCTCCTCTCTTTCACCTGTGTGGAATGTGCAGCAGTAACAGCAGCAGGGTGTGGGTGAGGGAGGTACAGCAGCAGCAAGGTGTGTTAAGTGCAGCAGTAACAGCAGCAGGGTGTGGGTGAGGGAGGCACAGCAGCAGCAAGGTGTGTTAAGTGCAACAGTAACAGCAGCAGGGTGTGGGTGAGGGAGGCACAGCAGCAGCAAGGTGTGTTAAGTGCAGCAGTAACAGCAAGTGCAGCAGTAACAGCAGCAGGGTGTGGGTGAGGGAGGCACAGCAGCAGCAAGGTGTGTTAAGTGCAGCAGTAACAGCAGCAGGGTGTGGGTGAGGGAGGCACAGCAACAGCAAGGTGTGTTAAGTGCAGCAGTAACAGCAGCAGGGTGTGGGTGAGGGAGGTACAGCAGCAGCAAGGTGTGTTAAGTGCAGCAGTAACAGCAGCAGGGTGTGGGTGAGGGAGGCACAGCAGCAGCAAGGTGTGTTAAGTGCAGCAGTAACAGCAGCAGGGTGTGGGTGAGGGAGGCACAGCAGCAGCAAGGTGTGTTAAGTACAGCAGTAACAGCAGCAGGGTGTGGGTGAGGGAGGTACAGCAGCAGCAAGGTGTGTTAAGTGCAACCTGTAACAGCAGCAGGGTGTGGGTGAGAGAGGTTCAGTAACAGCAGGTGGGTGTGAGGAGAACATAAGCTAGTGAGGGTGAAGCTCCACAAGTTTCTCTCTGCTCACGCCTCATTCAGCTGTCTGTCTTCCCTCGTTTATTGCAATTTCCGGGTCTTTCTTATATTTTTATCCACCTCATACAAAGGCAGTTCAGTTATTATCTTGCCTCCCTTACATTGTGTGGTCTTCATCCCCCTATTTATTTATTTTTGTATTTTTTTTTCATTCGTTCTTTACATTCCCTTTAGCTATTTACGTCTTGCTGCCCCTTTATTCTCTTGTTACTTCTACTGATCCTCTGTCTTATGTATTACACACACACACACACACACACACACACACACACACACACACTTTTTTTCCCTCAACCTTCAATCACTCAAAGGTCCAAACTTGAATCAAGGTGTGTGTGTGTGTGTGTGTGTGTGTGTGTGTGTGTGTTAATTGTAGGGGAAATGGAACCTCACTCCATGATCCTGTGCGTCGTTTTTATACTGTGACTCCCAAGTGTTTTTGTGGAGACTTTTCCTTTTCTCCGTTCTACCTGATACTCCAGATTGTTCTTGCTACTCCACACCTCCACTTGTTCTTGCTACTCTATGTTGACCAGCTAGTACTCCTTACCACTCCACTTGTTCCTGCTACTCCATATTGTCTTGCTCTTCCATATATCTCTAAGTTATGTTTATTCATTCTTCAACTTATTTCTTAAGACGTGTTTTTCTCAATGTCTCTCACGTCCTGTACTATAAGACTCTGCTGTTTTCTTATGCTCCATCTTCATCCTCCATTTCTTCACTATGTTGTTCTCTTTCACCTTTGTCACTTTCTTTTTCCTTCGTGTTTTTATTATCCATACTAATTAAATAATTATACTTGGCAGATCTTCCTTTATTAAACCGCATCCTGTGAACATAAGCGGAGAGTTTAAATATCAGATTTATGGTAGGTAATTCCTTTAAGAAGTTCAAATTGTCGTGTAATAAATTAGGCGTGCAATAAAGAGTGCATTATGAATATTAATATCGTAAAGCTGCCAGAGAGTGACAATAGGGAGGCAGCATCTTAATATGTGTATGTGTGAGTGGCGGGTTTGTCCCGGGCTGCCCCACGCTAATTTGATTGGTAGTACAGCACAATCACTCGCTGGCCCCTCGCGTGCCAGGGCAGGTGGGGCCCTCACGCACCCGCCCCGGCCCCGGCCCCGACTGACTTTATACCTGTCCTGGCCCACAGCTCTCTTTATATTTCTGCCCCGGCCCTAGTACCAGTCGTCTTAAACCCTGAACTAACCTCGGCCCTTTTTATTCCTTCCCGGCCCTCCTTATTCCCAATTCGGCCCCCTTTGTTCCAGGCCCGGCCCCCTTTGTCCCAGGCCCGATTCCTCTATGATTTTCACCATGGAAATATCTGATGCGAGAACTAAATTAACTGATCTCAGATGTTCAATGCAGGAGCCGTCATATAACTAAATTATTTTTATTCTCCACTATAAGCTTCTTTACGCGCCCTTATCTATAGTGTCGTAAAGTTTTTATATATGTGTGTGTTAGCTGTTTCTATATATAACATAATTATAGGGCGAGACTGGACCAAGTTGTCGTGAATGTAAAATAATTTTTTTAATTGGAGTTGGTGGCGGTAGAGGCAGCAGCAGTCCATCACCCCCATGTATGTCACGAAGGTAAACAGGTGATCACACATGCGTCCCTTTTGTTTACATATATTAGGCTGGATTAACTATGAGGTTCCCGGTGTAGGAATATGGCATAATGTGACTTCAAATAGGCCCCAATGTGACCAAACCTTACTATTAAGTTAGGGGTCCAGTTGTAATAGACCTCAGTCTTAAGGGGTCCATTAAAGACTGGGATCCATGGAGTCCATTTGATTTACAACCAGCTGAATCACCTCCAAATATCTCTCTATTATCCTGCTTCTCATTCATCCACCCCATCTCTTTCTCATGTCTCTTATCTTACAGGGTTTTTCTCTCCGTGTTCCTCATTGCTCTCTCTTGCCTTAGTGTTCTCTCTTCTCTCTCCCTCACTGCCACACTTGCGTCCGTTTCACCACAGTTGCGTCCCTCGCTTACTTGTCTTCACTGGCGTCCTCGGTCTTGGACAATGTGTGGAAGGTGTAAGTCGCCCAGAAGAAACAAAGAAAGTGTTCAAGAGACAGGCAGACAGACAGACAGACAGACAGACAGACAGACAGACAGACAGACAGACATGAAAGGTACGGGAGTGAGTGTCAGGGTCTCATTATTTCGCCACCATTTTTGACTTCCTAATCTGACCTACCAACAACCTAAGCTAACTTAAACTAACCTAACCCAACCTACCTGTAACCCTAGCTAAACCAACGCCTGGCATAATCTAACGAAACCCGGGATTTTACGCGTGAACATTCTCTGGCGCTGGTCTGGGTCAGGGAATTTAGTTTGGCTCCCGTAAAACTTGTGTCTACTGAGGGAATTTTACCGCAAATCGTATTCTGACGAGACTTGAACAACTAAGACTAAAACATCGTTATTTTTAAGGCCTAGGATATATATATATATATATATATATATATATATATATACATATACATACATACTGTAATATCTTCAGGTCACGGCCCATATGACTACCCAGGTCTCGGGTCATCCTCGACAGGACAGAATCCTGTGATTCTTAAAATCTTTATGAGAATTAAAAGTTAAAGAGTTGGATACTGTGCGCGTCTATCATTTTTGGGAATATTGGATGGTGACCGCAGTGTGCTAGACCTCCTCCTCCTCCTCCTCCTCCTCCAGCCTGGAACACTTCCAGCTTCCAGGGAGACTTGGGGCAAATGTTTGGGTTTTATGACCAGTCTTTCCTCTCCACTGGAAATTGGATATGTATAATTAAAACATGTAAATTTTTATCGTTGAATATTAAGGTAATTTTTAAAGGTATTCCTGTCGGGTGAATTGTTATAGTCGTAAGTGGAGTTAATTTTAAAAAGGTGTTCGTGTGAGAATTTACAAAGTTCAACAAGTAATTTTAAAAGGTGTATGAAATTTTAGACTCGGAGGTGATTTTTAAGTGTCTTCGTCTGCGAATTTTTAATGTTGAATGTTGAGGTAATGTTTTGTGTGTGATTGGGAGTGATTTTTTTTATAGTCTATTATTTTGGTGATTTTTGCTAGTGTTGGCGTGAGTCAAATATATTTAGGTTATTTATCTCTCTCTCTCTCTCTCTCTCTCTCTCTCTCTCTCTCTCTGGTCACTGTAACAAATAGTGATTATATATATCTCGTTCGTCCATTGTATAGAATCGGAAAACAGTTAAGAAGGAGAATGTCAGTTGAGCTGTGGTGTTTATGCTCAGGGGACCACAAGCGTCACTACCACCACCCGGCCATCATAGACACCAACACCACCACCATCAACCGGCCACCATAGACGCCTTTACCACCACCACCACCACAGACACCCTTACCACTACCACCACTCTGCCAACACCACCACCATCAGCTATCGCTACAGCCACCAACCATCCAACACCACCACCACCACCACCCATTCAACACCACTACCAACACCCAGCCAACGCCGCCACCAGCAGCCAGTCATTCCATAAACAACACCACTGCCATTCACCCACCACCAGTAGTGAGTGGAGAATGACTGGTTGATAAATGAATGTTTGTTCTATAGGATCATTCTATTAACAAAGGTTCATGACCAAATTTGATGTCGTGTTTTAAGTTAATTTATGGTTTGTTAATTCCTGTACTGCGTTGACGAGGAGCCCCTGTAAACACACTAGTGAACGGGTCATGTACAAACTCAGATCTGAAGTTTTATTCTAACAAGACCAAACTAGGTTATCCCCTGAGAGGCCGAGCAAAACACTACTCCTCATTACTCTATCAGAGGGGCTGAATTTAACACACACACACACACACACACACACACACACACACACACACACACACACACACACACACACATAATTTAGGCAACTGGGACACAACATATAGTTCACGCGTCACGATCCACACGTTATATTGTATACAAAGACTGTAATACGCCGAGCTGATAAGATATGTAGATAATTTACCTCATATCCGACTATCTCTGTGATAATGGTTCCTCAATTTAATTAAATATTCAGACATACATGTGTGTGTGTGTGTGTGTGTGTGTGTGTGTGTGTGTGTGTGTGTGTTTGGACAAAATTCCCTCAACACTTTAGCATGTCTCAAACTCTACCCACTGAAAACGACACACACACACACACACACACACACACACACACACCAGCCCACAAAAAATAATATAAGACTTCCTTAAATCGTAAACAATGGCCCATAGAAAGAAATTAAACTACCTGGGGCATATTGGACACAGGTACATTACGCCCATGCTACTGTGCCACCCACTTAAATATATAGAAATTTACTACGTTATTACATTTTCCAGAAACATAAATAAAAGAAATAGAGAAACAAAAAGGAGGAATATATCATAAAATAGGACAAATAGGGAGTTGATATACTTGATTGGATTAATAAATTAAATAAAAGTATATACTGATACCGCGACTTATGAACACCTGAGATGTAGCTACAGCACTTAACTCTAGCATCTGAAGACAGTATTACAATGTGCTGTATGTATCACCTGTAGAACTCAACTAATGACTTAAGATGTAAACACTGATTGACCCTGTAAACAAAATCTGGCCAAACAGGATTAATTTAACATCACTTACCTATTTTTTAATGGTTAATAGACGTCTTTAAATTGGATATATTAACTTCCTTTTGTGTTTTAGTTATTCCTCTGTTTATCTAACGTTAGCTTAATATAAGGATAAAAGGAATTGCAGGAGAGAAAGGAACATTGCTGGGGAGGGAAGGGGAGGGGGGGGGAGGTACAGTTTGCAACGATTACAGGTAAGATTAATTGAGCGCCATATTTTTGCCTCGTGTCAAATCAATTTCCTTGGGATACCTGAAAGCACTTGTGGCAGGCGACTGTAATTGATCATCTTAATATGTGGGAACGTGAACATATGTTTCTCTCAACCTTTATGAGACACATGTTTCTCTAACGTTATAAGACACGTGTTTCTCTAACCCCAAAAGATACATGCACAGTCCCCTTCACTAGCGCGTTTACAGGGTCTCGTCATATAAACATTCCATAAATCATGATCTTGAGATATTTGTTTTAATATTGGTTTTCTTTTATTCTATAGTATTGTGAGTTTCCTTCTGTCAAGTGTAAGCAAACACAGGGCTGCCACACTATACAAAACCTGACTAGGAGCCCTTGTAAACGCACTAGTGAAGAAAGGGACTGTATCTCTTGTTAGTAGATCAACTTGAGACACGAGGAACACAAGAGTGAACACGATATTGTATTAGTCCTCAAGAGAGGTTGGATATAGACCATGGAGTATTCAATTGCTACAGTTGCCTTAGTAAACACTGCCTCGGTAAACACGATACACGTATACCACTGAGGACTCTCTCTCTCTCTCTCTCTCTCTCTCTCTCTCTCTCTCTCTCTCTCTTTGTGTGGTGAGATATCAGGCAGTTCGTCTTCCCTTGGGTTTTGCCTCACGGACACTTTCTTAATCTACTCCATATGAATTTCAGTGAGTTATGATTTATTAAAGGGATCACCTGAAGATTAGACACCCCCAATTTATTTCATCTCATGATTAAATACCATAGAGCTAGCCTAACCAACATAAACATTACCTAACCTAACCTAACCTAAACTAACATAACCTAACCCCCCAGGTAGCGTTAGGGTGTTTTAATCACCAGGTGAAATAAACTCGGGTGCCTTATCTTCAGGTGATTCAAGTAAAAAGAAAAAATGTACTATTTAGTTTTTACAATATTGTTTAATCGGTAAATGTAAAAAAACAACAAATATAAGATCACATTTGCATACGTCAGCCGCGAGATATAACGTAAACTTCGCTATACAGTATATGTTATTGTCACCGTCATCCAGAAGAGGAAATTGAAATTTGTGTAACACGTGGACAGGATGGACGGTGTAGACAGTAGTGGATGATGAGGTGAGACAGAGAAGGGGGGGGTGGGGGAGACAGAGGACTAAGTGGATGGACGGGAAGTGGAGATAAGAGATATTGTTGGAGAGAAGTTTGATGGTTGTTGAATGGAGACGGTAATGTGGTGGAGAGGATGGTGGAGCCTAAGGTAGATGAGGAAGAAGAATGATGGAAGGGTGAACGTGTATGGCTCCATCTCCTTGTACCTGAGTGGCTCTTGATCCTGACTGGAATATATGATCAGTCGCTCATTCAGTCAGTGCCCCCCCCAAAAAAAAAATACATCACCTTGACACAGGAAATATATGTTTCTTGTTTTTTTTTTATTTTGGCGCCCCGTTCTCACTCCTCACTTCCCTGAGCATGAGTTGTAACACCTCCTTTTTTTCCTTCTATCCCATGTACCCTCGTCGCCTCCACCCACCGATACCCGCTTTGATAGACGTCGGTGTGGATCTACCGACATCATCAAATATTCTCTTCCCTTCTTTGATTTTCGCCTCACAGTCCAGTAAGAGGGAATTCGGTCTTCATCCCGGAATCCTCTGACAAACTGGTAACCAATTCAAGATCACTCAGGAGGGAACTGACCGCCTCCAGATATGGGGCTGACTGGGGCTGGTCAACGCACCCCGCCTCATTCCACACAATGTATGAGACACGGTTTGGATTTGGGCTATGGCTGAGAGGGAGTGGGATAGGGGGGGGGGTGGCTGAGATGGTTGGGGAGGGGGACACTTGAGAGGGATGGAGAGAAAGACACGTGAGAGGGATGTGTTTTCTGACGCAGCTCACACATAAGCTCGTTTACGCATAGCTTCCCCTCGGTCTTGGGTTACGCTCTTGTGAACTTTTACTTCAAATGGTGGTCGAGGAATGTTGAGATGACGTGTGGTGGATGTGGTGTCATCCTCTAGTGTTGGTGAGGAGAAGCATCTACGTCAGCATGTCAGTGTACACACACACACAGACACACGTGCCTCAATATACTGGGGAGGAAAAACTTCTAATGTCTTCACCTTGACGTACCAAGAGCAGGGAATGTCCACAAGAAGAGTCCTAAGTAATTCTTAATAGTAATGACAGGAGAACGGTATAAAACGCTAGTAATTATTGTTTTACTTGTCTGTCTCGGCTTCTGATTGGTCGCTAGTGTCCATAACATAGTCTGGAAGTGAGTTTACGTTAGAATTTGGTAGGTTAGGTTAGGTAAGGTTGCGTTAAGCTAGGTTACGTTAAGTTAGGTTTCGTTAGGTTAGGTTGTCAGTGATAATAATCTTTGCAATTTTCTTGTCAGAGCGGACGAACTTGTGCCATACATCCCGCGTCTTACCACCTACTTCACCTTGTCTGGAACGCTTCTGAAGATTCCATAGATGGTGTGGGAATATGTCAGACACACGTTGTTTACACTGCCAGGGGGCTGGGCGTGACGTGGAAAAGTTTGGTTCGCACGAGTCTCTTGTTTTCGAAAAGCTCGACACTGAGCTAAACCACTGAAATCATAAATCCCATAGAGAGCACTTGAGTCTCGAGTTTGAGAGAATTAATTCATATATAATTTAGACATGTGTAAACACCCTTGACCTGCTTCCTTGTGTACATATATATATCTATTCATCTTCTTGTGAGGTCGAGCTTGGTGGAGGAGCTACGGAGTAGAAGTTAGGGAGGGGAAGGTAGAGTGGGGGAAGGTAGGGTGGGGGAAGGTCAGGATGGTAGAGGGGTGGGGTGGGGTGTTTTAGTATTTCAAGTGGCAACGAGATAGTCTTTTAGAGTCAGTTGGTAGTTTAAAGTACAAGTTGATATATAATTTAAGGTTGTTGGTTGGTAGTTTAAGAGAATGATGTAACATTCAAGTTAACTGGGAAATAGTTTTAAAGGTATAAAATAGTTTTGTGGTGTCTACAGGTAGTTTAGAAAGTTTATAAGTAGTTTGGAACGTCAACATTTAGTTTTGGAACAAGGCCAGGTAGTTTGGAACAAGGCCAGGTAGTTTGGAACAAGGCCAGATAGTCTAAAAGAAGTTCCAGGTAGTGTTGAGGATCCTAGTGACCCCCACCAGGCGAGCCATTGATTCTACCTTGATCGAGAGAGCAAAATAGTGCATACTGGAACACAGAGGCCTTGTGACAGTAACTTCCAAAAGCTTCATCGTCTGAGGTGAATTATAGGGTGTGTGTGTGTGTGTGTGTGTGCGTGTGTGTGTGTGTGTGTGTGTGTGTGTGTGTGATAAAACAAACACACACACGCACACACACTGATTCTCGCAGATTCCGCTCAAAGTAAGCAACTGCCCATCCCCTTTATTCAGCCACCACTCCCTACCATGCAAACGTCCAGTGATCACCATTGTCTCCATAACACGTAACGTGACACACACACACACACACACACACACACACACACAGACGCATCAGTGCTACCAATCTCCCAGGAGGTGTAAATTACCCCCACAAGCCTTAATGCAAACTATTTTCCCTATCTCGCGCGCCAAGACAGTGACGCCGGGATACAGGTGCGCCTAATTGAATTCCGTCAAGTTACCGAGGCCCGTGAGTGTCTCGGTTATGTATACAACCGAGGGAGTTCAATTTACATAGGTACGACTGTATACATTCTTAATGCTGTGCCAGACACACAAACATACACACACAAATATCTGCATATTCTAACCACGGCTATGGGAACACACCCAAGTGTGTGTGTGTGTGTGTGTGTGTGTGTGTGTGTGTGTGTGTGTGTGTGTGTGTGTGTGTGTGTGTGTGTGTGTGTGTGTGTGTGTGTGTGTGTGTGTGTGTGTGTGTGTGTGTGTGTGTGTGTGTGTGTGTGTGTGTGTGTGTGTGTGTGTGTGTGTGTGTGTGTGTGTGTGTGTGTGTGTGTGTGACATCACTGAAACGTTGACAATAAAGATGGTAAGAACTTGAATCTAGCTTATTCTACCATTATTGAAAATGTATGTACAGTATATATGTATATATATTGTATGTATATGTGTATATGATACACTGTATGTATGTGAAAGAGTCGGTATTTCCTTTTAACGAGTCATATATCCTCAAAAACATTTATTGAAGTTCATTGTTAAACTCGGGTTGTAAACTGTCATAAATGGAAACTTTATTGACATATTCATATAACTGAACCATTCCAGCTGATGTAATAACTATTGTCACTCAACATATTTTTTTTTTCATTGAGATTGAAGTCTTAGAAAGAGGACTATCGAATTTGTAAGGGAAATTTATTTTCCTTGTGGTAAGTGTATTTGAATTTTCCTCAATAAGTCAAATTTAAAAGCTACCCGGAAGCCAACGACCAGGAGTAGAATGAGGCCCCCTTTACATAATACACCGGGAATACGTTTTCTTTGTAAAATTATAAAAACATCTTTTGGGGAGAATTATTTTAAGACGAATTGAAGCCCAGCACGAACAATGTCCTGTTCTTGTGAAGGAGACTCGTTGGTACGGGTAGTCGGCCCACTTCTTATCATATACTGTACTACACCCAACTTAGTGCTCACCCTCTGGGCTCCTGGCACACGTCCTAACTCACTCATTATCTCTCTCAAGTGTCCTGGTTGTGATACTCCTTCCTCCAGGGTGCGATCACATATTACTGAGTATAGGATTTAAACACTTCGGGAAGAGTTCATATTTTGCCATTTGTGTTTTTTATTTGTATATGTACCCGTACCTGTAAGTACCAGCGTGTAGCACAGAAGAACCGGTTCTTGCACGGTGTGTTGTAGTGTACTTATCACACGGACGCACATTCGCTCACATCAGTTAGGAAATACTGTTAACTGTACACCTTTGGTCGGGGAGTACGATTTTACGTACAGCTGTCGAGTTAAACATTCATTTCCAGTGTTGACATTTCCATTTTTCCTGTAAATTTCAACGTTTGGTCTCCGATATACGATAAACTTTACCCGGATCATTATCTCTGTTTAGTGTCAATACACAGAGTTGGAATTAAATTTTACATTAATGAAATTAGTGATGTAACAGAACCAAACTTATTTATATGTAAATTACCGCCACACTTTTTCCGGGTTGTCACTGCAGTAGTAAACGCCTAGTCACTATTATCTAGTTTGTGTAAATAGCAACCGATAATTTAAAGCTATGAGATAGACTGTAGTTACATTTATATACTAAAACGTAAATAAGAATTCATTAGTAAAATGTATTCATATGAAAGTTATATCTATGTTCAGTATTTACGGTATTTTGTCTATATGTACTTACCTCAAACCTGTATCACAATAAGACTATTTCTCGGTCGCAAAAATTTCACTCATGGAATATTCTTAGAGTTTCGTACGTTAATTTTTCCCTCCCCCTTTTATCTGTAGTTATGAGAACGCACCCAACTGGCTCTGGAGTTAAGCCGCGACACAAAGACGGCGGCCAAGTTAGGGACTGAAATTTAGATGCGTTCTCTCATGCTCCGTTACGGGGAAAAAATAACGTATGACTCTTTAAGACTGCAGACTCGGGGCTGGGATTCTCAGAGACTAGTACGTAAAGTTTTCTCCCCAACTGGAGATATGAGCGAGCATCTCACTGGCTCCTAAAGGGTATAGCAGAGAAAGATGGTGGCTAAAAGAGCGTCGAAATTGCGCTGTGACTTGACCGCTTACTTGTTTTCATAGGGTCACGGGAGAACTGCCAACACAGTGCCTTGTAATTATACTTCGATTTAGCATTAAGAGAGTCTCAGTCACTGTATAGGGAGGTAGAGTCGAGTGGATAACCTCACAATACAACAGATGAAGGAGAAGAGGAGTGGGAAGGAGAAGAGGAGGAAAGGGAAGCACGAGGATGAGGAGGGCGAGAGGAGAAGTGGGATGGAGGAGAATAAGGAAGACAAAATAAAAACAAATTCCTTAGTAACTTTTAAGAAAAAAAATACGATGAGAAAAACAGAAAAAAAGACAATAATTATAAATGAGAAAGTATAAATAAAATGGAAATATTATATGAAAGTGAATTATTTCAAGTTAGTTTAAATGGATAGAAAAAATGTCTAGCTGAAAAATAAAATAAATATTCGTATTACATGAGAGAGAGAGAGAGAGAGAGAGAGCTGAAAAAATAAAATAAATATTCGTATTACAGAGAGAGAGAGAGAGAGAGAGAGAGAGAGAGCTGAAAAATAAAATAAATATTCGTATTACATGAGAGAGAGAGAGAGAGAGGAGAGAGAGAGAGAGAGAGAGAGAGAGAGAGAGAGAGAGAGAGAGAGAGAGTTATAGCTCGAAGCAGAAATGATGACAACAAAAAACACCAGACTGAAGTGGAAGTTGAGAAACAAAACTAACTGGGGAGAAAAAAATTCACATCAAAGAAAACTCCAGAGCTGAAGATATAAGGCGGCGACGTGGAGGGTAAGAGGAGGGAGGGAAGGGGGGTGGGGGCAAGAGGAGGGTGGGTGTTGAGAAGGGAGGGGAGGGGGTGAGTAAGATGAAGGGAGGGTATGGGTAAGAGGGAGGATGGGTGTAAGAGGGAGGAGGAAGAGGAAGAGGGAAGGAGTGACTGTAGACAAGAGGAGAGAGAGGCAATAGGGCGGGCCAGGAGAAGTTGGGTGGGTGGCGACAACAATCGGCCACAGAGGCAGCAACTTCTGGTCTGGACGCTGGCTGGCTGGTTGGAGAACTGAGGGGTGAGGGGGAGACTAGACTGGTTGGGTCTTGGTCAACATGGGACGGACAGACTATCAGTGGGTGGGTATTCATGGATTAGCAAGGAAGTGTACCCTGGATTTATCATGGGAAATGTACCCTGGATTTATCATGGGAAATGTACCCTGGATTTATCATGGGAAATGTACCCTGGATTTATCATGGGAAGTGTACCCTGGATTTATCATGGGGAGTGTACCCTGGATTTATCATGGGGAGTGTACCCTGGATTTAACAGCGGTGTGGGACAACGGGATAATGGGAGTAATCCTTGAGTGGCTTCTGTTCTCGGCGAGTTAATTAAGACTGAACAGGTGTTTGAGGTAAGGTAGGTAATATAGCGCGACTCGCCTTTTGACGATGTTTGGCGAATAATGAAATGCCACATACGGTCTAGCTAGGAGCTATTTTTGGCTACGTCTAATCAAGCCAGTTCCCGATTTACCTGGCCTTCCTGATAAAGTTTTCGGGCGTGGAGGGATTTTTTTTACGCGTGACTAAAGGTAATCGATCAACAATTCATTCCTTTTATGTCATAGTAAAACTCTACGGACATATGAAGACGTGTTTCACTTGATATAGGATGATGGCAAGTGAGTATTGACCAAAACCATCTGGTCTTAAACACCTTGGGTCTTTTTAGGTATTAAATAATTAGTCTTGTTTATTTACCCTAGGGATAGCTGTTGGTAAATTTAGGACACAAGAACGGTAATATATCTGCTGGTACAAAGCGAACACTGACAGAGAAACACGGACAAAAACATACTCGATAGCCCAGTCTGCTTGGGACTTTACGCCGGGTAACGAGGCATAACGAGCAGATAGTGAGGTCGGGCACGCAACGTTGACAGAAATCACCGAATGCAAAGATAGTCTGATATTTCACACGGGTCGGGAATTTTCCTTAATACCTGGTTAACAACGTGAAGTAGAGCGATATCTGAATATCCTGTTGGGCTAATTCTAAGGTGGGTGTTTTTTTTTTTTTTTTAAAACCTTAGTGCATGTCCAAAAAAGATATCCCTTTTCTTGGAACTCTGAGAATGTAAAATTGTAAACACTATTACATCACCTCTAAGAAATCCTTAGTCAGTGGTTAGATTCAAGGATCATTATTTTTATTTCTTGTGTCTGTGTGTAAATACAAGGACAAGGAAATGTTTCTAAAAATACAGACACAGCAAAAATGAGAGGAGAAGAGTATGATAATAGTGTTATTTGTGAGGGTATAGTACGGTCAGGTAGCTGTAAACATGTCGGCCAGGAATCTCAAGTGTCCTGTTAGTGGAACAATTTTTATGACTCTTTGTTGCCTCGACTTTACTTATATTTATCCTCAGGGAAGGAAAAAAAAAGCTGGAGACTCCGCTCTTGGGTAAGGCGAGACAACGTTACTCACCACCTGACACACACACACACACACACACACACACACACACACACACACACACACACAGTGGATTCCCTTACGCTATTATTACAAGGCTTGGCAGCTAAACTATGCAGCGGTGAACCGAATTATTATCTGAAATCAGGACAGCAGAAATAATCCTCTCGCCCCGTCCCCTTTAGGCAACACATTGGCACGAGCTGGTGTTGATCATAAGACTATACTGCCCCTGGACTACTGCGCGGCGCTTAGGTACATAATGTTGTAGCGACACAGCTTTATACATCGTCAGCCTTATACATCGTCAGCTTTAAAAAGATCCGTGATCGTCCCTGAAGTGTGTTTTCTGCAATACAAGTCAAATTATTCGAGTCTCCATGCTGATGACGACATACAGTAACTTGTCAACAAAATCGATTCCGCGTTACCCTTATCTTGACAATGTAAACAAAGAATGACACCAAATCCTGATTAATTCGTCCTTTCGTCCCGTGTTCTTAGTATACGGTCATTTTGGTCGTTGTTACTATCATACTTTTTGATAGTAATTTGTTTATGGTTCTGGTGTTTGAGGTGTTCATAGTCCAGGTGTTTGAGATGTTCATAGTCGTGTTTAGTGGTACAGTACCTGGTGTTGATCGTGGGGGTGAGTAACATCGTCGGGTACATCAGCGGGAATGGACCTTTTGCCCTCAGCCCTCACCCGGCACTCTTTGGTCTCCCCTCAGCTCTCACGTTCCCTCCTAACTCCCTCTTTACTCTTTATCCCCTCATCTTTATCCCCTCATCTTTTGCCAATTTTATCCTTATCGCCTTTCTGTTCCCCACCTTAGTTTAGTTTAATCTCGGGCTATCGGGTTGTTTATCACGCACTTCCCAGATAAGGTAAGGTGTGGAGTAGGAGGTAGAGGGTGAAGGTGAGGTGTGGAGTGGGAGCCAGAGGGTGAAGGTGAGGTGTGGAGTAGGAGGTAGAGGGTGAAGGTGAGATGTGGAGTGGGAGGCAGACGGTGAAGGTGAGGTGTGGAGTAGGAGGTAAAGGGTGAAGGTGAGGTGTGGAGTGGGATGCAGAGGGTGGAGGCGAAGGATTAGGATCTATAGAATGGAGGATATGATAGAAGAGTAGAGCGCCTAGTAGAAAAGGATGGAGTATATAGGAAAATTTTATGGATGGAGGATGGATAGAGGTAGAGGGAGGAGAGGAGAAGGAAGGTGGAGGATGGAGGAGAGAGAGCAAAGGATGGAGGAAGGTGGAGGAGAGGGGAGGTTGAGGATGAGGGGGGGAGGGGGCAGAAAGCAGAGGATGGAGAGCGGAAGTGAGTCGTGAAGGGTGAAATATAATGGTTGTAGGGTGGAAAGAATAAAGGGGGAAAGATTTTAAAGGAAGGGGGAGTTCCTGGCTGACGGTAAACGGAAGGGGTGAGTGTTAGAGCGAGGGAGAAGGGAGAGGTTGAGAAGGTGACGGTGAAGGTAGAATGGAACGGTGACAGTATTGAAGAGTTGTTATAATGTTATTACTTCGCTTCAACAACTATAAGGACTTTAAGCGTGTAACAAGGTTGATGAAGAGGGTGAGGGAGGAGGGTGAGGGAGCAGGGTGAGGGAGGAAGGTGACAGTGAGGGAGTAGTCGGAAGATAGTGAACTCTGGTTTATCTTGCTGAGGGTCCGTCAGTAGCTGTGGCGTTCTTCATTTAACATTTTTTTTTTATTTACGTTCACGAATGATACGTCCATGCGACAACAAACGGTGTATACCTAACCTAACCTAACCTCTCAGTAAGGTCTGGACTCCACCTCGTGTGTTAGTGACCATGATATTGACGACGCCTATGTTATGGTCCTGCGGGTAATGGTAGGACCTCAGATTATGGCAAAGGATTTCTTGGGATCTTGGTATGGATTCAGGTTGTATTTTAACCTTTAGCTGTAGTATGGTTTCCTGAAGTGGTGGTAACGACGCCTCAATGTTCTACGGACGCCTCATACCATACTACAGACGGACGCCACAGACCATGCTACGGACGGACGCCTCAGACCATGCTACGGATGGACGCCTCAGACCATGCTACGGACGCCACGGACCACAGTACGAATAGCTAAAGCCTTGGTAACATACACATCAGGTCGTTATACCCTGCTAGTGACAGTAACATTAAAATATTCACTTGTTTTCCCACTGCTACCAAGACATTAATTATTGTGGTGATGAAAGTTGTGGGAAACTTTTAAGAAAGAGAAGTCGGGGATCTAAGTCAGAGTTTCCGCGCGGAACCCAACCCGAATTTTTTCCCTCCTCTTGGTCGTCCAGTTCCACGTTATTCCGACTTTTCTTCCGTTTTCCCACGTCCTCGTCGCCACCCCCCCCCCATGCCACTCATATCTAAACCCATGCTTCCCCACGCGATCCATTTCTAGACCCATTCTTCACCATACCACCCACGCCGCCCCATCATTCCCCCACGCTGGCTCACACGAGAATATTACACATCTTTACTATATTGCCTGTACTAAACATTAAAAAAATACCCCCCCCTACACGCACACACACACACACACACACGCACACACACACACACACACACACACACACACACACACACACACACACACACACACACACACACTACTATACACATACAACAACATACATACACATCCCAGACAGCTGGTATAGGTTTTGGCAGATGGTTATTGTGTAAGCTAACTGTGATGATGGTGAACGTTGGTCCTCAGGTGGCAGCAAGCACACAACACACCAGCTGTGGGGGCCGATGGTCTTGTACCGTGACTCCCTCTTTTAACCCTGGTGAACACAGACAGATAGCGTAGATTAACAGAGAAACAGATGGTGATGATGAACAGAAAAGATGGTGTACACAGACAGAGGTGGTGGAGAAAACAGACGGTGGTGGTGGAGGACAACAGACAGATGGTGGTGGAGGACAACAGACAGACAGATGGTGGTGGTGGTGGACAACAGACGGGAAACAGAGCCAACAGGGCGTGAGGAAGTGGCGTCAATTTATTGCCGTAAACACAATAAAGCGACCGGGAAATATAAGGCAAATATTTTGGTGTTGGCAGTTGTGTTATGGCGTCCGTCTGGCGTCCTGATATCTCTGTTATCTTGGTCGTTGTTTTACCTCCTGTTGTTGTTATCTTGGTCGCTGTTGTACCTCCTGTTGTTATCTTGGTCGTTGTTGTTATCCTGGTCGTTGGTATAAATTAATTTCTGTTGTTATCTTAGTATTTGTATCTCTTGTTATCTTAGTTGTACTTCCTGTTGTTATCTTAGTAGGTGTACCTCTTGTTATCATCTTAATCGTTGGTGCATGTACCCGCGTTCCTCCTACCTCGCGAATAATAAATGGTGCTATCGTAATCGTTAAGAACATCGTTAGAAGGTGTCATAATTACGGTAAGATCAATAACTATACATCATTATGCTAGTTAGGATCAATATGTGTTGTGTTGTTCCTGGAATCACTTTACACCCACTATGTAACAAGCTAATTAACTAACTACCCCCCCCTCTCCCCTCCTCCCTCCCCTTCTACCCCCTTTCCCCTCCCCCCCCGGCTTGTAATATCCACCCTGGGAATTCCTTTAAGAGGGATGGTGTCTCTTTGAAATATTGTTCGTAAATGTCAACGAGAGTGTTTGCCATTGTAATATCGTCAACATTCCTCGTCAAAGACCATACTTCTTGATATCATTAAAGACCTTACTTGTAGATATCGTCAAAGACCTAAATATCACCAGGTTTCATCGTTAAAGACCTAAATATCACCAGGTTTCATCGTTAAAGACCTAAATATCGTCAGGTTTCATCGTCAAAGACGTAAATATCACCAGGTTTCATCGTTAAAGACCTAAATATCACCAGGTTTCATCGTTAAAGACCTAAATATCGTCAGGTTTCATCGTTAAAGACCTAAATATCACCAGGTTTCATCGTTAAAGACCTAAATATCGTCAGGTTTCATCGTTAAAGACCTAAATATCACCAGGTTTCAACGTTAAAGACCTCACTCGTGAAATATCATGAGGACGTGTTCGCTAAGGGTCTCTCCTCCAAGCTCTACACTCCCTGGTACCAGTCGGTGGGAATTAAAAAGAGTTACAAACTGTAAATATTGCCTAGGCGCTCATTCAGCATCCTTTCATGAAATGTTGCCAGCAGCGTCCATTACTGATCTGATCTCTTGATTTTGGGCAGAGCGAAATCTTAGGTGGTTTCATGAGAGAGAGAGAGAGAGAGAGAGAGAGAGAGAGAGAGAGAGAGAGAGAGAGAGAGAGAGAGAGAGAGAGAGAGAATATTTTATGTCCGTATTTGTGATGTGATGTAAGTCTTGCAACGAGAATATTAGATAAATAGCTTTGCGTGCATTGCATAGCTTTGATTGTGTGTGTAATACATATCTGTATGGATTTGCGTGCCTGTATATAACTTGTCGGGGTTTGTATGCGAGTATATAACATGTTTGTATGCTTCACCCTATGAGGACACAGCAAATAAGATTTCTGTATGTTTTTGTGTGCGTTTTTACCTTTATTGTACTAATTTGCGGGGACAACTATTGGAAGTGTGTGAGGGCGACAGGCTGAGCTAGGGTGGCCCCAGCCGACTGGTGCAAGAGAGTACTGACAACAATTTAATTTACATCACAGTTTTAGAGGGGAGAGAATCTTACCCGAGCCAGGCTAGCCACACGGCGCCCCAACACAGTGCTAACCCGCGTGGGGCCTTAAGATCTGATCGCTCCTGCCTTTTACTGAGGATATCAACCTTAACGTCGTCGTGGGTGGGATGTTGTTTCTCTGCATCCCTCGCGCGTTGTCAGAGACGAGGGGTTTCATAGACTGATAGCGACTTCCGAGCTGGCCAGATATGTTGTGTTGTGGGGAAACGTCACGACGCTTCTCACTTTTAAACTTCCGGGAAACTCCTTTTGTTTCTCCGCCCGGGAATTTGTTGCTCTAGTTTGTGTACTGAAGTCATTGGAATTCCATCCAATTCCCGGAGCTTTGTTCGATGCATAATTTTTAGCGTGAAACTATTATGCTGTTGCCCCACTCGCTAGTGTTTATGGTTTTCTACTGGCGTATTTTCCAACCAGGCTGATAAATATGTATTGTGTTATGCTAATAAGTGTATAGCGTTCAGGTAATGGCAACAACTCCAGCCTGTGTTATTGTAGAAAGATGTAAGAATATATATACTGTATACCTGTATTTACTATGAGAGGTTCGGCAAGGTTTAGTGAAGGAGGAGCCGTTAAATTAGACCATTACTCATACTTTGTAGCTCCAGTATTTACCACGTTAATCGTCGGCTTCCAAGTCGACGTAGGCGCCGCTCTTCATAAAAGCTTCAATACACAGATACAAGTGTGGCTGTACCCTTTATTATCATGTCACTAGTTAGTTATATTAGTGAGTGTGTTATCTATACACTGAATGGCTCTTACTGTTAATATCTCTCTATGCTGGAGGAAGGGAAGAAGGAATGAAACAGGACTGGAAACACTTCCCTTCGTGTGTAAGTTGATGATGACACCTCAACTTACCCTCATTCCCTCTTCATTGTATGTTGAAATTTATAAGACCAATTTTACACAACATGAACAGGGAAGGGAGTAGAGTGGACGGCTGACTAAGGAAGGACCGGGTTAAGAATGAGTGTACATTATTCTAGAGAAGTTATACGCCAGGTCTCTGAGGCAGGTTTGGTCTTGGTTTTCGATTACAATGTTTTAGTAATTCTCAGTAAAGTATATATATTATTCCTTTCTTTTTGGGGGGGTGGGGTAGGATACAGTTACTTCAGATTAGTAAATTTAAGTAGTCAGGTGGAATAGAATACTCGATATAAGTTCATATCTTGACAGTTTCAGTGTTGGAGTCTGTGTGTAAGTTTTGTTATATGTCTGTTTATCTTAATTTCATTCATCTGAGGAGATAGTGAGAGGGTATTGTAATGGGTGTCTCAATAAGTGTCCCTCAGTCAGTCAGTCAGTCTGTATACCTTGTAATCTGTTCAAAGACTAAAGGTAGGTGTGTGTGTGTGTGTGTGTGTGTGTGTGTGTGTGTGTGTGTGTGTGTGTGTGTGTGTGTGTGTCCTCTGTACTATCCCAACCTGTTAATATATATTCTTTTACAGTAATTAGAGTGAAGATTTAACTCTGGATTCTGAGAGGAAGAATTTTCAGCCCTTCTGAGTTATGACTCTTGAGTAAATTAGACAAAATTTTAATTTTCCGGATAATACATCCTCAAACTTATGCCAACTCTCCTCTCCCTCTTTCTCATCTTCCCTTTCCTTCCTCCTCCCGTCTTCTTTCTTTCTCCCTCCCCCTCTTCCTCCCTCCTCCCCTCTTCCTCCCTCTCCCCTCTTCCCTCTCTCTCTCCCCTCCCCCTCTTCCTCCCTCCTTCCCCTCTTCCCCTCTTCCTCCTCCTCCCCTTCCTCCCTCTTCCCCTCTCCCTCCCTCTTCCCCTCTTCCTCCCTCCTCCCCTTCCTCCTCCTTCCTTTCATCTTTTAATTTTTCCTTCCCCTTTAATTTTTCTTCATTTTCCCTTCATAATTTTTCAGTATAATAGTTTCCACAGTTCTTATACTTTCCTCCATCCATTGATTTTTCTCGTTCGTTTCCTCTGTTCCACCTCGACTATTTTCCCGGTTCATCATTTTTGCCTCGTCTCTCAATTACTTCCCATCTTGCATTTTTTCCCATCTCTCTATTACTTCCCATCTATTTTTAACCCTGTCTATATTTCAAGGTGTCTTAACAGGTAAAAAAAAATCGATAAGTGTATTTGAGTTTTTTCCTCCCCAGTGGTACATTTTTTCCCCGTAAGCTGTCTATTACGAGAATTAAATTATGGCCAAATTGATGACTAGAAGCCAGGTGGTCGTGAGAGGAATTACGTCTCTCATCCACGAGAAGCGATGGTGCAGTGTGTTGTGTAGCTTGGAAGTGATGATAATGATGATGATATTACTACTACTACTACTACTACTACTACTACTACTACTACTACTACTACTACTACTACTACTACTACTACTACTATTCATAATCATAACCATCTTGGGTTACTGCTAATAATTTAACTTCTTAGTATGAATGTTAGTTGACGGTAATGATAATTTGGGTAATTATAGTATTGATTTTTTTTATATCGGTTAGTTTCCAGTTCAGGTGAATTTCCAAAGACCATTCAAGTCCCTGGGAAATCTCATGAATATATAGAAGGATTAGACGACCTTTCAGTTAATTTCGTCCTTTGGTGGTGTGTGTGTGTGTGTGTGTGTGTGTGTGTGTGTGTGTGTGTGTGTGTGTGTGTGTGTGTGTGTGTGTGTGTGTGTGTGTGTCCTCCAGCACACACACCTACACACACGTACGTTTGTTTTTGTGCACATAATTTTAATTTTATTTTTTTAATTATCTCGAAAACAATAGAAAAATCTTGAAATTAGGATGGGGAAAAAATAGTCACATAGTAAAAGTTAATAGGGTGTAATAGTAATTTTATTCATCTCTCTCTCTCCATAACATCAATATTGGAAATCCCTGAAGCGTATTTTAAAGGAAAGAAAAAAACGAAAAAAAAACGAAAAAAAGTTTTATACTCCTTAATAATATGTCTTAAGCCATGTTTTCCCATCAATATTTATTAAAGAAAATACTTGATCGTCAAATTCCGGTCATGTTTCTAATTTTAAACCACGGCGGCCATAACGATTCCACGGCGTAGTTATTATTATTACCTAAATTATGATTCTTGGTATATATTTTTTTTCTTCATATTTCAGGGTATTATTATGTCCATAGTGTTTTAACATCACCAGCAACAGCACCGTGGTGTAAGAATATTCCTCAAGGTGATGTATTTTTGTAATATGTCGTAATTTGCTGTAAGATGACGTGTTTTGATGATGATGATAAAAATACTACTACTACTAATAATAATAATTCTACTACTACTACTACTACTACTACTACTACCTTTTTTTACGTGGCTGGAGTAATAATGATAATAATAATAATAATAATAGTCATAACTCATAAAGGAACGTTTTAATTTTACAAGGGTGGTGAGTCGCTGTCCTGCCAGGCCTTGTTGACAAAGTCTCTTTCAGATTAAGAGACAAAGAGACACAGACGTTTCCAGAGTGTAACCGTAACTCAACGTCTCAGGAATAAGTGTCTCGAGAATGAGTGCGTCTGGAACTCTGTCAGTGCCTTGAGTATGAGTGCCTCAGGAATCAATGTCTTTTGGAATCGGTGCCTTGGGAATTAGTGTCTCAGGATTCAGCGTCTTTGGAATATGTCAGGAATCAGTCTCAGGATTATTTATTCTGGAATCTTTGGTTGGAATCATGTTTCTACATCATATAGGGAGAGAGAGAGAGAGAGAGAGAGAGAGAGAGATGCAAGCAAGGAGAGTCGACACTACCCAGACTGAGGAAGGTGAGGTGGAGAGGCCCGCCGCCATGTGTCACACCTCCCCTCCCTCTTCTCCCTCCCTGGCCACTCACTCACCTGGGAATTACAGTTATTAGTCCGTAATACCTGTGGGACAGCGAGCGCACGTTGCTGATTCATGGGGCGCTCTAATGCCGAGCAATTCGACCAGCTTATTACATTTTTTCGTAAAGTGTTCAGGAAGAGGAGCGTAAGTTGGCTATTTTGTGTGTCTGTCTGTCTGTGTAGTGTGTTTCTATAGTCTGTCTGTCTGTGTAGTGTGTTTCTATATTCTGTCTGCGTGTGTAGTGTGTTTCTATAGTCTGTCTGTCTGTGTAGTGTGTTTCTATAGTCTGTCTGTCTGTGTAGTGTGTTTCTATAGTCTGTCTGTCTGTGTAGTGTGTTTCTATAGTCTGTCTGTCTGTGTAGTGTGTTTCTATAGTCTGTCTGTCTGTGTAGTGTGTTCTATAGTCTGTTTGTCTGTGTAGTGTGTTTCTATAGTCTGTCTGTCTGTGTAGTGTGTTTCTATAGTCTGTCTGGCTGTGTAGTGTGTTTCTGTAGTCTGTCTGTCTGTTTGTCTGTGTAGTGTGTTTCTATAGTCTGTCTGCCTGTGTAGTGTGTTTCTGTAGTCTGTCTGTCTGTATAGTGTGTTTCTGTAGTCTGTCTGTCTGTGTAGTGTGTTTCTGTAGTCTGTCTGTCTGTATAGTGTGTTTGTTTGTCTGTGTAGTGTGTTTCTATAGTCTGTCTGCCTGTGTAGTGTGTTTCTGTAGTCTGTCTGTCTGTATAGTGTGTTTCTGTAGTCTGTCTGTCTGTGTAGTGTGTTTCTGTAGTCTGTCTGTCTGTATAGTGTGTTTGTCTGAATGTCCACTCACACGTTCAACCATGCCATTATTCATTCACCTACACGTGACCTGTTATGACCTACCCTTGACACGTGCCTCCTACATAACCTGTAATGACCTACCCGTGACACGTCCAAGGCGTTCCTTCCCCGACCCTCCAAACTCTTCAACACACTCCGCTCCAAACTACGACACATTCCTCGCTCTATATTCCAACCTACGACACATTCCACGCTCTATATTCCAACCTACGACACATTCCACGCTCTACATTCCAAATTACGACACATTCCAAGCTCTACACTCCAAACAACGACACATTCCTCGCTCTATATTCCAACCTACGACACATTCCACGCTCTATATTCCAACCTACGACACATTCCACGCTCTACATTCCAAATTACGACACATTCCACGCTCTACACTCCAAACTACGACACATTCCACGCTCTACACTCAAAATACGACACACCCCAAGCTCTACCCCAAACCACGACACATTCCACGCTCTACATTCCAAACTACGACACACCCCAAGCTCTACACTCCAAACTACGACACATTCCACGCTCTACATTCCAAACTACGACACATTCCTCGCTCTCTATATTCCAACCTACGACACATCCCAAGCTCTACACTCCAAAACTACTACACATCCTACACTCTACACCCAAACTACACATTCCACACTCCCCACACTCCAAACTACACACATTCCACACTCTACACTCCAAACCACGACACATCCCACACTCTACACTCCAAACTACGACACATTCCACGCTCTACATTCCAAACTACGACACATTCCTCGCTCTATATTCCAACCTACGACACATCCCAAGCTCTACACTCCAAACTACGACACATTCCACGCTCTACATTCCAAACTACGACACATTCCTCGCTCTATATTCCAACCTACGACACATCCCAAGCTCTACACTCCAAACTACGACACATTCCACACTCTACACTCCAAACTACGACACATTCCACACTCTACACTCCAAACTACGACACATTCCACACTCTACACTCCAAACTACGACACATTCCACCCTCTGTATTCTACACTAAAGGGAAACCCTACACATACTAGTACACTATACCAATGCTCCTTCCAACACACTCATGTTCGACGTCTCTACACATGGCTGTATCCTAGCTAACGTATGTATGTATGTATGTATGTATGTATGTATGTATGTACAGTATGTATGTATAATCTGGACTAAACTCCGGCGTGCACATCAACCAACCAAGCAGAACGTGTGTGTATATTTCACCAGGATTTTACCATTAACATCTTCTTGTAGACTTAAATTGCACCATTGATTTTAGCCGAAGACATATTAGGGTGTAATTTAGGCCTCCTCCTCCTCCTCCTCCGTCTACCTGTTAAATGATCTCTCTCTCTCTCTCTCTCTCTCTCTCTCTATCTCTCCCATCTTTCGACACCACCTCTCCTTCTCCTCTCTCCTCGTCCTCCCCCCATCCTCTCCCTACACCTCTCCCTTCCTCTCCTCCTCCCCCCATCTTCCCACACCTCCTCTCTCCACCTCGTAACACAAGATATAAAAGGAAGTAACGCTGCCATTGCCGCTACGTTTCCCCGCGACACGTGTTTTTGAAGATTATTATTTTTCCTTTTTTTCCCCGTCTTTTCCGGGACAGGTAAAAGAAGAGACGTACCTGAACTTAGTCTGAATATGGTGGGTCGTGTGTGTGTGTCTGTTTGGTAGGTGGGGGAAGGGGGGGGGTGGTGTGGTGGTGGTGTTGGGGGTTAATTGGTGAGGATGATAGTGGTGGTGAATGGTGGAGGAGCTGGTGATGGTGGTGGTGTGGGTGGTAGTGGTGGTGGAGTGGTAGTGGTGGTGGTGGTTGAGGTATTGGTGGAGAAGATGGTCGTTGAGAAGATGGTGGTGGTGAAGGTGTTGTTGGTTGTAGTGGTGATAGAGGAGATGGTAGTGGTGGTAGAGATGATGTGGAGGAACCCCCCCCTTCCCACCTCCCACATCCCGAGAACCCTTAAATCTCCTCATCTGACACCATGCCCACTGAGCTGCCCTCCCTGTAGATGACACCGTGCCGCGAATCCTTCCTCCTGACACCGGATCACGAACGACACGTACTACCGACACCGTGTCATGGGAGGTACAATTAAACCAGATAGTAATTATGTGTGTTAATGATGTGTGGTGCGTGATGTTGATGACTGAGGCATCTGTGTGTATGTCGTGTCGTCGTGCCAGGGAGGGCCGCCGCTTCGTCAGGTTATTGATATGGAACACACTAATGAGAGAGACAAATTTAGGGAGATCTGACGTGAGAAATTCGACAGATTGAAGGGGTCGCCTGACATGAGAAATGGCCAAGATCTTAGAGATATAATGAGTAAAATTCTCCTGATTTTAGAGGTAAATCTGATTGGAGAAATTTAACTGGTTAGGTTAGGATAACTTAGGTTAGTAATTGGTCAGCTTTAGGTATTTTAGCAAGAGAAACTAAACATATAACTAAATTATGTTTATTATTTATTCCTGAGGTTTACAGATCTCTTGAGCAATGTTTATACCGACTAAATTGTGTGTACATGGCATATGTGTTATGTATGTGCGTTAGGGCGCGATCACACACACACACACACACACACACACACACACACACACACACAAAAGTAAAGAAAAGGAGTAAAATAAGAAAAGACTAATGCTAGAATAAAAAAGGGGAGGAAAATTTCTTCACATATTCGAGATAGGAAATATGTATATGTAATATTTTATACAGCTAGCGCGCGGTCTTGTTAACCAGTCCGTCAGTCATACATAACCGTGAAACCGTCTCGTCTTGTTAGCTCCTGTCAAGATGGCGGAGAAAACACTAGCTAAGTTGTGTTGTTGTTTTTTCCCACACTTATTTTTTTCCCCTTCTATATCTACCGTGTCCTGGCAACACAAAACAACACAAAAGTATTCTATCTCTCCCCAGGTCAGCAAAGTTTACTATGTGATATATTTTCAGTTAGAACACCATGCAGGTACTTTTGAAAATTGGGGATCAACCGTCACCTGTCAGAATGCGATACAGGACTTGCCTAAAAAAAACAACAATAAAAGTGTGGCTGGTCAGAGGTAGAGGAGTTAGGCTGTGTAGTGCGGGTTGGCCCATGGTTTTTTCTCCTTGATAACTTGATTAAGAATTTCCACCTCCCAGCCAGTGCTTCAGTTAGTGTGTGTGTGTGTGTGTGTGTGTGTGTGTGTGTGTGTGTGTTAAATGTAATAACGTGTTTGTGATATTAATAATCCTCTCTCTCTCTCTCTCTCTCAAATATATTTAGGGAAAAAATCATCAGCTGGTGCAAAAGGATCTTGTGATGGCAAATCTTTTTTCCCCCATTTCTCAGAGTTAGAGACAAAGGAAGAAAATGGAAAGAGAGAGAGAAAGAGACAAAAAGGAAAGAAAGAAAAGAGAGAGGGAGAATGTTTTTTTTTGGGGGGGAGGGGGGGATTTTTCTTTTATTCTTATTATATATTCATAGTGAAATTATGAAATGGGTGTTTTATTTTATTTATTTTTTAATTATAAGATACACATTTTAAAGCCTTGGTGATAATGCCTTACGCTAAGAAATACAGTAGCTACAGCAGGTGTTTTGTAATAAGGTGAGAGAGAGGTTATCTCACTCTGTATCCATTCCCAGGTTGAGTCAGTGCATTGAGAGACGAACAGACAAGAACTGGGCAGACTTAAGGAATAAACCCTAGATAGTATGAAATGAAATTGAACGAAATCGACGTCTAATGAAGTCAATAATGGATAGTCTTTAATTGATATTTCAGATAATATCTTCAATAATTCAACATACAAGTTTGATCAGAACAGAAATATGTAACAAATGACCTGAGGAAAATACCACAACAGATTAATAAAAAAAAAGTTATTTATGATAATTTCCCAGTGTGTTGTAGGTCAAGGCGAAACACTAAACGCAGAGCTATTTTGGTAGGAGTGGAATTAGTTAGCTAACGCGTAATTAGCTAATCGGAATAGCTCATCTGGCCTAGAAAGGGATTTTATAGCGACAAATTAAATTACAAAAAAAAATTAAAGGGACAGATCATAAGAGAAATTATCGCAACAAATTAGAAACTTCACTATTTTTTTTCCCAGGTTCTATAAATATAATTCTCGTTACTCTCGTTGGCAAAGACTCATCCACCAAGTATTACGGCTCCTTCTCTTACATGTTATATTTTAATACCGAGGTCTTGAGACTCTATCAATTATACCTCGTAATACTTTTGTTTATTCGTCAAGTCTTGAAGTTAATTAGACTTCTCACTTAATTATCTTCAACATTAAGTAATTAGTGAGGTATTTTTATCCTACACAAAGACGCACAAATTTCGGCACTAAAAAATAATTGTATTTTATTAGTATGGGTAGACTACTATCGTTTTACGAGTGTTGGTTTATGAAATGACGCTATGGTCTTTTTTTTATGTCAATGTTTATTACTTTGGGGGTGTGTGTGTGTGTGTGTGTGTGTGTGTGTGTGTGTGTGTGTGTACAGGACCAGTGTTATTAGTATCAGTACACCTGTCGGAAAAATAATCCTAATGTAGACTACCACCCTCCCACCACCTGGTGAATACTAACATATAGCTAAATTAACACTTGTCTCCCCCCTACCCATATACGGTGTCATACTTTATCATATATCACACTAATATACAAAGGTATATTAGTATACTTCACCCCGTGGGCAAAAAAATACCTTAGGAAGTAAATTAGTGATGTTGTAGGCCGCAGGTGGGTGTAGGAGACCATTAACAGCTGCCATAAACACACTCAGCTGGTGATGCTCTCAGGTAAGGACAGGTCATCAGGAAAGGTCACGCCCAAAACACCCTTGGATGTGATAACGCCTCAGGATGTTATAACAGAGCCCAGAATGTGCTATCACGCCTTAATGTGATATCATGTAATACCAAAAGCCTACATTAAAACTACATGTAATACTGTAATGATATCGGGTGTAATTAAGAATGACCAAATGTGTATTACTTCCCGAATCGTCAAAGGTGGTACAGTACCTGTTCTCCAGCGTGGTCGACTCGAGGCGCCCAACTCTCCGTCCACCATTGAGTTAGGAAGCGACTGCTGTACCCCGTCAACCAATCACTAACTACATTAAAACAATTAGGTTTGATGTTCATCCACTGTGAGGATAAAAGAAGGAAAATTTATTCACGAAATTGGAATTAGGAGATCATGATTATATTAAATCTGTCACTTAGAGAATAATGTAGTAATGTTAGTTTGATATAGCAAAGAAAATGTGAGTTATTAAAATCACATTATATATATATATATATATAGCAAAGCAGATTTGGGTTAATAAATACATATTTATATGGTAAAAAAACTCCGTTATTAAAGTTAGGTTTAAATGACCAAGAAATCGGTTATCAAAATCAGACTTAATACGTAAAAAGAAATTCTGAGCTGGATACAGACGGTCGATAGAGTTGAACGTTTCCGCAGTTTTTATAGACTAAAGACAAGTATTGCCTTCTTGTGGGGGAGAATAAGGACGTATCCTCAGTGGTCAGGCGGTGCTGCATCTTTTTGTATCCTGGGTGAGCAGCCACCACCACCACCTCTGTTTCAAAATAATCTTAGTTAAAGCGCTGAGTCGGCACCCCGTGGCTCGCCTCCCAATCCTTCTACCAGATTTTTGCGAATTTCACCTCTTGCCTTCTCGAAGTTATCCGCCATTTTTGCCTCTATTATATATATATCTCTGTTCACCATTCTGTTTCGACAGAGAGAGAGACACGTTCATTATTTTCTTAATTATTTTAAAATATGTTTTTCGACCTTCAAGTAATTTAACGAAACACCAGAAGCCTGAAGACAACAAGATGACACACGAGGTTATTTCAGTATCCAGGTGTGTAGGTGTTGAGGCCAGGTGTGTGTGTTGGAGGTAGGGTTGAGCGGGTGAGGGCGTGGCTGTAGGGTGGATGAATAAAGAGAAAGGTTTTGTAGGGCGTGGTGGAGAATGGTGAGGTAGGGAGGGCGTGTAGACTTGGCAATGGGTAGATGGGTGGGTGGTGGGTGGTGTTATCTGGGCGGAGGGCGGCACCAGGCGGGTCTCTGCGCTTCATTTTTCAACTTCCACCGCCTCGCCTTTCAGTATTTGGTTTCTGGGTAGTAATTTTGTAACGCTCGGGTGAGATACAGTTTGGGGGGTACAGCAGGTGGTGTGGTACAGCAGGTGGTGTGGTACAGCAGGTGGTGAGGCACAGCAGGTGGTGAGGCACAGCAGGTGGTGAGGTACAGCAGGTGGTGAGGCACAGCAGGTGGTGAGGCACAGCAGGTGGTGAGGTACAGCATGTGGTGTGGGTTGCAATAGCTCGATGGTTACATCAGTTAGTGGGGAGTTACAGCAGACAGTGGCAGAGAATTACAGCAGACGGCGGCAGAGAGAGAGCTACAGCAGACGGCGGGGGGCCCATGTATGCTGTTCCACCAGAGGCAGCCGCTGCAGATGGTAAAATTATAGCCACTGTTGCCAAAGTTGGTAAAAGCCTGGGGCAGAATTATGATGTATCGAGACTAGACGCGCATTACTCTCTCTACCAAATACCTCTCCCCCCTCTGCTAACTCTTTCCTGTGTAGACGTCTAGGTAGAAGAGACCCATAAGTCTCTCTCTTGTGTAGTTTGGACGCCATCTTTCCCCCGAGTCTAGAACAGGAGGAGGTTATATAATTTTTTTTTTTTTTTTTTTTATAGTTACGGAGGACTTTTTTGGGTTGTTATCTTATGGAGCTTTGAGAATCCAATGCCGGGGGATTTATGGTTATTGAATGTTTTTGTTGATATTGTTTTTCTTCTTCGAGTGATATTGTTTCTCGACGGTGTTTGTGTGTGTGTGTGTGTGTGTCTTAGTGTACGTCTTTGTCTGTGTATGTCTTGTGTGTCTTAGTGTACGTCTTTGTCTGTGTATGTCTGTATCTGTTACTCATTCTGTTAGTTCGTCTGTCTGTTGTGTTAGTGTCGGCAACCAACTCATCACTAAACAAATATATTGGATCCATCTAGACTTCCCTTAACACTTTACGTCTCATTGTCTCTCTCTCCTATTACACAACAACCTCCACCCTCCTCCCAACCCTCCCCCTCCCCAACCCCTCCCCTCCCCAACCCTCCTCTCTCCTCCCTCTCCCCCCACCAAAAAAAAAAAAATAATGTGTAGGGGTCGACAAAAAATAAATATTGTCTTTTCTTTTACTGTAGGCAATCTGGTTGAAATCGGAGGTTTGGGAAGTTTGTCTTGTATTTTATGTAGATATGATGTAGAAAGTTTTAGTTAAATGTTTGTATCACTAGGGTTTAGGTTTTGGAATTGTTTGTATGTAGATGGTTTAGTTTTTTGTTTTGTTTTTTAGCAATAGGAAAGTGTTTTAAGGTCGGTGGCAGAGGGGGAAAAGAGGAGGGTGGATCAGGTAATTGGAAACGAACAATTTATTCTACTTGACCTTATTGGGAACGTAAAAAAAAATCCTACCATATGTGAACGTTTTAAGAGATACGGAGTTCTTCTATCAGCCAGAAAATCAGCAGAGATGGTTGAATTCTTGTTAATATATCTTAAATTTCCCTTCAATGTATATTATATGGCTTGGTTATATTCACATGTCGTTAAGTGCTAAAACATTATGTAATTCCTTATTGATGATGATTTAACTCTGTGTATAGTAAACAGTCTTTAATTATATGATGTTTGGGTAGTTTAACAGCATGTAAGTACTCAAATGTGTTATAATTCTGAACCAACTCTCAGTAAATGACACTGATGCATCATATCAGTGACTTGTTCCTCCATGATGAACTCAAAATAAAACATTACATCAGGAATTTTTTTGGCTTCAGAAGTCCAAAAATAGCCTGGTGGTGGACGGATGCCTGACTGGACATTGGTAATCCATAAATCATCACATAGATGGAAGTATTATTGTAATGGTGATAATAATAACAAGAAGAATGACAGTAATAATAACAAATATGTAAGAAATGATTAAGTACTTTTAAAGATGTTTTAGGTGATATACCGTTGGTCGTGGGTCAAACCGTTAGTAATGTTCCTAGAAATAGAAATTGAGAGGCTCGCTAGTGTCTGCCTATTGGGATAACATGAACAGTGGCGCCATTTGTTGTTTACCAGAAGATCCACTGAGCACAGGTATTAGACTAACATGATTAACTTAGGATAATGATATGTATCTTGTCATATCTTTTAGTACTAATGAGAAAACTATCTGCAGTTGAACTATTGATCCATAACTCGGGTCATGTGTGTAATAAATCGATATATGTGGTAACTATAAGCGATTAAATTCATTGCTTCTGATGCAAAATGAATTCGTCCTGTGGGTGAAAATACATTGTTTTCTCGCAATTAATTAAATCTTTTTTTTACATCAAGTCAAATGGAAATACCTGTGGTGATGCGGGCAGTAGTCGGTGAGTGATGGGTTACCTTGCAACAAGACTTCTCATAGGTGATTGAGGATGTAGAAAGGGATCTTTTTCACTAAGGCTGTGGCAAGATGGTGATAGCTAAGACCTCGTCAACAGTGTACTAAGATTTCTCCGTACTTAGACATGTTCTGTTATTTTTCCACTTGAGCCCCGTAAGAGATTGAATGATACATACAGTATTTAAGAATCAGTGGCCAGACTCACAAAGAAGAACCAGTACCTTAATTTTATACACTAACTGGTGGTGCTAGGAGAACGTGTGTAATAATCTTAATGTCTTCTTTCGTTATTTTTTGAAGTTAATTTACGCTATAGTTTTAAGTCGGTGTTTAGATTCGTTCATACACCCACAGTTACGAGGATAATTTAGCTTAGTAACATTTGATAATCTGGAGGTTAGAGTGAGCACACGAGCCAGCAGTGAGGCCGGGTGTTGGCGTCACTTGATTACGGGTACACTTGAACCATACTGTATTGTGTTACCTGGTATACAACCCCGTGACTCACCTGGTCGTGTTGCCGCCTGTGTTGTGTTTCCGAAACGAAGACTAAACACCTTTGTTATAGTACCGTGACAGTTGAAGGACTTGAAACAATAACATGTGTATAAGGCTTCCCCATGTTAGTTGGCTTAGTCAAGTGTACAGTAGTGCTTCAGGCTTAAACATTTTAACATATAATGTGTTACCATGTTTAGATATGTTTTGTAAATTTACACGAATACCAGCACACACAAACATGCTCATATGTGTGGGTGTGTTTTTACTCACTTTATTATTATTATTATTATTATTATTATTATTATTATTATTATTATTATTATTATTATTATTATTATTATTATTATTATTATTATTATTATTATTAATAGTATTATTTAAACTGGTCGCTCCCCCTGCCGAGTGAGTAATGAGGCACACACACCACACCAGGGGAGGGAGGTGGCACGCGGAAAATGAATTTGCGATTATATTAATAACTAGGCAGCCAATCGGTGTGTGGCTGTGAAGTTCTGTCTAACTAGAAACTCATTTTTCGCCAGCAACCTCCTGTGAGTGTGTCTGGTGCCAGGCCAAGGGTTATTTATCCCCCCATAATGAAGATAACACAGCCTTAATGGACTGTACTTGTGTTCTTGTAATTAGAGAATAGTTTGTAGAGAATTCAATCCACGTGAACCACAGTTGTAAAGGAATGTTTTTAACTCCAGCTAATTATTTCTAAGTGACGATAATGAAGTTTTTTTCAAAGGTAACTGTTTATTCCGGTTTGATGGTAATTCAATTTTATTTTAATTTATCGTTAATTGATCGTTATGATGGCACCAACGTGTAAATACTGTCATCTTTAAGTTACCCCAAAATACAGGTATCTTAACGCAAAATACCATCACAACAACAGTTCAACAGTGCCAACATTATTCTAGCAGTGCCAGTATACAAGAATGCCAAACAGTGCCAGTATACAAGAATGCCAAACAGTGCCAAACAGTGCCAGGACATAGAAGGCCCCCAACGACACAGTAAAATAGCTTAGTTTCTAAAAGTGGAGGAGGAGGAGGAGGAGGTTGGAAGCATCCGAGGCTAAAACTCCACCAAAAAATCAACTTGTTCCACCATCTGATTTTTTTTTTTTTTTTTTTACAAACTGGTCGGGGTGAAAAAAGGGGGAGGGGGAAGGCCATAGTGCTATTGTCAAAAAAAAGGAACATTGTGAGGTGGTTTTGTTGTTATATTTCCAGGGAAGGTTGTGTTGGCTGTGACCTCCATCCACATATTGACAAGAAGAATAAAGGAGTTTGTTTTGGTACTGTGATATATCATAGTAATGGTGGACAGATGTACATGTGGTAGGGGAAAAAAAGTGATATAATGTTACTGTTAATTCATATAAATAAACTCATGGGTATTATAATATTTAGTAATTATTATTCACAAATTTTTATTGAAATAGTTGTAATGCCTAGCAGTAATTTTGGTCGATGGTATTTTGATATGTTTTAGAATTATCAGAAATTTACGAAAAAAGTATATAGAACTTATATTATCCTTAATAATAGAAAATAATTATGAACGTTGATGAAAATATATAATCATTATTAGTTCAGAAAATATTAATGATAATTATTATGGAATTTTATTATGGAATGTTTAAATAAAATATGTATGCAATTTTTTATAAATACGAAAATTTAAAGGGAAAACTGATGGAAATTACTCAGTGTTGCTTAATTAAAAACAGTGCCAAAAAAAATAATTGAAGGTATTTTTTTGTTTTTAAGTTTTATTACATTGTATTTACCTTTGAAATTACAACAGTACTAATGATCCCCTGAACAGTCTTCTCTTGTTGGGTTTAATACTTGAATATGTAATGATAAATTGCTCATTAAAACACCGATGGCCTTGTTTACTGAGAGTGTAATTAACGTACTAGTTTTTTGTGTGTTACTTAATTAGATGACTACAGATGTTAACGAGGATTCTTTGATTTATGAGTGAGTGAGTGAGTGAGTGAGTGAGTGGGAATTTTTTTTTGTCACTGATAATTACGATAACTTGTCCTTTTGCATTCAGAATTTACCACCAGGTTAGGGTAGGTTAGGTTAGCTCTCTCAGATGAAAATGATCGAGTTAAAAAGACCATAATAACACGAGGTTGCCATTAAAAGTTAGCGTAAGTGTCACCAGCCGAACAGTTCAAGACTCTACTGTACACTGACAACCCCGCGTTGTAAACAGTCTAGGCGTGGCGTGGGCGTAGCGGGGGCGTGGAGTAGCGTAGCGTGGCATGGGCGTAGTGTGGCGTGGGATAGCGTGAGTTGCCCTCGTCTCGCTCACACGGGATAAATGTCTCACTTATTCCCCCCTTCTTAAATGAATCACTTAACCCAGGTGTTCTAGTTCCTCCTGCCAAAGTGGTTAACATCACCTTACTTGTCACATATAATATCAGATTAAGGAAGGAAACAAGACACGTTAGGGCCAGACAGGGATGCGTTAGTGATGGTCAGGGACGTTTAGGGATGTTAAAGGCCGTGAAAGATGTTGTTAAAAAATCCCCAAGGACTCGATAGAATGGCCAAATATGTTTAAGAGATGGCCATATATGTTAAGAGGTGGCCAAAGACATTTTAGGGTTGACTAGACGGGTGTTAAGGACAGGTATGGGCATGTTGTAAGGGGTTGCCATACCACCACCATGATAGAACTGTCAGGGAATTTAGCGACTGTTCAGGGATATTTTTGGCATTTTCTAGGGATTGTTTGAGACGCATTCAGGAATCATCACATATGGTTAGAGAGAGAGAGAGAGAGAGAGAGAGAGAGAGAGAGAGAGAGACGTAATTGGTGACGACGAGCAATTAAGGTGAGACAATAAACGCGGAAGGAAGGAGATTCGAGAGGAATGCTACGTCACCAAAAAATTTCTGCCGACGTAATAGTTTTATTTTTTTTCTTCCCCTGAATGACGTAATAGAAAAAAAAATTGTGGCTGGTGTTTTTTTATATTTAACTGATCTAAATACGTCGTTCTTGAGAGACCAGAGGCAGGTGATTTTTAAAGCTTCTTGTGATAAATCTTCCTGGTTTGGTTAGGTTAGGTATATATATATTGTCTGAGCTTTTCATTATAAGTGTTAGCAGCCTGTGAGCTAATTAGTGATAGTAAACTGTTTAATGAGGTGGTAGTTAGGATTAGTTTTGCGTTATCTGTCTTATCACACATTTGTCCAGCCTCTTATCTTGCCTACAGGTCCATTGACTCTAAACCTGATGCTGAGTTATAGAGTATCAGTGTAATTTCGATTTGCCATTTTTAACTTACTCACTGAATTACGTTTTACAATATTCATTATTTTTTTTATTACACTCCAGATACTTGTTTCAATGTACTTAAGTGTATTTATCTCTGTGTGTAAGTGATCAATGTACACTGTTTTAGATAATTTGTTTGTGTTTTGTTTTTAACTTCCAGTAATCAGGTTTAGGTTTATTGTTTTAGTGGAAAGTGATAGATTAATTTGTTTTATAAAATGTTTTGGTATTTTTTTTTTTTTAGTTGACTGAAAAGTAGATTAAACTAGAACGAGGCGCGTATGTTTACTAGTCATGGTAGTTGTTGACATCATCACTACCATTATCTGTCAACACCCTCACCATCACCTGTATCAACACCATCACCACCACCACTAATATCAACACCCTCACCATCACCACCACCACTAATATCAACACCCTCACCATCATCACCACTAATATCAACACCCTCACCATCATCACCACTAATATCAACACCCTCATCATCATCACCACTAATATCAACACCCTCATCATCATCACCACTAATATCAACACCCTCACCACTATGAACTGTGTGTTTACAAGTTCGGTAAAGGGCTGGGAACACAGTGGGTGGTGACGTAGGCAATTAGGTTTAACCAATCGATCGACCAGGTATAGTCTCTAGCTGAACCTCAGTGTGCTGCTAGCCCCCACCCCTATACCAGTCCCCACTCCTCTACCAGCCCCCACTCCTCTACCAGCCCCACTCCTCTACCAGTCCCCCACTCCTCTACCAGCCCCACTCCTCTACAGCCCCCACCTCTCCTCCTCTACCAGTCTACCTCCTCTACCAGCCCCCCCACTCTACCAGTCCCCATTTCTCAACCAGTTTCCACCGAACCTAAACAAAAGATGTTGGTTACCTCTGGGAAAAAAAATGATGATGTGTTATGTAAGGATGAACCAAGACAGCTGCCCGCACACCACAACTACATAGGCATATATATCACCTGTAGGAAATTGACAGTATATTGCTCAGGTGTGGGCAGGTGTTAGATATAATTAGTGGACTCTCTTCACTAATTCAAAAGCACTTAGGACACCAAAGAGGAGTTTCCCTTATATAACACGTCTAGGAAATCAGTAGTTGAAATTATGTAAATGTTAAGAGGTATTTATCTCAGAAGCTCAGTTTATGTTGGATATTGACGATCAGTGGTTAAAATTATTTACTTGTTGATATTTTACGGAATAGCTCGTGTGTGTGTGTGTGTGTGTGTGTGTGTGTGTGTGTGTGTGTGTGTGTGTGTGTGTGTGTGTGTGGTAGGGAGGAGGGGGGTGACAAGTTTCTGTGTATTTGTGAAAATAGTTGCAACCTGACGTTTTATGTGCAGCTGTGCAATTGAACCAGCCACAGGTAACAGCTGAAATATTCATGTCCCAAACGTGTTCAGGTCGTACATATATCTTCTTTTTATTTATTAATGAATTGTTTCTTGGTATCTGTTCGTATGTTGAGTGAAGAGCCACATTAAAGGATACAGTATCGACCAGTGACAGATTCAGAGGAAAATGTTCTCCGGTGTGTGTGTGTGTGTGTGTGTGTGTGTGTGTGTGTGTGTGTGTGTGTGAGTTATGTAGGCGTGGGCGTGTGGTGTCGGGCAGAACATCATTATATTTGGTAATTACTTTGTTTACCTAAAGTTGGTGATGACTGGTGAGCGTTTGCCGTCACACACACACACACACACACACACACACACACACACACACCTCCTTCCCCACTTGTATGACGTGGGCGGAATACCAGCGAAATTTATAAAGACAGTTTGCCGGGTAGGAGGAAACATTTTCTTTGTACAAACAGTGTGGTTGAAGGGTCAGTGTGTGTGTGTGTGTGTGTGTGTGTGTGTGTGTGTGTGTGTGTGTGTGTCATTCCCGCCGGCAGGAAAAGGTGTACTTCTCACCACTCATTTCCTTGTTTGTCCGGCACACACACACACGCCCGCGGCACCACACGCCCACCACCACCACCCTGTATAATGCCCCAAGGGAGTAGCGCTCAGGGGCCACACGTTCCTACCACCAACTAGATTAACGTCACCAGCTGCTCTATCTTACACCACCTGGGACATAGAGCTTATATATAGTGACAATAAAACCTCTCTAAATTGTTCGTAATACAGTGCATATGATCTGGTCTACGTCATCACAGCTCATATAAACAGATTTACCTTACCTTCTTGTGTCGTGTTGGCCGAGGCAGGAGTTATATAGTAGCAGCCCCTTAAAAGATTTCGTGTTTTTGTGATTTTTTTTTTCCTTTGGTGAGGGGGTCCGTTACCACTTCATTGTTTGTGTGGAGTGGCGGGTGCTGGAGGTGGGGGTGAATTTTCATAAACGTCCTGTATGTAACACACAACTTTATTCACTTCTTTTCCCTCTTTTTAAACGCTACTATTCATAAGTTTGTGTGTGTGTGTGTGTGTGTGTGTGTGTGTGTGTGTATCGACGAGGTAGTGTTAGGTGTAGACTTCACCTTATTGACACTTACTCTTACACTCAATTATTTAAGACAAATATTGTTCTTTTTTTATGATTTATTATTTGGAGGTGTTGGTAATTTGTCTTGTCAAGTTATTATTATTATTATTATTATTATTATTATTATTATTATTATTATTATTATTATTATTATTGTTCATAATAATAGTAATCCAAGTAACAATAATATTAAAGTAACAAAAATGGTTCAGTGTGGTGGTAAGCCTTCGTCAGTGAGACAAGGTGTTAACCCCAGTTGAGTTATCATGATTTGCCATAACCAGGGAACACAGTCTAACACCATTTACGTGATTGCCTGAGTGTGTGGCGTGATGGTGGCGATCAAAGGCAGGCTGGGAGGCGCATGTACTCACTCACTCACCTGCTTTATATGGAAGGTTATGTCTTATTCACCCTTCATCCTCAGTTAACTTGGGTCTCTGTTTTGATACCGTAGTTCTACAGAATCCTTCGAAATATATTTGTGTTTGCCTGTGTTTGTTTTTGTTTTTTCGAATCCCGGAATAAAGTCTTGTGAAATGTGTCGTGGTTTTGTATTTTTTTATTGTTTTGATTTTTACGGCGATCTATGGAATTCCCTAAAATGTAGATAATTGTTTTTTTTTTCCAATGTGTGAATTGATTCCATGGTTAAGAAAGTATCCCTTGAAATGTAAAAATGTATGTATTAGTGTTTGATAATATTTGATTTTTTTTCCAATTTTTTAAGCTGATCTCGTGATGATAAAAATATATTAAGATTTTGTTGATGACGTTTGTAATTTCAAGATATGTCCGGTTTTGTGACAGTAATTTCTCTTTCACGTTTGACTTCACCTTATGGTTTATAACTCTGAATTATTGCATTATTTACCTGTTATCATTATGTTGTGAGAAATATATATATATATATATATATATATATATATATATATATATATATATATATATATATGTGTGTGTGTGTGTGTGTGGTTCAGGCGGTGGAGAAAGTGAGGTACCGCTAATGCATTGTGGGGTAATACAGTAATGCATTGTAATATATTCTAGTATTCCCAGGCACTGTCTTTTGTTTTGGGATATTGTATTAATATATATGTGAGTGTATAATATATTCATTCATACATTATAACCAACCCATATATTATAATATAGTCTTACTTACATATACTTCTACCACCGGAAACTCAGACGGGGAAATAAAATATGCGCTGGCCATTACAATACAATAGCAGTGTGGACCAAGGTGATATACTTCATGGGAATATAATGGTTATCATAGCTGGGTCTTATGGTAATGAGGAGGCAGCCAGCCACGCTTCCTTAATGCAAGAAAACTGAAGAGACTGTGCTTGTAGGAGTTTTAGCAAGGGGTGAGGGTTAGTGATAGTAATGCGAGGGCGGGGGAGTAATTAACTGGGGTCATATATCTGAGAGTGCCATTGTTATGTGTTGGTGCCACTTGGCCTGTTATGTATGGCAACGTCACCTCCAGCGCTCTCTCTCTCTCTCTCTCTCTCTCTCTCTCTCTCTCTCTCTCTCTCATGTCAACTATTCTGGTGACAACATTTATTTCATATATTTATGTAGTAGGATCTCTCCCTGGTAATATTAAGGGAGCATTAGACCAGCAGAATCTCTCCCTGGTAAGGATTAAGGGTGGTGACACGATCGCCGATGTGTATTCAAGGGAGAGGGAGCGAGGAAGGTGACTTGCTCTCCTCGCGCTGTAAAGAAAGGAGAAAAAGCAGTTTGTTTATATTGCTGTTAGAATGTTATAGAATGTTGCAGGAAAACACTGGACTATTTTCATGACTGTTACTGGTGAAGATGAACGACTGTTACCACTAGAATGTTACCGAATGTTACACAGTGTTACCTCTAGAATGTTACTCAATCTGCCATTTAGAATGTTACCCAGGTGCACACCACTTAGAATGTTACAAAGACGTTACCACTTAAGAACGTTACCGAGCCCCACCTCCCTATAGGAATGTTACAAGTACCATTAATGTTACACAGGCGGTAAGTTACAACAATGTGTCAATAGAATGTTACACGACCGTACCAACTAAGAATGTTGCTCAGTTAATTTGCAATTGCGAGAAGTAAATTGCTTGAATAAATAGAATATTCGCCCGGGCCTTGACACCCCGCCTCCCGCTTCCTCCCGCTGGTGATAATCTCGGCAGGGTAGATGTATCGTGAGTGATGCCATATTAATTAGTTAACACCAGTGATTCAACGTGTATTTAATTGTTATTTTATATTCTAATGCCGTCGTGGGGATTAATTACATATTCCAATGACTCAAGGTGAAATTAATTACGTGTATTTTAATAACCCTGTTGAATTTATCAGATGATCTTCTAATTAATTGAGATTTATTCCATTGGCTTCATACGTAGAATTAGATTTATTTTAATGACCCTCTTCTTAAAAATGGATTAAATTAACAAAATCAATTAAGTTTAAACACCTAATAAAAAGCTACAAGTGATTAATTATTATTTCCTCCCCAATTAACTACAGTTGAATTAGATATATAAAATAACTCTGAATCATTTAAATAGATCATAATCACACTATAGCTGACATAAATTAAATACCTTTGAAAATTAATGAAACATAAGCCTCTGTACTTTTGCTGGAGCTACTGAAATATATTGCGATTATATTTTATTTTTTTTTGAGGGGGGGTAATGAATTAGTGAAATATATCCCATTGCCGGAATACTGTAAATAAAATGCGTTGCTGTGCCTCATCTGTATGTGGAATAGAATGATGAAATAGATTCCATTTTAGTTACTAAGTATCGTTGAAATATATCACTGTCTAAATGCAGGAAATTGATGACCTCTGAGGCAGGAAATGTTGGGTAAAAATGTGTGGATTACAGTCTCCGTGTTTATATAATGGGTTATATAAATTTGGGGGAGTTATATAAATTTTTATATATGTGTGTGTGTGTGTGTGTGTGTGTGTGTGTGTGTGTGTGTGTGTGTGTGTGTGTGTGTGTGTCTTTGCGAAATTGATGGAATAGTATCGAATTACATTTAGAGTTGAGAGATATGAAATAAATCAATTGTATCTCAGTAGCTATTGGCAGGGACACACACACACACACACACACACACACACACACACACAACAATCTATATCCAATATTTATATCCACGCTGCTAGTAACAACATAACACTGACTAGTAGATTTATTCTGCTAGCAACATACCCTCAGAATAACTCCCTTGTGTTTTAGGATAGGAATAATGTATAAACCCATAAATTTATTCTTATTCGTGAAAATTTAATAGAATAAATAGGTGTTGCTTGTGAGGTGTGAGGATTGAGTATTATTTCAGTCACTTGTCAAAAGGGAATTTGTTGAATAAATCGCTCTAACTCTATTGAGGGAGTAATTGAATAAATCGCTCTAACTCTATTGAGGGAGTAATTGAATAAATCGTATTGGGTGTTTACTCGAATGTTATGAAATAAATCGTTGTGGTTTGCTAAATGAAAAACAATAAATTGCAATATAGGAGTCATTGATTTTAATTCAATTGCATATGTTGCAAAATCTGCGTAATGTATCGTAAAAAAAAATTATGTTTAATCTATTGTGAAAATCAATTGAAAATATAGGAAAAATTACCTGAATATCGCAAAAAAAAATCGCTTCAGGATCTAACGCATTAACTCTAGTAGCTTAAAAAAATATATCGCAATGGTTTCTAACTGGGAAATAGTATAGTAGGTTAGGTTAGGTTACTCGTTTTCAATTATTTTCAGTCCGTTTACAATCGTCGTGATAATCCTTCGTACTGTAATTGTGATAAGGTTACCTGTCCACAGTATGCTTTCTCTCAGGTATGTACGTGATCGGTCCGTATTTTGTCAACCCGGTGTACGTGGTCGGATCCGTATTAGTGTTGGGGCGGGTATAGGTGTGCTGAAGCAAGTATAAACGTGTTGAAGCAAGTATAGGTGTGTTAAAGCAAGTATTGGTGTGTTGAAGCAAGTATAGGTGTGTTAAAGCAAGTATAAGCGTGTTGAAGCAAGTATAGGTGTGTTAAAGCAAGTATTGGTGTGTTGAAGCAAGTATAGGTGTGTTAAAGCAAGTATAAGCGTGTTAAAGCAAGTATAAGCGTGTTGAAGCAAGTATAAGCGTGTTGAAGCAAGTATAGGTGTGTTAAAGCAAGTATTGGTGTGTTGAAGCAAGTATAGGTGTGTTAAAGCAAGTATAAGCGTGTTGAAGCAGGTATAGGTGTATTAAAGCGTTGGAGGGGTCATCAGGTTCAGCTAGTTCGTGGGAGCATTGGCAGGAATGAATATCATATAAGGGCAGGACAGAACCCGCATAACTGTGGAGCCTATGTGCTGATTTGATGCCTGGTACGTATGCCTAATTAATGGCGGGGACGTAAGCGCTTAAATTCCGACCCCCACATCCACTGCCTATTGGTCCTAAAGCTGGGCCAATGAGTACACACCCCCCTAAATTCTACCATTGTTTCGTCACAAATGTATTCCTTAACTCCTACCTGGTGTTACATATACTGAGAATGATGTTTTTAATGTATGTGTTCTTTTCAGGGAGTTAAATATGAAGTAATTAGTGATATTAATGAGCTATGATCCTGAATTCTAGAGGAGGTGTTGCGTTATATTAGCAGTGGGTTGGAGGTAGCAGCGGGGCGGTGTCAGTGTGGAATTTGCCGTGTGTCAGGGATCAACAGCACACTATTATAGCACGTTGACGGGCCCATAATAATACCATCCTGGCTGTTGGCTCACGAAACAGTTAGGATGTGTTGTCGTCTGTGATTGTGGTAATAATAAGGTTGGTCAGTTTACCTGTGTCTTGCTCTCAGGTGTTTTTATCAGTAGTGAGTGTGGTGGATAACTCATGCTCATGTCGTTCTATTTTTTTTATGATTCTGAACTATTTGATTATATGATTATGATCGTTGTTGTGTTGTGTGATTCATTGTAATTTGTATATGAAGCTTAAATCTTTACCCGTCACCTGATGTGTTAATTGTATTTAAAAAGTGAATCTGTTTTTATTGTATTTACTGAATCATGAGAGAATTTAGTTTCTTAAAAGTAGTGTTTAGGAATTATTGCTCACCTGCGACAGGGAGTCCTCGCACTCCTCCTGCCTGCGAGTGAGTGACTATGGTCAGTGGTTCTTCTGTCACAGGCGGAGTCCAGCGTACTGGTTTGGCCACGCCCCGGCAGATAGGGGCGGGGGGCGTCATTTGTTACTTCAGTGTAATTCTCCATCAAGTTCTTTATTCCGCTGGCTGAGAATGATACGGTAATGATTCATGGGCGAGGGTGAGGAGGAGAGGATATAGAGAGTGGAAAGGAAGGGGGATGTTGAGGTGAGAGAGGCACTACCCCACCACCTCCCACCCCACTGCCTCTACCGACCAGTTATCCCTTAATATTCGATGACTCGTGTAGCAGCATCTGGCTATTACGTGAAGTATATTCCTAAGGCGATGATTAAGTCCGGTATGACTGCGTGTGTGGCTGCTGACTTGAACTAAACTGAGGTAGATAAATGAGGCGACTTAATGATGGGAGGGACTGTCTCTGCAGCCCAACAGTACGACGCTACACGATAAGGTCACAGGAGCCCCAGAGCGTATAATCTATGATGACTCTGGGAAAGCGTCAACCAGGTGAGACGGGAAGGTGTGGCGGGGTGTTAGTGTGAGACGCCTCCCTCCCCCATTAACCACCTGGCAAAACCCGCAGTATTAAATGTCATATAAAACAATATTTGATTTACCTTGTGATAGTTGACGACGGTGCATCCCAGATTAATCGTTGTCCTGTTTCTAAGTGACCTGACAGGACGCAAGAAATATCTGTGTTGAACATGGCCATTTAGTTTGTATTATTATGCTGTGTATGATCATTACTCGGTAATTACAGAAATTTGAAGAAAGTTTATTATATAAGGTCACGCACATAACTTCCCATTAATGCCTTACGTTGCAAATATAGCTCAGGCGAGGTATATTTTGTCTTAGATATCATCTCGCTTCTAATTACCGTCACAGTAATTAGTAATTTTTGTGTCTTATTTGTAGCTGAATATATATCATGACGTGGACGTTGTCTTTACACCTGACCTCCCGCCCCACCATCACCCAGGTAGTCAGGAATAGCTCAGGTGGAGGTGTATCGTGTGCAGGTGTGTCTTCAGATGAGGACGACGGTAGATGGAGATGCCAGGGTGACACAGAGAGGTGCTGGCACTTGAGGGGACTGTGGCACTGAGGAAGATAAGGAACGCTGGGGTCATGTTGAAGGCCAGGACGATGGTAGCACCGAGGGAGGGGAGTGAGTCTCATGCTCTTAGGGGAGGTAAGGGAGGCTGTGGACGGTATAGTGTCACTCAGGTGAATATTGGCACTCTCAGGTGAATATTGGCACTTCCAGGTGAATAAATGGCCCTCCTTGTGACCCTGGAGGTATAGGCCCACTTACCCCTCTGGTCTATAGATTGAGTTTTATTCCCGGAAGGCGTCAGTGTAGGGCGAGGTGCTCAGGGTAGAGGCGAAGGTAATAAGATCAACACGTCCTCTCCTTCAGGTGATCACGTTACCCCTCTTGATAACAGTAGCTCATAGGTTAAGGGGGTCGTGTTAGAGGTTCAGAGTAGGGCACGACTCTTGTGTGTGTGTGTGTGTGTGTGTGTGTGTGTGTGTGTGTGTGTGTGTGTGTGTTGTATTAGAATCACAGGTATATGATAAAGAAGAAATAATTACGTTCGTCTGTATAATGTTTTTATTCATTCATTTCTACATACACGCAGCTACAGACTCATGTGTAATTATGTATTATTTATTTATCGGCGCGTGTCACGGGTATCAGTTATGCTCCCGGGGGATGGCTGTGTGCAGTTCAAGATTAAATGGCTCATAAAAGCGAATGAGATGCAGCGAATTTCATGCTGGATGTAGAATTTCACCTGCGTCATTACCTACGCCCAGTAGTGTGTGTGTGTGTGTGTGTGTGTGTGTGTGTGTGTGTGTGTGTGTGTTACTGTACTCGCCTCTGCATCACTCATATTATCTTCTGTCTGTGTACGTTTAAATTATGTGTGTATTCCTTCCATGTATTAAGAAAAATACATACATATGCACGTATTTATACCTTCCTCTGTATGTAGTCGTGTCTGTGTACGTATGTGCGTAGCGTGATGACTTATGTGTGCGCGTTGTTCACATGTAAGGTAAAGAGATACTGTATTTACCTCTTATATCAGTCATATAATGTGTACACTAATGCCTGCCCCAGTCCATGGCACTTTTGGATTCTTGGCACTCCGTCGTTCTTGGCACGTCACCCTCTCTGTCACCCTATACGCGGCGTCTCCTCCCTTTCGCCTCTGCTCCGTCGCCCGTACGTAATACCTCCCTAAATCAGTGTCGTGATGCTAGTGTGTGTATGTCCGTGGCGTTCCTGGGCTCTCCGTCCGTGCCTCTTCTCCGGCTGTAGTGAAAAGAAATGCGTTTTAAATTGGAGATGACGAGGGGGAGGGGTAGGGTGGGGGGGGAGGACAGAGAAAAGGACAGGTTGTATAGACAGCTCTGGTTAGACGGAAGTGACAAAGGAAAGCCATTATTAAAGACAGAATTAAGTGTTGGAAAAAATAAACAGGAAGGAAGAGGAGGAGAAGGTAAGAAGAAAAAGGGAAGGAAGAGGAATATGACGGAGGGAAAAAAATAATGAGGAATGAGGCGAAGGGGAGGAAGAGGAGGAGAAGAAGGAATTAAGTGAAAAGAAGGAGGAGGAGGAGGAGGAATTAAGTGAATGAAAGGGGGAGGATGAGAAACTAGGAATGAAAAAAAGTGGGAGGAGACGAAAGGAGGAGGAGGGGAGAAATGAAGGAAGGAGGAAAGAAAGCCAAAAAGATAAAGAGGATGAGGAGAAAGAAGAAGTAGCAGAAGGGAGTGAAAAATAATACAAGTAGAAGGAGGAGGGATTAAAAAAATGGATAAAAGGAAGGAAAAGATAAAGGCAGAATGAAGGAAAAATAAAGAAGACAAATGATGCACAAGGTGAGAGGAAGACAATGAAGAAAGAGTGGAGGTGATGGAGGGCCAATGATTAGGAGGAGGAGAAGGAAGAGGAAGAAGAAGGAGATGAGATCGATGCGTTGGCCCTGGGAGATGAGGTACGGAAGCTGCCCTGAGATGCTGAGCTGTCGGGTTGATGCTGGCACGCTGTTGTGAATGTAAGAGTGGGAGGGAGGAGTGATGGATGAATGGTGGAGAGGTGGGTGAATGGCTAGAGTGATGGATGAATGATGGAGAGGTGGATGGATGGCTAGAGTGATGGATGAATGAGGATGGATGAGATGGTGGGATGAATGGATGGCTAGAGTGATGGATGAATGATGGAGAGGTGGATGGATGGAGATGAATGATGATGGATGGATGGCTGATGGATGAATGATGGAGAGGTGGAATGGAGAGGATGGATGGATGGAGAGGTGGATGGATGGCTAGAGGTGGATGGATGGCTAGATGATGGATGAATGGTGGAGAGGTGGATGAATGGCTAGAGTGATGGATGAATGATGGAGAGGTGGATGGATGGCTAGAGTGATGGATGAATGATGGAGAGGTGGATGGATGGCTAGAGTGATGGATGAATGATGGAGAGGTGGATGGATGGCTAGAGTGATGGATGAATGATGGAGAGGTGGATGAATGGCTGGCTAGAGTAATGGATGGATGGCTAGCTAGAGTGATGGATGAATGATGGAGGACAGGGGTGGTGGATGATTGGCTAGAGTGATGGTTGAATGTGTGGGTGGATGAGAGGCTAACGTGAAAGATTGATAGAAATGAAAGAACCATAAGAGTAACGTAACAGCTGTGATAGAAGAAAAAAATGAAAATGAAAAAAATAAATAAAAATGAAGGAAAAATAAACTTAAAGATTGTAAAGAAAGAAATGAAAGAAATGACAATAAATTAAAGTATTTAATTACACCTTTGTATTGTTTTTATCATCTTGAAATTTAAAAAAAAAATTATACCTGTAGTTTTTGTTGACTTGATTTTGCAAGTTGATAGATACATTGTTTGTAATTTTTGTCATTCATACAAAAATAAAAACAAAATTGTAACGAATGTAATAAAGTAGTGGATTAAAATTTCGTAATCAGAAATGGTGTTAGTGGTAGGTGGTTAGTTATGGTGACAGTGGTTAGTGGTGGTGGTGACAGTTGAGGAGTTGTGGTATTAGTGGTAGGCGAGTGGTGGTGAGAGCTGAGACACTAGCTAGGGCGGTGTAGGCGGTTGTCTTGTTATGCTTCCTCCGTCCTTGAGTCCCCGCCATCACCCCAGGAAATGGTTTACTTCCTCGCGTTATTAATGCTATAAAAGTGCGTCCAAATCGTGGCGTCTGGAGGCCGGACGCCTTATCTCCTGCTAAAGTTGCCTCGAGAAAAATCGGGTGCGATGCTCCCTTAATGTAATTAGTTACCGCAGATTTAAAAAAGTTGCGAGAGTTGCCATACTCGTTGGAAGTATTCATAACTCCATGAAACAACATTGGACTAATAAACAAGTACTGTATATTAAGCAGGAGTTTGTGTGTGTTGTGGTGGGGGGTGGGCGGCCTGGTTGTGGTATTAAGAGGCAAATGTCACCAGTACGGCGTGTTACCTCGTGCTGCCTCCTCCACCCACACCCTCACACTCCACACTAGTGGTGATCTTCCCCACTACTTCCGGGGCAGCTTTCACAATATAAGCTCAGTGGCAGTGTTTCTCAGCGCGGGGTTTCGTTTAGGGCTCTTTAAGGCAGTGGTATACGTCAGGGAAATCATTGCACTTTGTCAGGCTGCAATCCCTCTACGAGCATTACGTGCTTGGAAGTGTCAAGCGAAAAACTTTATTGTTCAGCTCTAAAATAGAATTTGGAGCCACGTTTGTTACATTTAAGAGAAAGAGGGAGAAGATTGAAGTCAGCTGGGGTGGTGCGAGCCTGGTGTAAGGAGGCGGTCTTCGCTGTGTTTTGCAAGTCTATTGAGCATCCGCTGCCAGAGGAGCAGTCCTCGATGATCTTCATTCCTGACGCTGCGCTCTTCCTCAGGCTGAAAGCTCCTCCCAGTCTGTCACTATTAAACTGTGACATTGCTCTCGGCAGCCTCTCGTTTGAAGTTGTTCGCTTTGTTGAGTTAAGTATCGTCGTATTTCCTTATCAAGTTCGCGTGTTTTCCGAATACTTTATCCACAGTGCTAGAATATGTTCTTCAGTCTTACTCATATGTAAGTAAATGGAATACAACAATTTCTGAGTGTGGAGAGGAGCTATGGAGGGAGGGTAATCAATGAGGGCAGTCAGTGTATGCGAGGTTCCGTCTCAGTTGTAGCGAGGACGCCACCACCTGGCCTGGCCCGCCTCCCCTACAGTGTTCCTGGTTCACCTTGGTTACTTGAGTCACCTTCACCACCTAGGTCACCCGGGTCCCTCACGTCCTCTTGGCCATTTGGGTCGCCCTGGTCACCTAGATCGCCCTGGCCACTAAACCCACAGACCCAAGCCACCTCTAGCTTCAATTGCTTCAACCTGCCTAGTAGTTTGCAACGTGTCTCTCCCTCTGCAGCATTTGCATCACACCAGCGTGGCCTCCACTACTCACCCAGCCAAGGGACAGACAGGCGGGAAGGACGGGTGTGGCTCACCTTATCACTGACGGAATGAACCTGGATTTAAGGAAAAACTTCTTTGCACTTGGCCTTGGAAAAGTTGCCTGATTTCTGAATGGCGAATAATCTTAAAATACGTGACAACATTATTAGTATGGCCGGTGAAGGGAGACTGATTATGGCATTTATCCTGCAAGGTTATGTCTTTCTGTGTTAGTTGTTGATGATAAGTGTAAACAGACCTACACACACACACACACACAGACTCAGAATTAAAGTGGATTAGTATGTGAGTGCCCCTATGAGTGTCTGAGGATGGGAAATATCTTGCCGTGAAACCAAAAAAGCAAGAAATTAAAAAAAAAGATAATATGTAAGCCAAAACTTGGAACAACAACAACAGTAGTTAGACGAGTGACGACACACCCAAGTGGTTCTCCAGCGAGTAACACGTAGAAGTCTTAGTAAAGAATACCTTGGTGGCTGACGTCTTAGGAATAGAGAGAGAAAGAGAGAGAGAGGAAACAAAAAATGTAACCAGAATAGGAAAGTGATAAATCTTGAGAAGTAATAGGAGAAGGAAGTGGGTGATGTAGGGAGAGCGGAAGTGATAGCTTAGCCATTGGAAGCTCCCCGCGAGTAAATTTCCTACATATGAAGCCTGGCTCTTTTGGCATGGAAAATAAGATTGAATCTGAGGGATTTTACAGGAAACATAAATGAGTGAGTGGGGGGAAAAATTCAGTCGACTGCTATCATTCTTCGGTCGTCAAATTTCAAAATTTTTAGAACATGTGAGAATCTTTCCTTCTCTTCTGTGTCGCGAACTGTGAATTTAGTGTAGTTAAAGAAACTTGTCCCCCCACTTCCCCCCAACATCCCCCAACCTCCCCCAGCCTCCCCCTCCCCGCGTCACTTTGCCGAGAAACTTTCCGAGGGCTTCTCAAGACTCCCATATACTTTTGGAGTAGGTTTTTAAGCCCTACAGGATGGCAAGTGAAGCCCTCTGAAGGCCCACAAAGTAACTGGCAAAGTTGAGTGATGAGGACTGGTGGTTAGGATCTGTTCTTCGCCCTGGTGCTGCATGTGTTGGCTGCCCCGAGGTCTGGTTGTTAGAAGGAAGGGGGGGGGGGGGTTGTCCTCGTGTACCCGAAGCTAGGGGGAGGGGGGTTAACTCCTCCCCTAGACCCTCCCAAACTACCATTCGTCCATTCCCTCCTTCCCCCACCCACCCCCACGGACGGTCTTCTTCCCCTGGCCATCCTGGTACAGTGAGTCAGTTACTGGGGTGGCTACCATTACCACCATGATGGTATCGTAACTCTACCATTGCTAATACCATGACTAATACCACCACAAGTAACGTAATTTCACCATCGTTTATATCAGTTCCATCACCACTTCTATGATTGAACACCAGCCAACATCACTATAACACCACTACACACTACCACCACCACCACAACACATCACCACTACCACCACAGTAAACAAAGCTATGGAGACACAACACACGACGTCACTCACCACAAAAATCAATAAATAAAAACTTACTCGATCAAAAGTAGAGTTTTTGCTATTTTTCCATCATGGGGTGATAAAGGTCTCGCGGCTGGCACAAGAACGTTAATTCAGATTTATGATGTGACTTTAACCGCCTTGGAATTGACTTGATACTCCCTTTATTGCTTCTATAATAATCATTTAAAAAAAATAGCATTAACGTGATGACCAAGAGTGGGAAATGAGCCAAATATTTCCATTCAATCTTGGATTTCTTTTTTTAGTTTCATTTTGTTTATTTAGTGTAGCTTAAAATACGCTCAGGTGTGGATTAAATTATGTGGAGGGTCACCTGTAAATCACTCACCTTCCACGTATCGTGTTTACAAAAGAATTTTATCTACCATACTTTTACCATATATGCAACACACTTGTATTATTTCTGAAACACCTGTACCACATCTTCAACACACCTGCATGACTCCAACACAAGAGTATCACATTTGCAACAGTCAGGTGTGTAGGAAGATAATTTTTTTACATCATTATTCGTAAATGAGAGAGAGAGAGAGAGAGAGAGAGAGAGTAAAAAAACTTTGGTTAATAAGGTAATAAATTAAACTCCTTAAGTTCATGAGCTTTGGAATTTATTTATACACAAAGAAAAATAAAAGTTTCCCAGGTAGAAAATATTACATAAGAAACTGAAGAAAGATAAAGAACTTTGTCCCTGGAGAAGTGAAAGTATTTGTGCCTAGAACTGTAGAGAAAAGGAGACTGAAAGGAGATATGAATGTAATAAATGTGAAAAATACAGAGAAAAGTGTATGAGGAAGTGTATGAAGAAAGGGCAACAGTGAAAGAGAGGGCACAGTGCATGGACAAAACAAAAGTCAGCCGTGAATGCAGAAGGAAGTGTGCCGGTGGAAGTAAAGAAAGAAAGAAAGAAGAAATATTTAGCCTGGTGTCGTGGCTGACATTGCCGTGGACCCGCCCGCCCGTCCGCCCGTCCGCCCATAGATAAGATAACAGAACAATCAGCGTAAGAGCCGCCTTTTTCGTCAGCTTTATTGAATCTCTCTCTCTCTCTCTCTCTCTCTCTCTCTCTCTCTCTCTCTCTCTACCACGACGGTGACTTCTACTACCTTGCATATGTGTAATTATCCGGAATACTAATTTAAAGACCCACTGGACCGTAAATTATACATATCTAGCTTTTTAGGTTGGATATTCTGCTGGGATATACGGTTTTAGATTATTCATGTGTGTCATATCAAAGTTATCATGTTAAATTCTCTACGGTCTATCATGTGGGTTAGTATGGGGAAAATGTTTGTAGTCACGTCACTCGTAAAGTATAGACGCACGACGGTGATAACTGGTAGTCCTCTTAACCTGGCTGTGTCTCCAGATTACCTTACTCATAATAGGCCCTTAACTCATTCCTCCAGGGCACGACCTCGCTCCTTGCCTGCTGGAGGACACATTTTCTCTTCCTGATAGAGTGAGCTGCTTGGCCCGTCGTGATTAACGTTAAGAGAGAGAGGGTGAAGCAGGAGAGGTTAAACTTCCTCCTCTTGGTTACTACCCACATGTGTATCTTTGGTTCTGAGAGCACTGACCTGTATATTACCCCGTAGTACAAGTCATACTATTTGTTCTTCTCTTGCTAGTTATAAAAATAGTCATAAAACATTGGAATTCTTATCATCTGATTGAGGTAGGAGTGTCGTGTGTACCGTACAAACGACGTGGCATCTTGGCTATCTTGAGTAAATGGTTTTCTGGAATCTTATAGACCCCTGTGAGATATGGCTAAGGGGAAGACAAGCCTTCGTTGAGTCTATTGCCACACTTGGACAAAGCCATATTCAGTCATGCCGAATCCAAAGCTTGCTGTCGGTAGCCGCGGTGAGACCAAAGGCACAGTGAACCCAGGGCCAGACTCTTGGAGGGGGGGGTGGGGGGGACTTGGCCACATTCGACCTATTCGTATTGCTAGCAGCAGGTGGAGACGCATATGTCGGGAGAGATACACGACCTGTGAGTCAGCATATTGAAACTATGTGTCAGACAGCTGTCCTGCCCACACTGCCACCATCACCTTCACACCATTTCCACCAACACACTGTAACCATCTTCACACCATCACCATCTTCACACCATCACCCTTTGAGTACGATGATAACTCCGAGTACAGTGATTTAGCCCAATGAGTGAATGAGTGTGTACAATAATGTTTAATCCCTTGAGTACATTGAGTGTGATATGTTAACCACTTGATTACATTAACTTAAACCCTTGAGTACAGTCTCTGAGGCCTTTGGGTGTGATGATATACGAGTACTTCCTTGAGTAAGATGACATTGTACTCAAGGGACCACCACCTCTTCTTCTTCTTCCTTTTGTTCTCCCTCTTCCTCCTGCTCCTCCTCTTCTTCTTCCCCTTCCTCCTCTTCTTTTCCTCCTCCTAGTCTTCTTCTTCTTCCTCTCTTCCTCCTCCTCCTCCTCCTCCTCTCAAGATTTGGGAAGGATATATGATTTACGTAATATTTTTTTCATCATCACTTTTGTTAATATTATTTTTTTTCTCTTTACAGGTGAGTATCTTAACTGATATCTTGTGAGGTGTTGACGTGATATAAGGCGGCGGTGTAAGTATAAGGAACATCACAGTATCAGGGTGTTGGTTCAGGTGTGTGTGTGTGCGGTGTAAGTATAAGGAACATCACAGTATCAGGGTGTTGGTTCAGGTGTGTGTGTGTTTGTGCTACCTTCATTAGTTCCTTTACCTGAAAAATTCGTCTCTGTAAAAATCTTGTGGGTTTTTTTTCTTCATAATGGCGCGTGATCATTTTCTCTGACCTGTACATATGAATACCTAACCTAACCTAACCAACACACAACTTCAGTGGCTATATCAACATTTCAGGATATTTATTATTAACTTCATACATAATATAACTTGTGAGGACGAAATTGCGGTGTGAGGGACATACAAGTTGAGAAGTGTGATCAGCAGCGTCAACAACTCGAGTCGGTGTAGTGAAGAGATGGTGAGAAACAGGGGGGAGAGGGAGGAGATTCGACAGACGAAAATATATGTGGTGAGGATGATAAGTGAGGGGGAAGAGGAGGAGGGGAGATAGAAAAATTAATGGGAGGTAAACAAGTTAATGGTGGTTATATGAGGGACTTGGCGAGCGTCGAGGGTGTGTGAAGGAAGAAGGAGGAAGGGGAAGAGGAGGAGGAAGGAGGAAGGTAGGGCAGGAAGAAGAGAAGGAAGGGTTGACAGGAGGAGGAAAATAAGGATGTGGTGGAAGGAGAAGGGGAGGAAGACACAAAGAGGGAATGAGGAGGAAGGAAGGAAGAAGGGGAATACAGGAGGGGTTGAACAAGGATGTAGAGAGGATGGAGTGGAATAGGAAGAGAACACAAGAATGAAAGAGAAGATATAGCAAAGGTAAAAAACAAAAAAAAACAAGGGATGTATAGTAGGAGAAGGAAGGAGGAGAGGAAGGAAAAAAGAAGGAACATGGCTAAAAAAGGGGGGAGATAAACGAGAAGAAAATAAAGGGAGGAACAAAGGCCATGGAGGAAGAAATGACACAAGGTAAAGGCGATGAACTAGGACGAAGAATAACCAGAGAAGACAAGAAAGAGAAAATTGAGAGAAAGTTAAATTAACGAAAGACAGGAGACACTGATGAAGGAAAGAAGATAAAGGAGATTGTGGAGAGAAAAGGTGAAAGGATGAGAAAAGAGAGAAATGAAAGAAGGGAAGAAAAATGATTGTTTTTCCTATAGTGTGGGAGACTGTGTGTGTGTGTGTGTGTGTGTGTGTGTGTGTGTGTGTGTGTGTGTGTGTGTGTGTGTGTGTGTGTGTGTGTGTGTGTGTGTGTGTGTGTGTGTGTGTGTGTGTGTGTGTGTGTGTGTGTGTGTGTGTGTGTGTGTGTGTGTGTGTGTGTGTGTGTGTGTGTGTGTGTGTGTGTGTGTGTGTGTGTGTGTGTGTGTGTGTGTGTGTGTGTGTGTGTCGTCATTCAGATGTCTATGGGGCTGTGTAGGGGTGTGGCTCTAATGGCTCTATCTAGTTTAGTCTGGTCATGTGGGTGTGGTAGTAGTACTGTGGGAGTGATATGGTCATGGGTGTGGTTGTAGTACTGTGGGAGTGATATGGTCATGGGTGTGGTAGTAGTGTGGGGGTGATACGGTCATAGTGTGGTAGTAGTGTGGCGGGGATATGGTAGTGGGTGTGACACGGGCATAACTTAGCCCTGAAATACTTCCAAGACCCAATAAATAGTTTGCCAAGAGCCAGCGCGCTATTCCTTACTTCCTTCTCATCCTCCTACCTGCCTCCTTCTCCTTCTCCATCCTACTTGCCTCCATCACATCCTCCCTCTTCCCAACCTTCTTCCTCCACAACCCTCCTATCTCCTACCTGCCCTCTCCTCCGTCCCTCCCTCTTTCCCTTTCCAGATCCTTTCATTCTGTGTGCTTCTTCCGCCGCACCTCCTTCCTTCCTTCCTTCCTTCCTTCCTGGTAGTTGGCTCAGGAGAATCCAAGGGCTTGTCGCCGTGTGGTATGATTGATAAAGGTGTGCTGTGATGTGGTAATTAGTCGAATATTCTCTCTCTCTCTCTCTCTCTCTCTCTCTCTCTCTCTCTCTCTCTCTCTCTCTAAAACAAACAAACATACACACACACACACACACAGACAGACAGCCATGTAAAAGCATGAAAAACGGCAACACGCGAACAAAAACATTTACACAAAGAAATGAATACACACACAAAACAAAAACACAAACGCAGTCACGCACTCTTGCACACAAATAAATAACACACACACACACACACACACACACTAGTGGGGATAAATTTAAAGCCTTAGAGACAGAGGGAAGGCGGAGTTGCTTCTCTCTCGGAGTAGCTCAGAAAGTTGTGCTGAGTGATCCAACCCAACCACAGCTCTCTCTCTTTCTCTCTTTCTCTCTTACTTGTGTGTTAGATATAAAGGTAACTTGAATACGTAATGTTGTTTCCCATGTACACACGAGGACACTGGTTCGACATCCCCAGGCAGGAGCAACTAGCGGAGTCTTTGACGGGAATGTAGGTCAGGGCTGGCGGCTGTGATGACTACTACTACTAGCATGTGGTGTCTGACGGACTGCCAACATGTTTTGACGAATTGCCAACATGTGGTGTCAATATGTTGTCTGATTACTAACCAACACCATACACCACCACTATACATCTCACCACCACCATACACTACCATTACCACCATACACCACCATCACCATACACCACCATCACCATACACCATACACCACCATCACCATACACCACTACCATCGTACACTGGTTTTAATGGGTGATATAAGAGGGTGGGGTCTATACACCTGCCCAGAATCAATACAAATCTGAAATGTATATCAAGGGCGTGCGGGATGTGGGCGTGGGTGGAGGGTGGAGTAGGAGAGGTGGGCGTGGGTGCAATGTTGAGTAGGACAGGTGGGCGTGCTGGAAGTGAGGCCTGGAGGAGGAGGAGGGAGTATAAAAGTTGGGCGTGCAAAAGGCAGAAATGCTTGTTGTGGGCGTGGGTGGGTGTGAGGGACGTGGGGGTGTGGGGATTGTTGTGGAAATATTTAGCGATGGAGATATGGTAATGACTGGAGATAATATGGTTGTCTCATCTCCCTCACCCCTCACGTCTCATCTCCTTCACCCCTCACGTCTCATCTCCTTCACCCCTCACGTCTCATCTCCTTCACCCCTCACGTCTCATCTCCCTCACGTCTCATCTCCCTCACCCTCACGTCTCATCTCCCTCACCCCTCACGTCTCCTCTCCCTCACCCTCACGTCTCCTCTCCCTCACGTCTCATCTCCTCACCCCTTACGTCTCATCTCCTCACCTCACGTCTCATCTCCTCACCCCTCACGTCTCATCTCCCTCACCCCTCACGTCTCATCTCCTTCACCCCTCACGTCTCATCTCCTTCACTCCCTCACCCCTCGTCTCATCTCCCTCACGTCTCTCTCCCTCACCCCTCACGTCTCTCTCCCTCACGTCTCATCTCCTCACCCCTCACGTCTCATCTCCCTCACCCCTCACGTCTCATCTCCCTCCCTCACGTCTCATCTCCCCTCACCCCTCACGTCACCCTCACGTCTCATCTCCTTCACCCCTCACGTCTCATCTCCCTCACCCCTCACGTCTCATCTCACGTCTCATCTCCCTCACCCCGTCTCATCTCCCTCACGTCTCATCTCCCTCACCCCTCACGTCTCATCTCCTTCACCCTCACGTCTCATCTCCCTCACCCCTCACGTCTCATCTCACTCACCCCTCACGTCTCATCTCCCTCACCCCTTACGTCTCATCTCCCTCACGTCTCATCTCCCTCACCCCTCACGTCTCATCTCACTCACCCCTCACGTCTCAACTCCCGGGAGATGAATAAAAGTGAAGGTGTTGTATATGCTGGTGTGGCCTCGTGTGCACTACCAGCAGTGTGCACCACCAGCAGTGTGCGCCACCTGCTCTGTGCACCACTTACTGTGTGTACCACCAGCTGTGTGCACCCCCTACTATGTGTACCTCGTGCTGTGTGTACCACCAGTTGTGTGTATTAGCAAAGTTGGGTCAATACAGATATGGGGTCAACAGGGACGGAGGTCAACAGAGGAGGGAGGAGGAGGAGGTGAGGGAAGGGCGAGGAATTATACAGTGATGGTGACCAGTGGGCGCCAGGGGCGGGTTGGTTATTGTCCCGGCCGGAGTAATCAACTGTGAGCAAACACCTGACCTCCCCGCCTCACCTGACCTCCCTCCCTCACCTAACCTCCCTCCCTCCCTCACCTATCCTCCCTCCCTCCCTCACCTAACCTCCCTCCCTTACCTAACCTCCCTACCTCACCTTCCCTCCCTCACTCACCTTCCCTCCCTCACTCATCTTCTCTCACTTTCATCAATCAACTCCCTCACGTCTCCCCTCCACCCACCATCCCTAACTCCCCCCACCCCCTCTCCCATCCTCCTATCCACTCACCAATCCTGATATTTATTACATTTTTTTCTTCACTGTTCCTCCTGTCTTTTGTTTCCTCATCTTCATTATTTAGTATTTCCTTTATCCTTATCGTTTCTTGTCACTCCTTCAGTTCCTTAGTTCGTCTGGCCTTCGTGTCAAAGGTTCGAAAGCGGAGGTCAAAACAGGAGAGAGAAATTGTTGATCATGTAAGAGAATCGAATGTTTTTTTTGTGTGTGTTTTTTTTTACGGTTTATAAAGGAATAAAAATGTGTGTCGTCTTGATGTTAAAAATGTGTCATGGTGGAGATTCGAATAAGTGCATAAATATATAAGACAATTTAGGATTACCCCCCCCCCCAAAAAAAAAATCTACCAAAAATACATATATGTTACCGAGACAGAGGTTACAGTCTATGGGTCAAAGACTCTGGCTTCCCCTTCATCTTGTTTCTGTTTTAGATACGATGTTAATCATGCAACACAGCGACCTACTGTACATAACGGGATGTATGCGTGAACATTATTACCGTGATATAAAACGCGCATGCTTATAGGACTCCCCTTCCCTCCCTTCCTCATCGTCCCCAACCTTCCCCCTGCTCTTGCCCTTCACACCGCTAAAGTTACACAGAGGCCTTTTAACATGCTCTCTTGATTCCACAAACCGTTGCGTTTATCAGGTTGCAGGCTAAAAGTGCCTGGGGCGTCCAGTTGAATACAGGCAGCGTATGGCCTCCCCCACCCTGCCGGTGAATACCTGAGCCTCCCAGGTAAACACAGGCCTCAACACGCCACCTGTAATAATCATTAGTAATGGCACATGAATGCCACATATGAGAGGGTCAGGTCCCTCTCGGCTGCCACAACTCGCCAGTCACCTGGACGGAAATGCTGCTTAATGCGTCGCTTGGTGTGGTAGTGTGCGCCGCCACAGTCTGTGGTGTTTGATCTCATATTGTGGCTGAAGCTAAGAAACTGTGGCCTTCACTCCAGAGAATAACTTCATCAGATTAAATGCTTATTCGTCCGGCATTCAGTCCTGTGAGCGGACTTCGTCTGTGGATCTCAATTACCATGAGAGGATTGTTAAGGAAAAGGTTGAGTAGCGTGCCAAGCAGGACTAGTACGCACATTGTTTGTTCTGACACGTGACACGGCCCGCTGCCAGGGCATGAAAGCCGAGGTCACGACCTACCTGACCTGACCTGATGTGTAGAGAGGAGAGACGTCAGCAGGACGCACGAAATGGTCCTCCTTCCTTAATTAACTTGGGTTACATTGTCTGTGTCAGAGGCCGACGTCCCTCGCCCGGGCTAAGAGCTGGTCGGGTGGTGAGGACTGTGCTGGGCCTCGCTAGGGTTTTACTGAACAGGACAAGAGAACACGGATGAGTTGAAGTAAGGAAAATAACAACAATCACAGCAACACTTATTGGTAAAATAAGAGTAGAAAATTGGTTATGTGTGGCTGGGAGGTGGATCTAACACGTAACCTAGAGCCTGTGTTTGATCCATCTCCCATCTACGGAGATATTGAGACATTCAGATATACAGAGAGAGAGAGAGAGAGGGGGGGGGGGAGAGAAAAGTAAAAGTTTAAGCCTTTTGATGACAGAGAGCACCTCCACCATAGCCACTATTACCACCATCACCATAGCCAACATCACCACCATCACTACAGCGACCAACATAACCACCATCACAGCCACCACTACTACAGCCACCATTACCACAGCCACCACCAACAAACCCGGCTGCGGCATGAATAAATGCCTCAGAATTTAAAAGAAGCAGGCAGTGTGTGTTGAGGAGAAGTTTGTGGAGGACATTGGTGTCTCCCACACTTCCGGCACCGGGGATATGTATCACGGAGCGTGGTGGTGGTGGCGGCGGTGACGACAAGGGCAGTAGGAGAGCAGGACGCTGAAGGTGGAGGAAGGCTTCTAGCGGTGTGTTCCTCCTGCTGGGTGGGCTGTCAACCGGGGGGGGGGGTGGAAGTTATCCTCCATGTTTATATCATGACTGTGGCAGGCGGGAAGTATAAACTGCCAAGTGATTTCAGGCTAACTCGTTAATGTCTGCCAAGTTTGGGGGTAGATATGAAGAGGGAAATTTAAGGGGGGCCAACAATGGAACACAGAATTGGGAAACATTTTTGCCCTTGGCCGCGCCCGAGTTATGAGGACAATTAGCATATGTAAGTCGCTTGCCGTAAAAATCCCAAACCTCTTTGAGGGGATTTTTTCTTTTAATATTTTTTTTTTACGTGTGAGCTATTCATTACCATGTTATGAATACATTACATAATCTTCGTTTCCTCCCGCGCGGCGATACGAGGATTGGCAGCTGGGCGGGTCAGTTGTCACTTTGTTGAAGACTGATCCAGGGCTCTCACCCTCCTCCCTCCCCTTCATGTCATTCCTTCCTTCCTTCTCTTCCTTTTTTCCCTGTTCTTTCCTCATTTTCTCTCCTTCTTTTCCTCCTTTTCTTATTCCCTCTCTCGCCCATCCCCTCACCATCATTCATATCCTGCACACCCTGTACACTCCACACCCTGTACACCTTTTACCACTAATGTACACCCTCCACACCTGTATATCCTCCACACCATGTACACTCCACACCTTGTACAATCCACACCTTGTACATCCTCCATCACCACTGTCCCATCATACACCCGGAGCTCCAGATGCTGAAAATGTGATGAGAAATAACAGTACTGAGAGAGAGAGAGAGAGAGAGAGAGAGAGAGAGAGAGTCCAACACCCCATAGTACTCTTCACTTCACCTCCTAACTCACACTCCTGTACTCATCCTTTATGGTACTCGTGGCATTGTCCTCCTTCTCGAGTACTACTGTTTCATGGGGAGGGGGGGGGTAATGTGGTATAGCATTATGTTGCTGGCTCCTGATGTTGGTTGATCTGGTGTTGGTGGATGTTGTGGTTATGGTGAATGTGGTTGTAGTAGTAATCGTGGTGGTGGTAGACGTGGACGTAGTTGTAGTAGTAGTCGTGGTAGTTGCTGGGTGTTGGTGGTAGTTGTTATAATAGTTAGAGGTTGGAGGCCACAGAAATAGTAGTAGTACTGTAGTAGTGGTGGTAGTTATGGTAGGGGCCATCAGTAGTAAACCTCCAGCTCCCACCATTGTGTTCAGTGTCCTTGACTCTTGAGTGTGACCTATACATTCGTACCCTGTTTATCCAGTGTTGCCATGTACACCTTGCTTGTGACGCTGACCGGTTCATTATGGCCATGTGCCGGTAGCCGGGTCAGAGTTGCCATGTGCCGCTGGCCAGGGTGTTGTATTGAGTTGGATGGATTGCTGGGATATTTGTCAGCGGAAGACCTTTTAATCGGCGGCAAGAGAGGAGTAAACCACAGGGCAGAATACACGGTAGTTTGCCCTCTGTGTGTGGGTGACGGAGGGGTGTATCTCTCGTGACACCTACGCCCATGTATACTGCCTCTAGGCCCGTCCCTCGCTCAATATGGGGGGAGATAATTTTATATTGGAAAGTCGTCATCAGATTACCCCCCCCCCCCTCCCCGTCTTTCTTTAAATCTTATATATTTATTTATTTTTATTTTATTTTATTTTATTTTTTTTTACTGCTGGATGATGAACGTTAGGTTAGGTTAGGTTAGGTTATAGTAGTGGTAGTAATGATGTGATGATTGTGGTGGTTGAAAGTATAGTAGTAATGACAGTAGTAGTGGTGATAATTAGTTGTAGTGGTGGTAGAATAGTAATGATAGCGGTGATAATTAGTTGTAATGGTGGTAATGGTGGTAGAAGAAGTACGAGCGATGGTGGTAGTTGTGGTAGTGGGTGTCCAGATAAATCCTCTGAGGGTGAGGATAATCCCTGACATGTGTCTCTTAAGATCCTCCAACTCTCTGGTGTCCTCAGCGTCTTAGGGTGGGCGTCTTAGCGTCCTAGGGTGGGCGTTTCAGGGTCCTAGGGTGAGCGTCCACTCCCAGGGTCCTAGGATGGAGTTCTTCTGGCAGATGTCCTTTGGTGACAATTGTTTTAAAAAGGGTCATCAGGGGACGTCCATTGGCTGGCGTCTCTTCTGATTGTCGTTGTTGATGTCCTCAAAAGGTCAGGTCTCTTCTGTAATGGGCGTCCAGTGATAAACGTCTTTAAAGGACCTTCCTGACCCGACGCAGGTTACCATAAGCTCCCATGACCTCGTATAAGAGAGAGAGAGAGAGAGAGAGAGAGAGAGAGAGAGAGAGTTTCCTTTCACTTTCTTTACTGTGGAAGAATCTTTATTATTGTGCTTGGTGTGTGTTTTGGCCAGGTCACATAGAGAGCGGGCCTGCCTACTGAGGGGGAGATAAGTCATTCCAACTCAATAGTGGCCACGTGAGGCTTACGTCATCTGTGGCCACATCTCCCGTACACAGCAGTACTGGGCTGCCACACTCACAATACCTCGAGGACCCTTGGTCGAGTGGGAGCCTCATGTTGGTCTCTAACTTGAACCTGCCTTGAGTAAATTGATGTACACGGGGTAAGTGGTGGATTGTACACGGGGCAAGAGGTGAGTTGTCGTACACGGGGTAAGTGGTGCCTTGTGGGAACAGATAATTAGTTTCTGACCTACTGTATAAGTGTGGCAGCGGGTTGATTGATTCAGAGGTCATTTCTAGGTCACAAGGTACACGTGTGGCCGATGATAGAACAGGTGTGTTGGGCAGGTGTGGTGGCCATGATAAAGCAGGTTTGTTGGGCAGGAGTACAGGTTAGAGCAGGTGTACTGGGCAGGTGTGGTTGCCATGATAGAGCAGGTGTGATGGCTATGAAAGAACAAGTGTGTTGTGTAAGTGTGGTGGTCATTATAGAACAGGTGTGTTGGGCAGGTGTGGTGGTCATTATAGAACAGGTGTGTTAGACAGGTGTGGTAGTTTTGATACAGAGGAGACTCACCTGGTAGCTACAATCCACCGTTGGTTCACTTGCTGTAGCTGCTCCACATATCTGGGGAGGAAGTGTACACGGTTAAACTTTCCGTGGGGTAGGCGGCTTCACTGAGGCCTCACTAACGAGGGGGAGGGGGACCTGTGTGTGAGGAAGGGAGGGGAGGGAAGGGGTGGGTGGGTGGATGGACTTAGGGAGGGGGAGGGAGGAAGGCAGTTTGGGTTAGGCTTGTGGGTTAGAATGGAGGAGAGAGAAGGGCCTGCCTGGGTGGGTGGATGGAGGAGTTTGGGAGGGAGGGAGGGAAGGAAGGGATGGGGGAAGGGAGAGGAGGAGGAAGACAGTTTGGGTTGGGCTAAGGAGGACAAGATGGACGCAAAATGACAGCAGAAAGGGATAGAGAGATAAATAAGGTGATGTAAGAGGGAGGGGGAAAGATGGGGTTGGACGGTGGTAGACAGGAAGGTAGGCATCTGGCTAAGGGAGAGACAGGCAGGTTGTAAGCATGACGGCCACGGACACTGAAAACACCGTATTATCTCTTATCTATTCTTATGGCAATTTATTTTTTTTTCTGTTTCCCAACTGATCTGTTTTTTTCAGCTGCCGACTCTAAACTTTTTTCGGTATGTAAATCAATTACTAAGTCAAATATAAGTGTTGTAAATTATACTGACTAATCTGTTCATGCTGCTATTATTACAACTATTAACTGTGGTATAATCACGTTGACCTATGTACCTATCCTTAATTACTTCAAAGGTGAGGTAGTAAAGACATTTATATATTTGCTTCAGGTAGGTTTATGAAAGTTCTTTATGAATCTGTAAAACGGATGATGATTACGTAATGAGAAAATGAGGAATAATAAGCGATATTTTGCTTTAGAATTATATATAGTTAAGTAACAGTACTGATGGGGGTGAGGACAGGACCTGGCTGAGGTATAGCAAGGAGCTGGCCCCACCCCGCTCCTCCCCGCCCTGCCCCGCCCCGCCTCACAGTTTACCAGTGTCGGCGTTGACTATGGATGAATGTGTACATTTCCTCGGGAAATTACATGTGCTACAGCAATACTGAGACGTTTGTTTATATAGTTTGGTGTTGAAGATATCGTTGGCCTAATTCTTTATACATTTATGTAATGTTTATTTCGGTAGTGGTCTCTTTATGTTGGTGTCAATATGTACGTGTGTCTCTTTTGTGGTGTTATCGTAGATGGAAGTTACTTTATGAAGCGAGAATGTCAGTATGGCAGGTTGCCTCCTGGACAAGGGGAAGCCAAGGGGAAATATGGCAATTTCCCCTCAGCCGCAGATCCTACAGGCAGCCATAGCCCAGCAGGAAGACGGGAGGGAGAGGCTACTGTCAGATAACCTCAGGCTCACGCTGTGCCACCCGGGGAGTGTGGCACAGAAGGAAGCTGTTTGTCTTGTTTGATACGTCGATATGACACAATGTATCCGTTTGGTGGTGATATTGGTTGACACTTTACCACAGCTCTGTATCCTTGTTGTGCAGTGAGTACTTGACACTTCAGCTTGACACCGTGTCTAGATTGTATTAGTGGTGAGTGACTGTAACCCTGAGAGTCACCTGACTGTAACCCTGAAACTCTCCTGACTGTAACCCTGAAACTCTCCTGACTGTAACCCTGAAACTCTTCCGACTGTAACCCTGAAACTCCTGACTGTAACCCTGAAACTCTCCTGACTGTGACCCTGAAACTCTCCCGACTGTAACCCTGAAACTCTCCCCACAATAGTTCTGGAACACATTTGACTGAACCCATGAAACTCCCCTCTCCATCTGTCTCTACCATTTTCCTTACTGTAGCCACTGTAATTCTAAAAATTCTACACTGTACCCAGGAAACTATCTCATTTTCTTCACTGTACCCTCTGTAACTCCCAAGACAGGTAAACAAACTCCCAATTTACAATAATACATAAGGTCTCTCTCTCGTCGTAAAACATTTCACACTAACGAGTAAAGAAACCAAAGATTACCATATGATTATCACCCATTTTAACCCCACTAAAGGGAACGACAATAACAGTAAATTGGGGAAAAAATAACTTAAATCACTTGCGCTTTTCTGGAGGCCATCCAAGTACCTAGAGACTGTGGACCGCTGTGGAAAATAAGAGAGCATTATTCTGTAACAAAATTCGTTTACTGGAGATCCTGTTTGTGTCTTCTTCTTCTCCCCCTCCCCCTCCCCCTTCTTCTTCTTCCCCTTCTTCTTCTTCCCCTTCTTCTTCTTCCCCTTTTCTCCCTTTCCCTTTCTTCCCTTCTCCCCCCTTCCCCCCTATTTTTAGCTCCAAGCAAACCAGCAGTCAGGTATAGTTAACACATCTCACACAGTTATAATACGTTGATAGATAATGGTGAGGTAAAAAGTCCCTCGATAGATAATGGTGAGGTAAAAAGTCCCTCGATAGATAATGGTGAGGTAAAAAGTCCCTCGATAGATAATGGTGAGGTAAAAAGTCCCTCGATAGATAATGGTGAGGTAAAAAGTCCCTCCATAGATAATGGTGAGGTAAAAAGTCCCTCGATAGATAATGGTGAGGTAAAAAGTCCCTCGATAGATAATGGTGAGGTAAAAAGTCCCTCGATAGATAATGGTGAGGTAAAAAGTCCCTCCATAGATAATGGTGAGGTAAAAAGTCCCTCGATAGATAATGGTGAGGTAAAAAGTCCCTCGATAGATAATGGGCAAGAGTTTAGAAGTCCCTTAATAGATAATGACTAAAATTTTATAAAAAAAAAGTCCTTCGTTTAGTCGTGTAGAAAAGAAATACATTTAGAATTCAACTCTCGTTTTCTTAAGGAAAGAACGTGATAGATTTTAAACCTGGCCCTCATTTTGTTAAGGTAGAGCATGATAGATCTACATCCACTCATTTTGTTAAGTAAGAATGATTTAGGTGTATAAATGACTAAAGTTTATTAGACTAGAACATTCAGCTTCCATCAGTGTAAATCTTCACCACTGTACCTCTCCAGATAATGTAAATCTTATCTGTTGTAAATATCCCACCACTGTACATCGCTATACCGCAGTTATGTAAATCATCACTACCGTTGTAAAGTCCCAGCACAATAAATCACCACCACAGTATATCTCAATCACGGTAAATCACCGTCATTAAACTGTGTATAAGGTGTAAATCATCACCAGCGGCAGAGTTATACAGCAGAGGTGTAAGTAAAAAGCGTCTTGGAGGCGGCGGCAGGTACTGTTGTGTTCCCTTTAGGTTTGACATCACAGAGGCAACGGTGTTGTATGTTTGATAACACCAGTGCTGGAGGCTGAGGTCACTGTTACAGTGCTGGTGGTCACTGTTACAGTGGTGGTGGTGGTGGTCACTGTTACAGTAGTGTACAATGAGGTCAGTGCTACTTATACACTCTTTAATCTGCAGGAATGAGAGTATGAGTGTAGCATACGTGTATTCTGCAGGTGTAATAAACTACTTTGTAGGTGTTAAATAAGGTGTACTCTGTAGGTGTTGCATAATATGTACTCTGCAGGTGGTACCTAAGGTGTACTGTACTCTGCAGGTATAGTGTGTGAGGTAAGGTGGGGAGGATTACCGTGTCAGGGGGCTGGTTAAGACGAGACCAACACCACCACCGTCAGAAGCCCTTCAGACGCCCTCCTGCAGGTTTCTCTCTCACCATGACTATTATTAAACCTTCACCTCAGTTTTGCTCTCCGGCGTAAATAATGATTTTGGTCATCACCTCTTCATGGTTCCTACCCACCTCCTCATGGTTCCTACCCACCTCTTCATGGTTCCTACCCACCTCTTCATGGTTCCTACCCACCTCTTCATGGTTCCTACCCACCTCTTCATGGTTCCTACCCACCTCTTCATGGTTCCTACCCACCTCTTCATGGTTCCTACCCACCTCCTCATGGTTCCTACCCACCTCTTCATGGTTCCTACCCACCTCTTCATGGTTCCTACCCACCTCCTCCTCCTGGGCACTGATCTACCATTTCTCCTCTATTCTTTTCTTTGTTCTGTCGATTTGAACCATTGGACTGTTCTGTTCGACTGTCTATCTATCTACCTGTCTCTTATGTTGCCCGTTTGTACGCTGTCTCACTTTATCATAATCCATTTGTACACACACACACACACACACACACACACACACACACACACACACACATACATGCGCGCGCAACTTACATGTACCTTTGCCCAATTCAGGTGGGTAGGTGTAGGTCAGGTTAGGTCATAGATGAGTTGTGTGTAGGCCAGGTTAAGTCAGGTCAGGTCACATCTCCAGCAAATAATTGTTCCTCCACGATTCTGAGGTGTCATCCTTGACCTGTATATTGTAAGGGCTCCCGGATGCAGGTGGTCAGTGAGCGTAGCGCTTCTTGGCGTTGAGAGGCGGCGGTGTGTGTGTGTAATAATAATAATAATGTGTGTGTGTGTGCAAATGGATCATGGTGGTGGTGGAGGAGGAGATGGTCTTGGTACTAGAGGTGATGGTAGTGGTGGTGGTGGTGATGATGATGGAGGTAGTGATGGTGGAGATGGGGGACCGTCAGTAATGTTGGAGGAAAGTTAAACTGGGCTCTTTTTTTTTCTGGCAGACTTGCTTACTTTGCCGTTTTATTTGCTGACGGACCACAAGATTAGATGTCGTTTCTGCTTTAAAGAAGAGAGCGAGTCAAAAACTCTCTCTCGCTCTCTCTCTCTCCACCTGGTTCATAGCTTACCCCTTGAGTACGGTGACGTAATTCCATATTTAGAATGTCATGTTACTCAAGTGGTCGTACTCAAAGGGTTATGATGTCTTAATCAGTACTCAGTTTTTGGCATCGCATTCAGGTTTTAAGCGTCGTACTCAAGAGGTTAAGTTGAGTACATTTTTTGAATAGTGTAGAATAACGAAGACTTAACGTACTCGTCAAGAATAATGAGACATTTACACTGTCAGGCTGTGGTAATGATGGGCGAACGAATTATTGATTATTATGACTACTTGTGTAATTATAACATTCTAATTGATCGTTACAGTTATCACTAATATTATTTCTCTATCTTTACAGGTGAGTACCCTGACTGGTGTCTTGTGAGATGTTGACGTGATATAAGGCGGAGGAGAGGTGTAAGTATAAGGTGTGTGTGTGTGTGTGTATAATAATAATAATAATAATAATAATAATAATTAACTGTTTTTTGAAAGAGCACAGCAGCCAGAAGGCTGAAAATATACAGTTACATAATTGGGGAATGGGTTTTGGATTTACAAATAATATACAAGTAACATAAGTGATACAAATAAGAGATATATTAACTGGATGGGAAAAAGCTTAAACTACAGGGCATTTCAACATAGTGACAGAGCAAGAAGTAGGATTTACTGGGAGTGAATACACTGGTTTATTACAAGTTATTGATAATTTTTACAATGGTTGGGACTGGGCTGTTCTTATAGCGATCAGTTCGTGCACGTATGGACTGGATGCGGTTGTGGTGTCGAACAGCAATTCTCGGGCTAGGGATCTCAGGTGGTAGTAGGAGCCGGTGTCGAGGATGGTGTGTGTGTGTGTGTGTTTGTGTGTGTGTCATCCTTCATTCATCCACCACCTGGGCGGCGTCTGACCTACACACCCTGCCCGTTCTCTCTCTCGCTTCATCTCTCTTGAATTTTTGTCCCAAGTCGAGCCACAATAATGTGCCGTGGATCAACTTAAAATACTAAAGGTCGACTGAGTAAGAAACTTTGAACTACGATACTTAACCTGAATGTGGTTGAGTGTTTATTTTGTTTGTCTTTCAGTCACCTGAGTGGCTGGGGTCACCTGAGTGGCTGGGGTCACCTACCATCTTTCACAGTCAATCCAGAAATCTTTAAATTAGATCTGGGGGAACACTGAACACTCGATATGGCTTCCAGACCCCCAGATAATCCTCTCTTCCCATCCCATCCTATTTTCGTCTCTCTCTCTCTCTCTCTCTCTCTCTCTTTCTCTCTCTCTCTCTCTCTCTCTCTGTTCTGTTTTACCCAGTTTCTGCTCTTTATATTTTTTCACTTCTATTTTGCTTCACTTTCTTTTTCCTTGTTTAATTTTCTTCGTTTTCTCTCCCTCTTTGAATGGTTGTGTTACATGGGTGGTGAATGGCTGGGCTGTGTTGTGTTGTGGAGAGCGACTGACTGTAAGAGGTCGGGAACTTCGGTACTGGAGGTAGTGATGTGTGTGTGTGTGTGCAGGGGGGGGGTATATGGGGAGGGGGTGTTACCAGCCAGTCTCGTGATTCCATTCCTTTGATCTTGTAAGATAAGAGTGACATCAAAGACTCTCTACAAGACAACAGGACGAGAAACTGGTGTTAGAGCGGCAGCTGCCAACCGGTTGAACATCACACGGGACGGCCACAAGGGAAAGGGATGAATCGAATGGACAACAAAGTATAAAAAGCGCGTACGAAAACTCCCTCGGTAAATGAGAGGCGGGTGGAGAGGCGACAATGAAGGGGAAAAAAAGTTTGATGAGGAGAGGTGTAAGGCAGCTCATCCTCTACCCTGACTATGGAGTGGAGGAGGGACACGCTCGAGAGTTCGCTGGAGTGGGTTGAGGGCTCGTCACCCTGAGCAGAGCTGAGCACCCCCAGGATATATGAGAGAAATTGCTATTGGGCAGTGGTGGAAAAGGAAACGGGTGGGGGACTAGTGGCAGAGAGAGAGAGGGAGTTGGGGGAATTAGAGGGTGATGGTGGTGGTGGTGGGGTGGTGGCAGAGGGAGTGGTGGTAGTGGTGAGTGGTGGGGGTGGTGGCAGAAGGAGGGTTGGGGGTGAGAATTAATAAGTGGTAGTGGTGGAATTGTGGTGGCAGGGAGGGTTGGGGGAGTGAAGGGGTAGTAGTGGGTGGTGGTGGGGTAGTGGCAGGGAGGAGTTGGGGGGGAGTGAGGGTAGTAGTGGTGGTGGTGAGGTGGTGATGGCAGGAGGAGTTAGAGGTGAGGGTGAAAGTAGTGGCGGTGGTGAGGGTGTGGTGGCAGGGAGGTTGAGGGGAGTGAGGGGGTAGTAGTGGTAGTGGGGGTAATGACAGGGAGGAGTTGAAGATAAGCGAGAGAGAAACAGAGAGAGAGAAAGGAGGTTTAGAGGAGTTGATAGGAGGGAAGAATTGAGATCAGGAAGAGTTGAGGAGTTAGTGAGTAGTTGTAGGAAACAGAGAGATAGCTGTGGCTAGTGAGAGAGAGGAAAGAAGCCAAGAGTATAAGGTCACACACACACACACACACACACACACACACACATGATGGGAGGAGAGAGAGGGTGAGAAGGCCGTGCGACTTAAATTATCAGCGGAAAGGGAAGGGGGCCGAGACGCTCTGTTGGATAAAGGGGGAGGGAGAGAGAGAGAGAGAGAGAGAGAGAGAGAGAGAGAGTTTGTGTTCGTTGACCTTGGATATGACGCAGGTGGGGGATGAGGCCTCTCAGTGTTACCTTCCAGCTCTTGGGACCCGTGTGGACTACAAGTTTGGTGGATCACTTTTAGAAATATGTATTTCATGTTAGTATGTTTCTCATCTGTATTTCATATGGGTGGTTGTGTATGTCTCATCTGTATACAGTATCAGGTGGTGATTAGTGGTAATGATGATCGTGGTGGTGGTGATGATGGTGGTAATGGTGATGATCGTGATGGTGGCGATGATGGTGGTGGTGATGATCGTGATGGTGGCGATGATCGTGATGGTGGTGGTGGTAATCGTGGTGGTAATGGTGATGTGTCAAAAGTACAAAAATATTACCACGAGAAAGATATGCAAGACAAGGAACAGAGGAGAGGGCGTGTAGATTATGTAAAGGAGATAAAGTTGAATAAAGAGGAAGAGATAGGGAGAAAATGAATAAATTAAGAGGGTAATTAAGACAAAGAAAAGATACCAGACGTTGAAGGAGAGAAAGATGAAAGAAGAAAGAGGAGAGAGAGAGAGAGAGAGAGAGAGAGATGAACATAAAGGGGAGAGATTCAGGGAAGAAATGGGAGGGAGAGGGGAGTGGGAAAGGGTGGAAGGGAGAGAGGTGAGTGGGAAGGGGTGGAAGAGAGAGAGAGAGAGGGAGAGATGAGTGGGATAGGGTGGAAGGTGTGCCCCGTGGGGTGGTGCACAATCAGGGTTTGGGACCAATGGGAAATATGGCAGGCCGCCCCTCCCATTTGTCATGACCCACCGCCCCAGGAACCAACACAATCACGAAGATGTCAGTCTCACGTCCTCACACCCCATCCCACCCCCCCCTCATGTGCTTTCATTCCACTCCCTCCCTTCCTTCCTATTCTGTCCCCTATCTCTCTCAGCCAGGGTAGATGGACAACCAAGGCGGGAAGGAACACAGCCAGGGAGTAGGGACTATGCCAGGGAGAAGGGAGACAGCCAGAGGAAGGGAAGGAACACAGCTAGAGGGAGGAGGAGGAGGAGGAGGAGGAGGGGGTTAGGAGGCCGGTGTTTGGGTGGAGGTGTGTGTGTGTAGAGGCGGGAGGCCGGGCGGGAAATGTTGCGAATATCAAAGGGTAATGGTAGCTTTGAAGTTTATGTGGAGACCGTAAGTAGTATAAGCTGGCGACTCTACGCAGGAGAGAGAGAGAGAGAGAGAGAGAGAGAGAGAATGTGTGTTGAAGTCAGAGTCTGAAAGAAAGGCATAAAATCAAAAGCGTCAGAGAATAATGAATTAAAGAGTTAGAGAGAGAAAGTGATAAAGTTTAGGGTGAAGAGAGAAAGCGATAAAATCAGAGACAGAGAGAAAGCGATAAAATCAAGAGTCAGAGAGAAAGCGATAAAGGTTAGGGTGAAGGGAGAGAGCGATCAGAGTGAAAAAGAAAGCGATAAAGTTAGAGTCAGGCAGAGAAAGCGATAAAATCAAGAGTCAGTCATGCTGGGGGGGTTAGTGATGGCAGGCAGGCGGAGGCGGACGGAGGACTCTCTCTCTCTCTCTCTCTCTCTCTCCTGTGTCTGTGTTGGCCAAGGGTCTCTGGTCTCAGGATTTCAGAATCTTTGTTGATCGAAGAGGAAGGTTAATCCCAATGTCAACAGAGGGAGGTGTGTGCGGGAGGTGACGGAGACGAACTTGATGGCAATGCAAACACTAGGGAAGACGCGCGCCTTTGAGAAGCGACCAGATCACTACGATTGATTAAAGTTGCCGAGTTGATATTTGTGATGGCGAGGAGTCCTGGCTGACGGGGTGGGGTCCTCTTAGTGCCCTCCATCTTCCTTCTCTTCCTGGGTCTGTGTGTCTGTCAGTCAGTTTGTTAAGGAGGAGGAGGAGGAGGAGGAAGAACTGAGACAGCTTTGTGATGCCTGTGTGGAGTGTGGATGCATCTCGTCTTTCTTATAACATGGATCCTAAGTGATGGAGTTTCATTGTTGAGGGGAGATGGTGTGGTGTAGGTGTAGGGGGGAGGTTTTGTGGATGGTAATGGGTTAGGTGGTGGTTGTAGCGGTGGAGGTTGGTGACGACCCTGTGACAGGTAGTGTTAGGTGGGCGGGCTGTGAACTAGACAGGTTGACAGGGTGCTCGTTAATGACAGGGCGGCCACTTGTCACTGATAAATAAAACGTCACTCCTTTGGGATTTCTTGTCTGTTCATTGAGAAATATTTTATTTATTTATTTATTTGTTTTTACCATGTATATTAAAACAACTTTAATAGGAACAATGTCTTTTCATGAGAATTTGACATACTTTTTTTTTTTTTAGAGATATTTAAGTTACAGACAGAAATGGAGAGTTATGGATAACTTGACACATTACTTCTATTACGTGTGACAGGGTGGTGGGAGGGAGAAACAACTATGAGTCAGATGGTGAGGTAGCGGCCACAGCTGCTAGGGGAGGGGGTGGCGAGGCCTGGCGGACCTTGGGCAGCAGTGGCAGCAGCAATGGTCGAGACAGAATACTGATGACCCCCGAGGCCCACACCCTCAGTCATTCAGGTGTTGTTTTAGTGCTCTTAAACGCTGGTGTTGGGAAGGTCGGCCCCGTATTTACAACCTCTTCCTACTTGTTGACTTTGGCTTTCGGACTTGACAATGTCAGGTTGTTTTCTGTCCAGTGTGATAACGAACGACGAAATCAACCTGGAATAATCTCTACTGATATACCTGCTTGTGTAGCCCCTGTACTATAGTCTTTAGATGAGTCATGAAGGACACGAGGATACATCCCTGACACGAGGACAAATCCCTGGCACGAGGACAAATCCCTGACACGAGGACAAATCCCTGACACGAGGACACATCCCTGGCATGTCTCTTGTCTCTGGTTGAATATGGAAATTGATGACAGATGAAAGCACATGACGTCAACTTTAACTTTTATGAGATAATTTACTATCACTGGATTGAGTCTGTTATCAGTATACTTTTCACCGGATTCACCACCACCTTCATACTCTCACTATCACCAATTAACCACCATCATTATCACTACTACTCCTTCATCACCATTGTTATTATTATTACCATTACACCATTACTATTATTATCATCATTACACTATCACCAACCCCTCATCACCATTACACTGTCACCATTATCACACTTTCACTATAGTACTTTACCATCTTCACCACTCCATTACCATTACACCAATATTATCACCAGTGCACCAATACCATGGCCGCTCCATCATCACCACCACCACTCCATCACCACCACCACCACTCCATCACCACACCACCACTACCACCACTCCATCACTGTCAACACTACATCAACATCACCACGCCGTTATTACCACATATTACCACCCAAGTATAAAGGTCTCTCTCTCTCTCTCTCTCTCTCTCTCTCTCTCTCATCGGAGGAGTGTGTTGGCAAGTGACCCGAGCGTTAGTGGTCCTCCTCGACTCCCAGCTCCCAGGTCGACCATTGATGCCATTTTAAGGTCATCAGGCAAGTAGCAGTTGTATAATGGATTGATTAGTGACGGCGGCTGGAGCTGTATGAGAGAGCAGAGGGAGTAATTGGAGGTCTGATAATAGCTGTCAAGGGGAGGGTGAGGTAGGGAGGGAGAGAGAGAGAGAGAGGGGGGACGTGAGGGAGGGAGGGAGGGAGGGAGGGAGGGGTGACGTTGGAATCAAGTTTGGGTGCGAGGGATTTTGAGCCCGGTAAGTTGAGTGAAGGTGTGTGTGTGTGCGTGTGTGTGTGCGTGTGTGCGTGCGTGTGCGCGCGCGCTGAAGGAGTTTGTACATTTGTTTAGTTTTTGCTAATTTTGCTTTATAAATTTTTGGTGTAAATAGTGTTTTTTTTTTATTATTGCCAAGAATTATTAATTAATTGACACAAGGGAGCGTTAGTCTTAATGTATCCTCACCTGTAAATAATGGACAGGTGACACAAAGCTCTAGTAAACGTCGCGTGTGTTCGTTCACCTTAAATTGAACACGCGATGTATACCAGAACTACCTCAGTCACCTGGTTAATTATGATTGACAGTGACATCAGTTGTAAAGGTGTAGTGATTACCTCCCACGGTATTAGACCAGGTACGGATTTTCATAACAGTTTGTAGATCCTTGAGGAGTTGTCGCCTTCACAAGAGAGATACGTTATGGAGGGGTCGGGCATATGCGATTGAGGGATGATTACTGTGAGACAAGATTGGGAAATATATATATATATACAGGTCCATATATTACGAGTTATATGTTCATTGTATAGAGGGCGTCGCCATGAACCTGTAGCTGTGGTGAAGGGTTGTTAATGGTACCTGTGGGGAATAGTCACACGTTTGAGGATATTCCACAGGATTTGCCGAGCGTGTGATTGTTTACTAAAGTGGGAGGCACTTGTGTCACCGAACAGCGCCGCCGGCGGGACCTTTACTAGGACCCTCACTCTGTTATTCCCATCTAGTGTGGGTTGGCGGGGCGGGGCGGGGCGGTAACCTGGGCGGGGTGTGTGTGCGTGTTACCAGCTTCATCACTGTGTTAGGCGGTAGCATGCACTGGGGCGGGCGTGTCAGGAGGCGGAGGAGGGGGAGAGAACACTCGTGCTGCCCCGAGAACTTCATATTGATTGTGTTTTTACTGAAATATGAATCATAATGAAAATATTGGCTGCGTGTATGTCGGTGCCGGGGGAGGGGAGGAGTGACAGCTGCTGCCATCACTACCACTAACACCACGCCTGATATTAACACTGACAGCGGTAATCAGAATATAATTTACCACCTAAAGAGCTTTCACAGCTGACAACTCCTCCTCACGTTGGCTATAAATGTGTTGATAATTACTGTAATCGCTCGGCTGAGATATCACTTTACGTTATAAACCAGCTGCTGATATAAAGGACGTTCCTACCGCGATATCACAATTAATGTATTACTTATGATAGCATAATAAATGTTGAACAGGTGACGCCAGCGCAGTCATTCAAGGGGCAGTTATCCAAATCGATTCTCTTAGTGTAGACAAATAAAATAAATATTGTAACACACAGTAATACAAGACAAGCGCATCATTGTCGTGGAAAAAACAAAAAGCAATCACTTCTTCATTACAAATTTATTGCGATTTTTTCCCCCAAGTGGATGAGTCTACCTGTTAAGTGAACGAATGAACGACAGGTAGTAAGAACAATGGAAGAAAAATCATTAAGTTTGGATTTTTTTTTGTATATTTACTCAATTTACTCTACGGTGTTTTAATAGTTTTTAGTGAATATTAGTTAAGGATTATATTCTGATTATCTTAGGTGAATGAATAAGTAATTAGGTGACTCAAATGGATGAATGAATGGATGAGTTTTAATATAATGTTTCCTCCTGCTTAGTAACCCTTTGAGTATGATTAAGCTATAACCCTTTGAGGACGATTAAGCTATAATAACCCTTTAAGGACGATTAAGCTATAACCCTTTGAGGATGATTAAGCTATAACCCTTTGAGGACGATTAAGCTATAACCCTTTGAAGACGATTAAGCTATAATAACCCTTTAAAGAAGATTACGCTATAATCCTTTGAGGATGTTTAACCTATAACCCTTTAAGGACGATTAAGCTATAACCCTTTGAGAACGATCAACCTATAACCCTTTGAGGACGGTGATTTAAGCTACATATAATCTTTTGAAGACTATAATTTAAGCTTTAATCATCAAGGAGATTAAACCAACATTACTCCAAGGTTTAATCTATCACCAACTGTGTAAATAAAACCCAGGGTGATGAAGCGATATTTTATTGACTTTATTATTAATTATTATTATTTTAGTATACCTGTAGGTGTAAAGGGGAGGATCGAAGTCACCTGTGAAGACGTCCACACACCTGGTTGAAGGTGATTAGGTGAAGGTGTGGAGTGGTGGTGTGGGGGAAAGGAGTTAAGAGTGAGGGAAGAAAGGGACGTGATGGAATGGAAACTGGTAATTGATTGAGGGAAAAGAGTGGAAAGAGAGAAGGCGACATTAAAATAAAAGTGAGAGAGAGAGAGAGAGAGAGAGATGTAAGGAGGGAAAAAGCGAGTGAGTGAGTGAGGAAGGTCAAGGAGGGAGGTCAGGGAGGGAGGGAGGAGGGGCGGACGTTAAGAGAAAGTGAAAGAAGGATGAGTAGGGAGGAGCGGAAGCTAATAAGTGAGGGAAGGAGGTGGCGGGTTGATTAGAGGAGGAGAAATGACTGACGAGGGAGGAGTGGGTGGCCCAGGACCTCTTAACTAACTCTTGAGTGAGGGACGGTGATGGTGGCAGCAGGGGGGGTATTGATGATGATGGTATGGTGAGTGTGATGGTGAGGAGGTGGATAGGGGAGCTGTGATGGTGATGATGATGAAGCAATAGATTATGGAGAAGAAAGTCCCCCACCCCCTCATCCCGCCATCACCCATCCTATCCCCTTCTCCCTTCCCACCTCCCTCACCCCTTCCCCCACACCCCCTTACCCATCACCACCAGGGTAATGTCGACATCTCAGGCTCATCAAGCAAGGAGTTGAAGGCGGAGGTGGCCAGTGCTTAGTGTAACGAGATGGTTTATGTTAACGAGGGCGAACGAATGTGTACTACTGCCACGTAAACGAGTGGTGTAATTGTTGGGGAGGTGAAAGGTAAGCCCAGTGCAAGTGGCCCACAATTAGTTGGTTCATCCACCTCCTGCAGCCCTGGATAAAACGGTCCCCTACCCACCCACCCACCCACATCTACACCCACCTATTATTCCACTTCTATCCACCTATCAACCCACCTCTATCCACCTATCAAAACACCTCTATCCACCTATCCACTCCCAGTCTTGGTCACTCACTAACCCACTTGTCCCACCTACCAGTTCACCTAATGTCCAAAAGCATCCACACACAGTCACCCACCCTCCTTCACCACACACCCATCCACCCACCCACCCATTACACTCTCACTCTGCCGTTTTGTTCGCGCCTAGAAACTGATGCGATGTTACATAGGCCCTAAAGATACTCAAGGAAAAAGTGAAGAAAAAAAAGTTATTTCGTATCTTAATGAAAAAAGTTAGGAGACGGTGTTAGGGGTGAAATTGTCTGCGAGTAAGATTACAATCGGGAGTAACGTTTAAGATAAGGAGAGTGAGTGAGTTAGAGAGAGAGAGAGAGAGAGAGAGAGAGAGAGAGAGAGAGAGAGAGAGAGAGAGAGAGAGAGAGAGAGAGACACGAGGGATGTAAAGTCGACCCAGTTCCACAATACTGGCCAGCTCGTTCCCAGACAAGCCACAAGACAATTCTTTCATGCTGACTAGTCATGAAGGGGCGGCCCACTGTCCCGTGCCTGATCGGCAGGAGAGAGAGAGGGAATGAGAGAGATAGAGAGAGAAGTAAGGAGGGAGAAAGGGAAAGAGAGGGAAAGGGAGGAAGGGAGGCTTGGAGAGAAAATGGAGGGGGGGGGGAGCAGGAAGGAGGAAAGGAGGGAAAGGAAACAAGGAAGTCAGGAGGTAAGGAGGGAGGAAGGAAGAGAGACCAGGAGGTAAGGATGGAGGCTAGGATGGAGGCCAGGAAGGAGGGATAGAGGGAGGTCCCGCCACCACTCTTGTGTCCCGCGCCGCCAGCCACTGCCACTCCCCTATGACTTCTGGCTCTTGCTTCTATTGCTGTCCGTGCAGGGGGAAGGGGTAGGGTTCCTGGTGGTGGTGGTTCTATGGTAGTGATGATGAAAGTGGTGATAGGTCATGGTAGGGGTGTGTCAGCACCATAGTACACACTGCAACATGATACACAGTACAACATAGTGTAGCATAAAACAGTCCATAACAGAACACGATACAGCATAACAGTAAACAACATGACATGACACAACACGGTGCAGCATGTCAACACATAACAAGTCATACCACAGCAGTAGGTCACACAGCTTAACACACAAGATAGGTTGCCACAGCTGTAGAGAGGGAAGCGTGTGACTGGTGCTATCAATCAACACATTTAAGGTTCCTCCGTCAAGTATTCAAGGTAACGTGACGAATGTGCCTCAAGTCTTGAAATTATCTTTTTCTGTAGCAACACATCATGTCAGCCGCTAAGGAAGTCACAGTTGCTACTCTAAATCACACTCTACGACCTAACATCAAAGGCGTTTCCGTGATACATTATTAAGATTATAAAGGCAGGCCTGTGGAGGTGACTTTACTCCGACACAGTCACGCACTACCTCCTAGATTGCTTTTACCCGTTCACCTGTGTTTTCTCCTGGCTGTATGTCTGTTTATTTTTATCATTTTTTATCGTTATCTACTAATAATCTTTTGTTCGTTAATTGCTTATAAAACGCCCAAGGGTTCAAGAGTAACACAACTTAGTGACGGTATCTGTACACACACACTCACGAGGACTCCTAATACCAATGGGGAGGTGACAATGTAAACGCCACCACCCTAGTTAAGTTCGGACTCTCGCTCGCGCCGCTTCCAACATTATGGCGTAGTTTTGGCGCCAAATGTTCATTGAATTTACAGTTAAGGACTGTGGATAGCTGAGCCGCGGATTGTGGACGCCCATCCCCCTGGTCCTCAACTACCGCTTCCTTCCCACATGCGTTTGATATGCATAGAAATACTCCTACAAGAGCAATAAGGATCTTCGAACACATCTGCATAAAAGTCCTCGTAATTAATTGCCGCGCTGAATCTATGACTATTCAGGAGAGTCCGGATCTGAGCTGCTCGGTGTGAGATGATCAGTCCTTCAGCGGGAGCCTTGGGTGTTTTGGTGGAGTGGTGGAGCCTTGGGTGTTTTGGTGGAGTAGTGGAGCCTTGGACGTTTGATGGAGTGGTGGAGCCTTGGACGTTTGATGGAGTGGTGGATCATTGAGTCAAGGAAGTATGGTAGAGTGGTAGATCCTTGAGAGACCAGAAGCTTGCGGTGGATCACTCAGGCCCGTGTGGTAGGTGGTGGTGGTAGGTAGTAGTAGTGGTGGTGGAACGGAACCGTGAACCAGGAACGTGTGGTGGTGGTGGGGGTGGTGTGTAGCGATATAGGCATTCCCCCATCATTCAGTTACAATCAGTCTGTCTGTCAACAAGTAAATTGAAGCAATGTGTGGCGGTGTATATATGTGTGTGTGTGGGGGGGGGGGTGTGTGTGGGTGTGGGTGTGGGTATTGTATAGTGTTTTATGTGATGGTATATAGTTTGTGTGTCATGTGATATACGATGGTGTATAATATATGTGTGTGTGTGTGTGTGTGTGTGTGTGTGTGTGTTTGGTATGTATACTCGTGTGTGTATAATGTTGTTTTTCCGTGTCTAGACTTTGTTTGGTAAAGGATATGTGTTGATGTGTGGCGTCTGTGTGTTCTGTGGTGGTGTTATATGTGGTGATGTATGTGGTGTTGTGTAAGGAATATGGTGTTCTATGATATATCGCGGTTGAGATATTGTGTATGGTGATAAAGAAGCAACAGTGTGTGGTGGTGTATGGTGTTGGAGTATTGTGCATGGAATGTGGTGTTTTATGGTATAGGGGGTATTTTTTGAGGGGGGGGTGGTATGTGGGGTAAACGTGCGCCATAGTCATATGCGCCAACACGGTATGGTTGAAGTGGCTTCGTCATTTTAAGGTGATTATGTTGTACTTTGTTCTGCTGCGTCAGGTGTATCTGTGAGTTAATATATATATATATATATATATATATATACATATATATATATATATATATATATATATATATATATATATATATATATATATATATATATATATATATATATATATATATCTCTCTCTCTCATATATTTCCTGGACTACACATGAATTCTTCAGTTTAGATAATGATTGGATATGATTTTGTATTTACAGCAGGTGGCCGGTGTGACATAACATCCAGAATCAATAATGTTTTAGTGTTAGTGGGAGGTAAAAGTGGGTATTGGAGGCGGTGAAGTGCGCCCCGCCACGCGCCTCTACCATTGTTGGCGCTGCTGCTTCACGCCAATAAACGCGCCATTACTCCCTCTTTTATGGCGTAGACCTTGACCAATAACCACACGAATACACAGTAGGCAATAACTAACGATTTGTATTAAGCACGCTCCACCAGGTGTTAAGTTTATGTTGAACTGTACTGCACTCGAGCCACGTGCCATTTTCACACAGACTGCTGTTTTTTTCGGAGTTATGACCTTTATATTTGACTCTCTGACCCACAAAAACGTAGAAACCCGGGGATTTTTTTTAGGGGTGACCACTGGAAGTCAGGTGGGTTCCCAGTCCTTTTCAGCAGAGTTCTGATCAGGTGGGACTGAGACTTCTTAGAAAAGAGGTCCATTAAGAGTGATTTCCAATCCTAATGATTTAGTTTGGTTGAGGTCAAGTAGGACTGTATCTCAGTTGAGGTTAGATTAGGTTTGGTTAGGTTAGGTTAGGTTAGGTTAGGTTAGGTTAGGTTTGGGGGTCGCTGGTACTTCCTTACTGCCTCTGGTCAGTGAGCGGCAACACAACCTAGCAGTTGAGTTAGTACTTCAGCAGGGATGTTCTCAGTAGACGGAGAAAGGACAGTCAGAGAAACAGCAGACAGGTGCAGGCAGGTAGCCAGGTAGCCAGGTAAGCAGGATAGACAGCCAGACATTAAAAGGGAGACAACAGGAATAAAACAAGCAAAGAGTCAGGAAGGCCGGCGGGCAGACGAGAGAGCGAGAAGCAAAAGTGTAGCGCCGTCGTGCACGTCAAGAGCAGCCCCTCACCCTCGGCGGGAGACGTGTTGAATGCTCCACTTGAGGTGTCAACAAATGGGCCAGCAGCTGGTGTCGACGGCCGCGCCATTGTGCAGATAGCTGGGAGGTCCTCGTCTCTCGCCAGTAAGCTGGGACAACTCACAAGATCGTCCAAGTGTGCAGTTTTCCAAGACAGAATCAGCGCAGCGACTGTGGCTTTTCCCAGGGCGAGTGTTCGCTGCATGGGGGTTACTGGGGCGTGGGTGTCCATCCCGGCGAGCCACTGCTCTGGATCATCGTGGGTAGAGCAGTCCTGCTTATGCAAAATCCCAGAGCATGTTTCTTGGTAATCTCGAGTGCAATGAGTCGGGCACGGACGACCGACGCCTCTAACGCACACCACAATAACTAGGAAGTGTTGTAACGTGTTGCATCAAGTGCCAGCCATTAAACATACGGTCTCCTCTCTGTCTCCCAGTGTTTCATGTTCCTCCGTCTCAGGTTTCGTAAAAATATAAAACCAAAAATATCCAAATGAATAAATGAAACGGCTTCACCCAGTACTGTGTTGCCCTGACAGCTGCTTTCAATCACGTTGGGCTTACTTACTGGAGGGACAGATCTCAGGCCGTCAGGACGAGGTGGTGTTTTCTGTCTCGCTCTTTGAATATTTAATGTGTTTTGTTGTACTAGTGCACTTGAGAGATGGTGAGACCTCTTGGCTCTTGTGTCAGCTGTTTGTGGAAGTCGTGTGTGAGAAAGTAATTCAGTAACTCTACTTTTAGAACCACACGAAGTAAATAGAAACTGTCTGTGTGTGTGTGTGTGTGTGTGTGTGTGTGTGCGCGTGTGCGTGTGTGTGTGTGTGTGTGTGTGTATGTATGTGTGTGCGCGCGCGCACTTCACTACATTGTGTCATTCTTTTCCTCGCATGTACACAAAGTTATCACACACACACACACACACACACACACACACACACACACACACACACACACACTAAATAATCACGTAATTACCCAAAAACATAATAATACTCTTTTATCTTGGAATCATTTAATTGACTCTATGAATATTGGCGACATCAACATAATTCTTCTTTTAAATATATGTGTACAAGATGTGTCAAGTGACCAGAGGATGTTTAGTAAGTACCTGTATTAATATAATTAGCGCTTAATACCTGTCCTGCAGCCAGTGTTCAGGGGGCTGCCTCACGCACCCCATGATCGTCCAACAACCAGTAATCAGTTTTAAAGTTACGATTTTAGGGGGCATCCGTAGGACAGACAGGCAGACAGACAGGAAGATGTTCATAGATATTATACTAACCTGATTTGCAGTGTTGGTAATACATATTTTCCCATCGTTACCAACTTTTATTGTAGAGGAAAGTATGAATGTATGTTTGGTGTCGGAGTTTATCGTCTGGTGCTGAGGTAGTAGCATACACTGTAATATATGTCTGCCAAGAGTCTCTATCCTCCTCGCCCTTCTCTCAGGTGTCTCTCAGGAGGAAGAATGAGTCCTCACCTCAGCATCGTTCTCTCTCTCTCTCTCTCTCTCTCTCTCTCTCTCAGCCTCCCTTCATCAAGTTTAAAAGTGGCTTCCATTTTCCACCATCATAATACTTACTTGGTTCATTTGGTTAGCAGTACCTCCCTCCCGTTTCCTTCCTCTCTTCCTCTTGCTCTTCCTCTCGCCCCTTCTCCCTTTTGTCCTCTCTTCCATTTTTCGTCACGTCGCCTTCCTTCCTTCCTTCATCTAGTTAAAAGTAGTCCTTTCCTCACTCCTTCATCTAGTTAGAAAGGATCCCCCCCTCCCTCCCTCTCTATTTAGATGGTGGTCCCTCCTTCATCTACTGAGAAAGGATTCCCCCCCTCCCTCCCCCCCCTTTCCCTCCTTCACCTAATTAGACGTGGCTCCATCTCCCCCAGTTCCCTCCCAGCACCTCCACCTGGCCCTTAAATGCTACCGGTGCAAGGGAGGTCGACCTTAAGACGAGGCCGACCTACTCGTTGCTCTACATAGCTACTCCTTCAAACTACACCGCACACTCCAATCTTACATCATCCGGTAGTTTGGACAGCTTAACTACAGTGTAACTCTTGAAATTCAGTGACAAAAGTGCCATTAATTACAGAAAGTAGAAATACCTTGTTTGTTATTGTACGTGTGTGCGTATTTGTGTATGTATAGTATGTATGTGTATCTGCTGGTGTACGTACATAAACTGTGTAGACGGGAAAGGTAGCTTCAGGACCCCCCCCCCCTTCCCTCCACCCTCTCGACGCACCTCGCCTTAAATAAAGAACCAAAACTTTAAGCAACTCGATGCGACCAGAAGGAGACTCCTCCACTTACCTTGAGATTTTTAAAGCGACGCCACGATAACACAGCCAGATACATACTACTGACTCCTGCAAAATGTTAATGGACGGGACGTGGAGCAAGAAAGAGGCCAATTAGTGGAGTGTACACAGGGCGGAGGAGTTTAGTTGACTCTCTTGTATTGTCTTGAGCACGATTATGTATAAAGAGTAACAGTGTATTAATACCTTGTGGATATATAGAGTTAAGTCTGTCATTAGCTACCACGCTGTTAGCCAGGAGTCGTGTTCACCTGGAGTAACAATAGTCAATTAAACTAAACAATACCTGGCCAACATTTCCCTAGGGGACTTGAGGGTTAGGTTAGGTTAGGTAGTCACTCATATCCATATAACCGGATAGTAGTACAGGTAGTTACTCTTTGGTGAGGTGTAGAGCCTTGGTTTTGAATAAATTGGAGGGAGACAGGTGTGTATGGAAGGTGGAGGGAACAGGTGTGTGTGTGTGTGTGTGTGTGTGGACAATTAAGGTGAGAGAGACAGGTGTGTATGGAGAGAGGATTACGGAACACAGGTAACAGTTTAACCCCGCGGAACCAAGTAGCATGTCGCCTCAGACCCAAATACTAAATTGATATTGTAAATTTGTCTTGTATTGAACGATCCACTTGCCTCTATACTTAAGCTCAGAAAATTGTCACTCGTAAGTACAAAGATGTTTCAAGACATGACAAGAGAACACCTTTACAGAATTAGTTCCTTGGTTGATGAATTACACCTTGGGATATTTAATTAAACACCTGGGGACACTAAATCACATCCAGGTAACCCATACGTCAGCGTCGTATTAATAACAGCTGTGTGTTAATTTTGATGATGATTTTTTTTACTACTCTGGTTTTTCAATATTACGAGTTTCTTTCTTTCTTTCTTTCTTTCTTTTTCTATATTCTCTATTGTTGGTCTTTTATCAGTCTTAGTTTTTCCTCTACTTTTCTGTGATTATCTCTCTCTCTCTCTCTCTCTCTCTCTCTCTCTCTCTCTCTCTCTCTCTCCTTCTTTCATTTGATGTTAGAAAGGGAGAGGAGAAAGCAAGACGAACGCAGAAAGGTGAGAGAGAGAGAGAGAGAGAGAGAGAGAGACAGACACAGACAGACAGAGAGTAGAAGGGAGATGAGAGGGGGGTAGGAGAGGGCAGAGTTACAAGAGTGGTGAAGGAATGAATGGGGAATAATAGGGAGGGTGAGAGATGGAAAGTGAGTAAATAGAGTGAGAGGGGAGGGAGAGAGAGGGAGAGAGAGAGAGGGAATAGATGGAGGAGGTACTTTAAAAAATATTATCAGAAATGTCTCGCATCCACAATAGCATCACCACCACCACCACCACCACCACCACCACCACCACCACCACCACTACTACCACCACCACCACCACCACCACCACCACCACCTACCACCACCACCACCACCACCACCACCACCACCAGCACCACCACCACCACCACCACCATCATCCTACTTACACCCCCACCAGATCACAGCACGGCCGTCATCTTTTGCCTTTCACAACACAAAACACTCCAAGTAAACACACCCACCTTATTATATAGTTAAGATCCAGAACTGTCAACATTCCCTTATTTTATATATATATTTTTTTTACTCAAGTTCAGGGTAATCAAGTGTGTGTGTGTGTGTGTGTGTGTGTGTGTCCCTCCTGTAAGCATTTTTCGTGAGTTAAACACAGTTGCCAGCTGTACAATTATGCTGGGAATTCTTATGTAAACGAAGACATTAGAGTGTTTAAAACATATATAGCCGTGTGGGTTAATAACAGTGTAGGATAGATTACGGTGTGAACCAAGTGTTCCCCCTTCCCCTCCCTGATGCCCCCCTACCTCCTTCCCTTCATCCTGCCCTCCCTCCACCTCACCCCCACCCCTCCACCCCACCCCACCCCACCCTCCACCATGTGTTCACCCATTCGTTTCACGTTAAAGTTTGAGCATAATAAAGTAGTGTGACGCTGTTAGATATGTTCCCCTTGACTTAGGATATAGTGAAGTTATGGCGGAGGGGAGAAGTTTAGGCTGGATTATAAGAACATTTACGTCACCTCTCTCTCTCTCTCTCTGATGGCAGTGCTGTTTCCTTGTATGCCACTTTACATAAAATATCAACCTAAGTTTCTCTCTCTCTTTGTCGGTGGCCGCGGGGGACACGGCTTTTTCCTTTTTTTTTCTATCTTTCGTACCAACGTTTCCGTCTCTTTCCCATGTCCGTATGTCTGTCCGTTACGTGGTTTCCGTCAAGTATGTTATGGAAGACTGGTGCGTTTTTTAATTCATTTTTCGCCCTGACTTACCTCGAAGTACATAAGGCTTGAGAGGATATATAGGTTGTCTCAGAAAAATGTATACAAACTCGTCCCTTGGAAATATATAAAGTGTGTATACATTTTTTTGAGACATGTATGTAAATATTATACTATATGATGTGTATATTGTAAGATAATAGGATGAAAAAGAATTGCAATATCCCCGCGGAGGTATAATCTTTTCATGCTAGCGGGCGGGGGACACCTTGAAATTTGAAAGCCTGACGTTAGAGAAAAGCCCCTCCTCCCGTCCCTCCCACCCACCCAGCCCACCTGACGCACTCATCCTCTCGACGCAATTATCCTCACGCCATACTCAACCGCCCGATACACTTACCCGCCCGACACATCCACCCACCCGACACTCACCCACCCGACACACTCGCCTTCTTGTGCTAGTCCCTCTGTGCCGACTAAGATGTTTATTTTTAGCTGATGTTGAACGATTAAATAACCAAATACTTGAAGTTGATTGAAACACCCAGACAACACAGATTCAAGTAAGAGGATTCGTCTGTCTTGCTTACGTGTCTGCTGCTGGACCACTGAAACAGATCTTAAAGACAAGCAAAATATCAACTCTATATACACAGACTTTGATAAATGTGATCATGGTGTCAATTTACATAAAAAAGACACAAGAGTTTGGGGAAAAGTTGGATGTTTTAAGTTCTCACAAACCTACTTTAGTGAGGCACAGACAGACTCCTGCATCTGTGTCCAACATTTGAGAGACAAAGAACTGTTGTTTAATCTTTTGCTTTTCCTTATTCTGGCTTCTAACACTGATAATTTTACAGTCTATAATACCTTAGTAACGTTTACATTTCCTGTTCGATATTGTAAGTATTTTTTTTTCGCACCCCAGCCAATAAAAATAATAATAAAATGGGTCTGAGGTTGTTAGGGGCGATGTAGATACAAAACACCGAATATTCACACCTTCATTACACAGGAAGGTACCATGGCCGGCATTACACTCCACCACCATGAAGGAGGTGATCGCAATATCCACTAGCCTACAGCATCCCCAGTAATGTGATGAAATATAACAGTGGGTTCTTGTATCACACACAGCCACCTTGCTATGTACAGTACTTCCTTACCCTAAAATATAAGCTAATATTCTTAAGTTCCTCTTTAATTTTTCTTTGAGATATGTATGTATAATTTTCCATTACTCCTGAGCTTCGTCATAAGTGTTATAATTAAGACTGATTAAAGTTAAATAAAAACCTTCCTCGTGTTGTGTGATCCTTGACGCCCAACACTGACACTGACGACTACACGATGGCAAAAGCAACGATTCCCTTTAACAGCTTTGGCGCGCTGAGAGGGCTTAGATTCAACCCACTAACTGATACTAAAACTGCTCCTGAAATTATTCACATAATGGAGCGAAAGACGAGGAAGCACACTAACATGATATTCGTAGACGAGCAGTAGACACCTTACCTCCATCAGTAGGACTCCGGCACCTTCAGGTTGGTGTCATGTTAGGTAAAAGAAACATAGTGAAAGGGCCATTGTCAGGCTTGAAGAGAGAACCTATTAAGGTCTTTCATGGTGTACCGGATGAACCAGCCGCCTAAAAACTGCATGTAATATCCTGAGTCTGTTAATCCGGCCCTTCCTCCTCTCCTCTCCTTGTTTGTAAAAAAAATGCCGCATATTGTTATGGTAAACACTCGGCACACTTCTTTCGCCATTTTGGTATCCATCTTTGCGTCTCTTCCTCGGAACATGTGAGGCGATGACGAGGACAACTTGGTGAAAGTCAGAGGATAGACAAGAGCCTCTGAGGATAGAGCAAAATAAGAGGCCCAAATTCTCCTCTATTCTTTGCGATATCTGACTTCTCTACACGTGGGTCATGAAGTTGATTGGTTTAAAACTGATGAACAGATTAACATAAAAACTTTCGTATTAAACTAAGAAAAATCTGAATATACTGATGTTAAAATTCAAGACCACCATTACCCTAAAGGTAGATATTGCCAGAAATGTCGAGGGCTTTCCGGACCGCAACTGAACATTATACTTTGAGGCGATTGAGTTGATGTGAGTTTTTGCTTGTGTCGGCCAATACAGAAAGTGGAGTTATATATATCTGGAAGGATTATAGAAGTGTGTTGATGTTATAGTTGTTGTTATAGGGAGATTATAACCTCGCATTACAACTATTATGAGATGTTATTCAGACTTCGAGAGAGATTTGTATGTTGAAAAGTAAAGAGAAGGAATTGTATACTACGGTGGACAGGGAACGCAAATGCTATGACTGTGCTTGGTTATTCCAGTCGCAGATCTCCCGGACACAGGTGCAGCGTGTGTCGTAATTATAGACGAGCAAGTTGGTAACACATTTCTGTATGTGTCATGTGTCATAGGTGTACTCTTCTGACCTTTTTTATAGACTTTGGATCACTTCGTCTCGGTGTATATAATTTTGAATTGGCTAAATTTTACGTAACTTTTTTCGCCTTTTAATGCCCTCAGGGGTGTTAAGTCGGCCTACTTCAACACGTTTGGACGGCACTTTACAAGAGTTACACATAGTAATACAAGTTTCAAGTGAGCTGTACAAGGCAAGACAGGATGTCCAGTAAAGTATAGTGCAAGAAAACTGCACATGCCAGTGTTGTCCCTTATACCAATATGGCCACGTGTATAGTGCTACTTCCCTCCCAACATGGCGCCCTCAAATAGCCACCATCCTCTCTGTAATATAACGGCGTTGTATATTGACGTCCTTCCTCCAATATGTGGTTCACGTGTAATGCCACTCAGCCTCCAATATGCCGGGATGGTCAAGTGCCACCTTCTTGCAGTATAACGCGCCCTCTCTTATATTGGCGTCAGATATTGCCGCCCAACTTTTAGTATTCAAGGTGGTAAAATAAGTTGTTGGGGGGAAAAATGCGTAACGGGATATTGGCAGCGAAATGGTATAAAAGTCAAGGTAGGAGAGGAGCAGCTGTGGAGTGGCATGAACGTAGACTGTTACTATATGCAGGTACACCGGTTCGATTTGCTGTGGCTTTCCTTCCCCTCACCTCTGACGCTTCACTCACGATCCTGTTACCAATAAAGGAACTTGAAACCTTTGTGAACTAAATCAGAGTTTTCAGATGAAGTTTTCACAAGTTACTCTCTGGTAAAGTTAAGGTTTAAAACTAATCCCAGTTGTCCAGATCTTCTCTCTCTCTCTCTCTCTGTTGTATGGCAGGGATCCATTTCAATCTGTAAATATTTTATAATTGTGGAAGGTTTAGTGTTATTTAACCCTGTAGGTGTCATTGACCCACTAGATAGACACTTGTGATGATAACTTGAGAGGGAGGTAGGGCCTGATGATGCCGCCCGTTGGTGGTGTGGTGCCTCGCTCGCCAACTCCTGCCACCGTCTGCATGTTTCAGCCACAGTATCTCCCCTGAATGACGTACACCCACCCAACTTAGCTCATTTTCCGGTGTATTCCCCTTGATGTAACTTTGTCAGTAGGTTGACGACCAGGAACTGCCCGCTGGGGGAGTGACTGACGATGTGTCTGGTGTTATTCTCTCGTAGTTTACCACACTGGAGGCGGCCACACTCAAGGGGGGCTGTGAGGGCAAGTTTATCTTTTCCTCGGAGATGAAGTAAGATGTGGAGTTGTGTCAAATAGTTTGTGCTCCCGAGGGGTGGTATTCACAGCTTCATATTCCAAGTCATGAAGGTTCAACAGAGCTTTACCTGGTCACCTGGTGTATACAGTATCCTCAGAGTGACCCACAAAACAACCTCCCCCTCCCCTACTTAATTTACTAATCATAAATGACATCAGCTTCAACATTACAAGCATCATTAACCTGTCCACACGTGAGAAATTTTATAACCGTCGAACAGGTGTTTACAGTCCACAAGGTCACATGATTTACCGCTCCAGATTTTGTCTTCTGTCGAAAAGAAAGACGAAGAAAAAAGGAATAATGAGGCGTCCCGTTTTCTTTTGGGGTAAAGACTTTTTAAGAATAAATTTGTCAGTTGGATCGATGATGGAGGGCAGCGAGGGAAAAAGGTGGGCGAGGAAGACGATGTTAGCTCACGTCTTCCTGGCAGGCGTGTCTGGCTGCTGGCTCTCTGGGACCCACGGAGGAGAAAAAAGGAAAGAAGAATGACTCGTGAAAGGTTGATATATTGTGAGACATGGTGCCAAGTGACCTTCACGATGACACTGTGAAGTATGTCCTTACCTGAGCACTCTCGAGACTGACTCACACCTAGAGACTGCCTGAGATTGACTCACCTGGATAGTGCCAGCTATTGACTCACACCTGGACAGTGCCAGCTATTGAATTAAACCTGGACAGTGCCAACTATTGACTAACACCGAGACAGTGCCAGCTATTGAATTAAACCCGGACAGTGCCAGATATTGACTACCTTATGGACAGTACACAAGACTTTCCGTGTCCCAGGCAAGACATAGACAGCGAGGACTTCTAAATAACAAGGTAGTGCAATGGAAGACAGTAATTAGCTAGCAGGAGCGTCACTGGCTCTGTGTGTGTGTGTGTTTACATCCACCTTTTGCACACACACACACACACACACACACACACACACACACACACACACTTTCTCTCACACTAAGAGAGAGAGAGAGAGAGAGAGAGAGAGAGAAAGAGAGAGAGAGATAACACAGGCCAGTCATCACTTACACCTACGCTACTACACTACACTACACTACACCTCACCTCACCTTGTTGCTTACTCACCTACCCCCGAAACTGGCCACACCCCGCGACCCACACCCTCCTCCATCGACTCACACACATCTGGCACTGAAACTACGGGCGGTAGAGACTAGGAAGTATGGCGAACTATGAGTGTACCTTATCTTAGTCAAGTACCGATATCTTGTGTTCAATTATGAGTAATGATGCTAGCTGACAGAATAAATCTCTATTATGTAGGTCTGTGTATAATTTGCTCTTTGCTTTAGGAACATAATCAGTGTGAATTAGGGCTAAATAAAGTAAATAATGACTTTAAATGAACTACACAGAAAAAATGGCATTGCAGGTATTAAAGGATAATTGCATTGACTTTGCTTTCGTGCAGAGAGTTGATTGGCTATACCTGGACCCCCACGAGCTAATTGGAGATATCATACTCAGAGTTTGGCCGTACTGTATTTGTTCATGATGTTAGGTACAGTAAATTAGTTTGTATTACACCTTATGTATATAGTTTGTTCATGGTGTTAGGTACAGTAAATTAGTGACGTAGACTATGTTTAAGGATATATACTAGGTCGTGTTTGTGTTAAGATATATGATGTTATATAGTCTGTTGTAATTAAGTAAAAATATACGATTTATATGAATGTTTATTTAGTAATTTATGTCTGGTACTGCGATGAAGTTTATTACACGTCTTTTATGGCTGATAAATACACAATACACGGGAATAACTACTGAGGTGAAGTAAGGTGTATTATGTAGTTTAGAACGAGGTGGTAGTGTGCATAGTATAACATCCTCACTATATATGACCTTATAGCTGAGGTGAATAACTGAGTCCTTTCCCACACCCACACATACTTGCTTCATACACCTGGGACCCTCCCCTCACTCACACACCTGCTTCATACACCTGGGACCCTCCCCTCACTCACACACCTGCTTCATACACCTGGGACCCTCCCCTCACTCACACACCTGCTTCATATGTCTGTGACCTTCCCCTCACCCACACACCTGCCTCACACACCTGAGTCATAGGAACCAACAATACCTGAATGGGAATAATCAAATGTTATCTGTGCAGTAAACTCCCGGTAAAAACATTCTTTAAGTGGACAAATCTAATCTCACTCTCTAATCGTTATTCGAAATTGGGACGATAACAGCGAGGACGGAGTTATCTCGAGCCTGTGTATTAGCATGACACAGATTACATTATATTGAATGTCTCGTTGACGGTCTGCATTTACAAAGTCATTTACAAAGACCTGCCGAAAAATTTTTTGGGTGTCAGCGATCCATCAACCCGGAAATACGTAAGTGGACTTGAAACTCAATTCTTGTCTTATTTTACTCGAAGCTGTGCGTGGACTGTCAATTGTGTGTGTGTGTGTGTGTGTGTGTGTGTGTGTGTGTGCTAATCTTTGGTTGTAAGAGATGGACTCGTTTAATCTTACCTTTAAGGGCCTCATAAGGGTAGTTAACGTGTACTTTGCCAGCTGTTCTTGACTCTTCAGTATTTGTTGATTATTTTGATGATGGACATAAACTTCTCCAATCTTACATTAATGTTAGCTAATCTTTTGGGAGCTACACATTAACTTCACAACCCTACATTTTTTTTATCCACATTAAATAATAATTTGGATGTGAAAACCATATTTATCTCACGTTAATAATTATTTAATATAAACTAATCCATTTCCTTTACACTAAAACGTTTCTAATCTTATATTTTAAATTAGTTAATAATTTACGTACCGCCCAGAGACTGTTTACACTTCACTAAATTTGAAGTCCACTTACAATTTTTTTTTTCTATTACTTATATTAAATACCTTTTGAATCTAAGTAATACATTAGTACTTATAAAACTTGCATACAGCATCATAAGTTCAGAGAGCCAAATCATTTATCGCTACAAAACTTACTACAAAATCTTAAATCAAACTCAGAAAATCAATGTATTTATTGTATTTTTATTTATTTTTTACACATCCAGAGTTCCGACATAAATTGTAGGTGGAGGTAGAATTCAAGTCGCTGGGACACGGAATGAGGAAATGATTGTGTAAAAGGACGTAAACTCTGGAGTTAGTTTACAAAGTTAAGGTGTAAAAACTTGGCGGGTTGTGTGTTCTCAAGACGACACTGGGACTGGCTGGTGGGTGGGTGGGTCACTCTCGGCACCAGTGGCGAAGGAGGTGTGTGTGTGTGTGTGTGTGTGTGTGTGTGTGTGTGTGTGTGTGTGTGTGTGTTATCCCTCCACTCATGACAGCCATCATAATACGTATACATACAGGGATGTGTACATAAGACTGGGATACATACAAAGCGGGTAAACACCTATATGACCCAGGCACACACTGTTAACACCATGATACTTGTGTTCTGTCAACGCTGTGATACGTCATCTCTTAAGTGATATATTTTGTTTTGTTTTTTATCTTGGCGACATTAACAACCACACCGTCTACTACCCCCTCCTCCTCCTTCCAAACCTTACTTCCCTCACCGCCCACCGCCCTCTATCCTCATACCCCACCGCCCACTGCCCTCACTCTTTCACTTCCCACTGCTCTCGCCTCCTCGCCGCCCGTCGCCACCGCCGCCGCCGCCAGACTTCCATATGGCTTATGGCACGGTGCAGGAGAAAGATGGAATCGTGCAAAATGTTGAAATTGTTTGTGCATCGTGGAGGAGGAGGAGGAGGAGGAGGAGGAGGAAGAAGAAGAGGAGTTGCCGGCAAGACTTTCATTCCGGGATTGCTTTGATGGGCAATTTACCGGGATATTTTCCTACATCAAAACTTGTGGACCAGTGGCCAGAGTTTACGAGGCGATGGAGCCACTTGTCCAGGGCCCCGCCGACCGACACTGAGAGGCCCGGGGTGTGACGAAAACCCTGGAAGGGGGGTTAACACACACACACACACACACACACACACCTGTCAAGTGCTCTAGTCGCTACACTTTTGGTCATCTCTACCGCCACCGTCACCATACAGTTACCTCCAGTGCATTATATTTACTGCGGTGGCGTCTCTTGTTGTGTTGTGGGTCTTACACTAAGCTGCCTCTCGTGTATACAATCACCATTGGGTTTCAGAAATCATGGTTTGTTTGTTTCTTCGTTTTATGTGATGACTGGTGAGAGAGAGAGAGAGAGAGAGAGAGAGAGAGAGAGAGAGATTTGTGTAGTGAGTTGGACGAGTGTTGTTAATATATATGCAGTAAATTGAATATCTTGAGCTGACACATTTATATACATTTACCGTGTTGACCCCTGGAGCTTTTATAATCGGGGTCAGAAGGTCAGGGGTCAGAGGTCACATGTTTAAATAAGGCAACAACCCTACAGGACTTGGCACCTCGCCCGAGTGTAATCTGGGTAGAGCTGTAAGTCTCCTCGCTGGATCAGGTGTAATAGATGTAAGATATCTTAGCTTTATGAGGTGTAAAATATTTTATCACCCACTCATGTATACACGTGTACGTATTTTGACTGGCTAGCGTTAGTGTGTACGTCATTATCGGAGTGTTAGTCTTCGGGGTTAGGTTAGGATGTTTGAGCTCTATAAGAACACGCTATAAGACCAGACCCTTAGGCCCTACCCCGCGCTTCCCCAGCCCCCGCCCATCCCCAGCCCTTGCCCCTTCCCAGCTCCCGCCCCTCCCAGACCCCGCCCCTTATTTTAGGTAAGATTGTCGGGGAAATGGAAAGTCGACGTATAGTTCCATCCATGTGTATGCATTTAAGTACGTTTTCGTGTACGCCTGTGTGTGTACGCGTTGTGACAGGGCGTGGACAGGAAGAGAAACGGTCGGTGATGATGGGTGTACAGACAGATGGACGGACAGACGGACACTGGAGGGGAGGGGAGGGGACGGGGTGGACAGGCCAGGCGTCACCTCCGGACACCCCTGCCAGCTCTCCTCTGTCCACGTGTTTGTTCTTCACTGTATTTGTGTCCATCACCTCTTGCTTCCTACCACCATCACCACTTTGCTTCACTCACTACCACTTTGCTTCACTCACTACCACTTTGCTTCATTCACTACCACTCTGCTTCACTCACTACCACTTACTCTGCTTCACTCACTACCACTTTATACTTTGCTTCACTCATTACCACTTTATGCTTTGCTTCACTTATTACCACTTACTTTGCTTCACTCATTACCTCTTACTTTTGCATCACTTTAGTATTTTATTAAGTGAACACCACTCAGCCCTGCCAAAACTACGATACCTTAAAGTCACAATGCGACTCACAGTAATGACTACGTTAATACGATACATTTTATTTACGATAACTGGAGGGAAAATACGATAATTCGGATCACCTGAAGATTAGTCATCCCAGCTTATTTCACCTGTTGATTAAACACCCTAACGCCTACCTAGAGAAGGTTAGGTTAGGTTAGCTAGGGTGCCTAATCTTCAGGTAATACGCGCTACTACTTGGTGACGTGAGGTGGGTGGGGTTGAATTCTGTGTGGGTGCTGTATGGAATTTGAATAGGACGTGTCTCAATTTTTCTTGGGTGAGGTACTCTTCCTTCCAAGGATATTCGCACACCGCTAACAAGAACACTGTACCACCATCAAGGACACTGTACCATCATCAAGGACACTGTACCATCATCAAGGACACTGTACCACTAACAAGAACACTGTACCACCATCAAGGACACTGTACCATCATCAAGGACACTGTACCATCATCAAGGACACTGTACCATCATCAAGGACACTGTACCACCATCAAGGACACTGTACCATCATCAAGGACACTGTACCATCATCAAGGACACTGTACCATCATCAAGGACACTGTACCACCATCAAGGACACTGTACCATCATCAAGGACAGAAGTTTTGAGAAGATACCAATCGAGGAATAACAAAAATATGTATTAAGCAAGTAACACAAAACCTAACATACAAACAAAACAGGTACTGTACTCGTTTACTCTTATGGTACAGGAATATCTTTAACTTGTATCCACACTCGTTAAGAAAAATGATCCCGAAATAACACACAATAATTGAAGCTTATCCATGTTTTTTTTTCCATTTTTTAAAGCGGATAATCACAGTAAATACTCTTCATAATTTTTAAAAGAGTAATTTCCACGTTATATAATTCTTTAATTTGGTATTCGTGTGTTCGTTAGGTGTCTTAATCAAATTATAATCGTGTGAATTTTAGTGGAAGTTTTTATCAGTTAAGAAATAAAAGCTTCGGTCGTTGAAGGGAAAATTAGTGTATGTTGTGAGAGGGGTAGAGGAACACACACACACACACACACACACGCCAGTAATTTTGTCATCCACTCTTCCATCCAAACCTTCTCCCTCTCTCCCATCCGCCCCCTCTCCACCAACCCCTCCCTTCCCCATCTCCTCTTCCCCACCTCTCCTCTTCCTCACCCTCCCGTAGCCCACTCCCCACCCCTCTCCCGTAGCCCACTCCCCCATCCCTCCTCTCCCTGTCCTCTCTCTCCCCATCCTCCCCTAGTTCTCTTACGTAACCTCTTTTATCATTCAGTCCTTTATATATCTCCAACCAGAGACTTGTATTGTGTTTATATAAGACATGTGCGTAGCCTGCTTATATAGATGTACATATTCTCACCTGTAATATTGTAAATGTATAAAATCTTACAAATTACGATACTAATCCAAGAATTACAATATCATCGAACACATCTGACAACACTGACATCTCTCTATTTCAAACCAGTTACGAAACCTTACTTATTACATTTATCTATCGTAAATATTCGTCTATCTTTTATTTATTATCACACAATTTTTCCTCAGGTATGACAATGAGCCTTATTATACTAACTGTGACGGTGTAGTGGTGTTGAGAGATCATATGTTAGGTTCGTATCTCAACCTGTCTAATAGTTATACCATATTACCAGGTGTGTTAGGTGTAATTAGACTCAGTTACCTGTGTTAATTAAAGGCTTGTCGTGACTCTTGTACCGTCTCTGTGTTTGTCTTCATTTTTTACGTGTCTATTAAACTGTTTGTTTTGTGTGTACTTGAATTCACCTTAATGAATATTGTATGATTGTTTGTTATACTTTTGTTTGTCTTTTAAGCTGTTGTACTTAAGTTTGTTATGGTCAGTCTGTGTACTTTAAGAAACGTGTTGATATTATTTATATGTTTGCTGAAGTCGTTGTCTTTATTGTTCTTACTGTTTTTGTTTGTTAGTGTTTGGCTTAACTAGGGGAGAGAGAGAGAGAGAGAGAGAGAGAGAGAGAGAGAGAGAGAGTCATAATTTCTAATGGTTGTATTGTAATGTAGAAACTGGTGGTCGGTGTTGTGAGACCTAACCTGTTGAAGCACCTGAATGCATAAATACAACAGTACGACTTAAAACACCTTTTATAGTGCTTTTATTAAGAGTTTGCCAGGTGTTATGTCTTACCTGTGTATGTATGCATGTATGTATGTATGTATGTGCGCGCGTGTGTATGTATATGAATATGTGTGTGTGTGTGTGTGTCAGGTGTAATGTTAATGGTCCTACGTTGTGTTCTTCCTCATTGTCTCTTATTAACATTCCGTTCATTAAAACATTTCCTTAATTTGGTGTGTAGTATGTGACGGCACGTGACCCACGAGGCAGACGTCTGGCTCTGTGTGTGTGATTATCTCTCTTTCTACATAACGACTACAGTATATAGATAAATAACCTGTAATACTTGAAAATAATGGTTTTAATTGGTTATTTATGAGGTCAAAGGTCAAAATTATTCCACCTTTTATTCTCTCTTGTCAAGCCTCAATTTTAGTGAAACATTCTGCCTCCTCCACCGTCATCAGAGGAAGGCGCTGGTGACTCCCTCCCTCCCTCTCCACTTTGCGTCGCATTTAATTATGGAAGACGGGAAAGTTTAGGAAGGTACGCAAAAGTTGATTCGCAAAGGTCGAAAGGTTAGATTGGGAGCGAAGAAGGAAGTGGTTAAGTGAAGGGAGGGAAGAGGAAGGGGGGGATGGAGGGAAGGAATAGAAAGGGGAATGAAGGGAAAGGAATATTAAGGGAGAGGGGAGATAAAAGGATATGAAGAGGGGAGGGATGAAGAGTAAAGATATGGATGGGGCGGGAAGAAGAGGTGAGGGAAGGGAAAGGAAGGGTGAAGGGAGGAAGAGAGGAAGGGGAGGGTGATGGAAAGGGAAAAGAAGAAAGTGGTATAGTTTGCCAGGTGAGCAGGCAAACAAGGGGGCAGGTCAGCAGATGTGTCAGACTGGCTAAAAAACAGGTTGGCTAGAGGTGTGGCAGGCGGGCAGGCAGGCAGGCAGGGGGTCAAGCAGGCAGAACGACCGAGTTAGTAAAGTCAAGCTCGCAGGCAGGGAGGTAGGTTGGTAGGCAAGAAAGAGGATGGTTCGACAGGCAGGCAGGCGGAAAATCAGGCAGGCAAGCAGGCAACTTAAGAGAGACAAGACACAAGCAGGAAGCAGGTATGCAGGCCAAGGCAGACTCCAACACGGCGACAGAAAAAGCGAGAAGTAAACTCGCTCAAGCTCAACCTAAGTAGCGCTCGTCGAAATTAATCGTGCAGGAATTGTATGTTTTTCCTCCCAAGAGAATTTCGCTCAGCTTAAACCCTTGGCCATACAGACACACGCACGCATACATACACGCGCATACACACACACACACACGCATGCATACACACACGCATACACACACACACACACACACACACGCACGCTTACATACACGCTCACGCGCACACACCATCTCTCTCTCTCTCTCTCAGCAGCTAAACTGAAAATCATGTTAAATATTTTTTGTTAGGATAAATTAACATGGTTTAACAGGTATACAGTATACAGGTAAAATTGTGTTAATTAACTCTTACCACTCAATTCCGCTGGGTAAAAACTATAAACTAAGTCTAATAAAAAAAAATATAAATAACTGGGTGACATGCAACTACTCTAATATCAAATCCGTAAAATCTGAGCCATGTGTAATTCCCTGAAATCTGTGTCAGTTATACCAGATTATGTGCCCCGGGGCGTGTGTGTTCATGAGCCTCCCGCTACTACGTCACCACCACTTCATAACCACTACCACGTCATTACCACCACCACCACGTCATTACCACCACCACCACCACGTCATTACCACCACCACCACCACGTCATTACCACCACCACCACCACCACGTCATTACCACCACCACCACTACGTCATTACCATCAGTACGTCACCACCACGTCATAACTACTACCTTGTCATCACTACCACGTCATTACCACCTGCACGTCACCAACCACCACCATATCATTACCCGCACCATATCATTACCACCACCACATCATTACCACCACCATACCATCACCAACGCGTCATTACCACCACCACATCACCACCACCACCACCACCACCACCACCACCACATCATCGCCACCACCACATCATCACCACCACCATCACATCATATCACCAACGCCTCATTACCACCACCAGAGACAGACAGACAGACAGACAGACAGACAGACAGACAGACAGATAGTTTATAACATACATCATCAAGTTACAGTTGACAGAATAAACATGTTGATGAAGACATTTTATGGACGTAATTGACTGCCGTAGACATAATTAGGTTTCGTGGACAAAATTAATTATAAGAGGCATAATTGGTTATCACGGAGGTAATTAGGTTACTGTTAAGAACTTCCTCTACCAATGGGATAATTTAAGGAAGGTGAAGAGTGAATTGTGTTGTTAGTTGTTGTATATGAGTCTACCCTTAAATTGTAGAAGAAAACTTCATAGAAAATTGTTTGAGATATTACAGAAAATGGGAGAAAGTTTTTGAGATATAAAGAAAATGGGAGAATGTTTTTAATATTAGAGAAAATGGGAGAATGTTTTTAATATTAGAGAAAATGGGAGAATGTTTTTAATATTAGAGAAAATGGGAGAATGTTTTTTTGAGATATAGACAAAATGGGAGAATGTTTTTGAGATATTAAAGAAATGGGAGAAAATTTTTGAGATATAAGGAAAAATGTGAGAATGTTTTGGAGATATTAAACAGGTAAGAATGTTGAATATCTCTCATGAAAGATGTAAAACTAATCTTGAGATGTGCTTTGATATTAGTGTAACATATTACCCCTTGTAAGAACGTTTAGATGGACGCTTTTGGTGTGGGTGAGATATGAGGGATTACTTGAGATGTGAGGGATGTGCTGATGACGTGACAGTGTGCTAAAATGTGTATACAGGTGGTGTGAGGGATGTGCTGATGTGACGGTGTGCTAAGATGTGTATACAGGTGGTGTGAGGAATGTGCTGCCGACCTTAGTGTTTCCTGGAGATGTGACGGAAGATGTGTAGGTGTGTTGGTAGCTTTTTATATTCATTCGGTGTAGTGTTGGAGGGAGTGTTGGCGTAGTGTTGGAGATGTGTTGGCGTAGTGTTGGAGGAGAATGAGGCAAATAAGTCCTGGCCAAGACCCGTCATAAGGAAGTGTAAAATCCGAGATAGACGCATTTTATTGTTAGCAGGTGGAGATTGTGGTCTGTGTCTGTCTGTCTGTCTGTCTGTGTAGTGTACCGTGTTTATGTCTGTCTGTCTGTGTGTAGTGTACCTCCACACCTTCCTTATTACGGCGTGGCTCGTACAACACCCCCTCCTCCCTCCCCCCCTCCCCCCACCACCACTAAAAGGTTTAAAAAAATGTGTTTTATTATGAGTCACCCACTAAACCGTTTTATTATTTTTTTGCTGTTTTGTTTTAAATGTTTGTTGTGTATATAATGGTGAGGATTTAAAATGGTTTATTATACATGATGGTGAGGATTAAAAGGGGAGATTAAGGGGATTTAAATCTGGTTAAGTTCACCACTCTCTAAAAGGTATATGAAAAGATTTCGTTGTGTTGGTGAGGATTACAAATGTTTATGATGAAGATGGTCAGGATTATAAATGTTTATGGTGAACAGTGAGGGTAGACAGGTGACGTGTTGGGGGATAGACAGGTTAGGTGTGGGTGTAGACAGGTGAGATGTATGTTGTTAGACAGGAGAGGAGCTAAATTGGACAGATAAGGGACGGAGACAAGACAGGTGAGGGTTCCGAGATAGACAGGTGAGGGTTCCGAGAGAGACAGGTGCAGTGAGAGGAACAGGTAATTGTCACCATATTCACCTCTACCGTCACCATCGTCGTCTTCCCCACCGTCATCATCATCACCTCCACTTTCATTATTATTATCATTAGTAATCTTATTATATTTATTACATTATTATTACTAAAATTTTTATTATGATTTCCGTATGATAATTATAAAAAAGCATTACAGAGACCCAGTGACCTGAACTAGGGGACAGAGGGGCGTATGGCACGATTTTTTTTCTCACTCTGAGCCAAATAGATATTAAAAACATCCACATCCCAACTGCGAAATTCCTAGCTAGTGTGAGCTTATAAGATAATCCGAACCAAAAATTAGCCCGAGACTTTTCTGGGCGTGTGGCAAGTAGAGCGACCTTAGTTTATATTTTATTAACTTAATTTTTAGATCCTTGAATAATCCGGGGATGAGGTTAATGGCGCCTTAAAATAACCCGAACGACTGGGAGAAAAGCCCCGCCGTGGTTCCTCCTCTTCTCTCTCTCTCTCTTTTTCTCTTCCCCTACCTCTCCCTCCCTCCCTCCCTCCCTACCTGTCTCTTACCCCTCCCTCCTTGTCTCTCCTTGCTTCCTCAGCCTGTGTGTGTGTGTGTGTGTGTGTGATGGTTGCCAATGTAGTCCTGTGGCATGGTAGCTTTGTGTGGCACTGCGAGTTTGTATTGGCACTATAGTTTGTATAACACTGTAACCATGGAAGTTTAGTTTGTCGTTCTTTCATTATAGTTTTGTGGCATTGTTATTGTGGGTTGTCTGTAGCTTATCGAAACTGTTATTTGGTGGGACTATAAGCTTGTAACTGTAGCTTATAGTTTTTTTTTATTTCTGTGGCTGTATCGTAGTTGCGGTATAGTTCTATGGCTCTGCTGGTCTTATGTCGTTCGCTGTATCTTCGTTAATCGGGACTGTATTTGTATCTCTGTGGCACTGGTTCAACTCTAAAGTAATCTTGGGTTCAGATGAGAGAGAGAGAGAGAGAGTGTGTGTATGGTAGGTCAGTCACTAAGGTCACTCACACAAGTCCTAGAATTTGGTGAGACTGTTTCCAACTCTTTGAAAAACTTGGGAAATTGAAACCTTTTAAAACCAGGTGCTGGAAAACTCTTTGGTATTTAGTGGGAGAGTTTGCTAGTCCTGGAAAAAAAAACAACCCTGGATAATTGAAGGTTTTAAAATAAGGTGCTGGAAAACTCCGTAGAGTATTTTGAGAGACATTACAAGTTCTGGAATTATATTAAAAAAAAAATACTGGAAAATTGATGGGTTTAATGGGGGAAAAAGTAGAACATATGGTCGTGAAAATTTCCTCCACTTCTGTGAAATCTTACAAGACATGGAAGAACCTGAACAATTTGAAGGATTTATGGAAAGGTCTTGGGGAAGAAAAAAAATCCCTAAATCTTATATGGTAATTTTTCAAAGTTTTTTTTTATGATAAGGTTCTGAAGGGGAAAAAAAGTCATTGAATTTTATGATGTAAGATAATATTAAGAGGATAACTTTTGTTTTTATTCGTATTTTGTAGATTTTAATGATTATATATAAAAAAAAATCAGTTCCAGGAAGTGCGTTATAAAAATAGGTCCTTGGACGAAGAATGTGAAGTGTTTGTAAAGTGTTGAGTGTTTTGTCTATTTGAAAGTGTTATATTTATTTTTAAGTGCACTGTTGGTATGGTGCACTGCTTGGATGGTGCACTGCTGGGATGGTGCATTGCTGGAATAGTTGAGATGGGTAGATATGTGAGATGGAGGGGTAAGCTTTCCTCTCTTAGATTAATTAAAATAACGATGAAATTTTTCCCTTTTTTTACACAGATCAAAATATCTGTCATGGCTTCATTGTTTGATGTATTTGGCCTTGTTAATTTATGTATAGAGTCAGGGATAGAGAGACGTTGTATTTTGAAAGGAATTTATCGATAGGTAAAAATATTGCACCTCGAGTGTATTGTAACATCCACTAGCTATTGTAACATCCACTAGCTATTGTAACATCCACCAGCTATTGTAACATCCACTAGCTATTGTAACATCCACTTGCTATTGTAACATTCACTCATTCTCCAACTACCATCATTTTACTCATCCTCCCTCTACCACCATTTCCACCACTACTATCACTATCAAATACATTCCCACCACTTCCACTACCACCATCTCATATTCCCTGCTAACACCATCACAACCACCACTACCCCCCACACTTCCTCCTCCCACCTCACACACACACACTCCCTTCCCTCCACACACACACACACACACACACACACACACACACACACACACACACACACACACACACACACACACACACACACCACACCACACACACACACACACACACACACACTTCACACTCACACACACACACACACACACACACACTCCCTCTCACACTCACACATTCTTCCTCTCACTCTCACACACACTAGCTGCCTCTCTTATACCCGTCTATAGATCTTAATTAGGACTCTGGCCCTCTTTCCTCCCCGGCCTTGTACAAGACGTGGCCGCCCTGTTCTCGCTGAGGGAAGCAGGAGGTCTTCCCGGACGTCTAGCTGGGCGGTGGGTGGGTGGGTGGTAGGTAGGTGGGTATAAGAAGGAGAGCAGCCATCCTCTCCCATCTCTTTCCTTCCTGTTCCCTCTCCTCTCGCCCCTTTTCTCCCCCCCCCCTTCCTCCTCCCCACCCCTTCCCTCTTCCTTTCCTGGTGTGTGCTGCCCTTCTTCTTATAATTTGGTGAGAGTTAACGGTAATGTTGATATGAAAGTGTTGACGGAGGCGGTGAAGGTGGTGAGGATCTGCCACCTTCACTAGTCTCTTCCTGCTATCATCTGAGGTGACTGTATGATGGTACTAAGGTGATGGGTGTGGTGGTGGTGTGGTGGTGGTGTAGAAGTATGGTGTGGCGTGGTGATTGGTACTGGTGTGGTGTGGTGGTGGGGTGGTGGATTCACTCTTACTCTTAAACATTTAATCATAGTAGTGGTGCTGGTGGTAGGTTAGGTTAGGTTAGGTTAGGTTCATATTGAAGTATGTTGGACCGTGGTGATGCTGGAGGCGGTCAACATACTCTCAGCTTACAAACGTCGTTGGTAGTAATGGATCAGGCTCAGTGGTGGTCAGTTCGCCTACTGGTGTTATATGATAGGTGTACTGGTGTTGAGGGAGGTGTACTGGTGTTGAGGGAGGTGTACTGGTGTAAGTGATGGTGTCAGACTTACACCATTGTGGCTATAGGCTGGCAAGCTCGACGGCTCTGCTATATAAGAATCACAAATATGTTTATACCACCTGGACACACACACACACACACAGTTGTTGTGACTGATCATGCGGTAGGAACAGTTCACTAGGCATTTCCAAGTTGTCATGAGACCTCTTGTTAGTTTACACTGGTACCACTTTGATGTGTCTCGGGTCAATACACATTTAAGTTGGGGCTGAAGACCACTTCTCTTGGGTGCTGTCTGTCTGTGTGTATCTCTGCTACACACTTAGTAGTTCTTAGTTGTTGTTAGTGGTGTTGTTATTGTGTTTGTTGTTATTATTGTTGTTGTTGTTATTGTGTTATTGTTATTGTGTTGTTATTATTGTTGTTTGTTATTGTTGTCTCTTCTTCCCATAGCTACCGGATCTAAATAGGGAAATAAAGCCTAAATATAAGTTACGGTAATATCTTCCTGCTGGCTGGATCGTCGATAAGCCTGTGTTATGTAAGGTGAAAGTGAGGCGTAAAGTTGCCTTAACTCGCTTCCTATTTACTGTAACGTTATCGCCTGCTGGGAACTCTCGTCTCTGTGTGTCATTTATAAGAACAACGTTGAATTTAGTGATATTCATGACGTTTGACATATTAATAATTACTTCCGCATTTATGACAGGAGGTTTTTTAGTGGGGGAACGAAGAGGTTATAAAGCTGTGATACATAGAATACACTTTAGCTGACCTGTGTGTGAGAGAGAGAGAGAGAGAGAGAGAGAGAGAGAGAGAGAGAGAGAGAGAGAGGCGGTGGTGGTGTGGGTCGCTTACATGTACTGTTTACTTTGGCGTCCGCGGCGGTGAAAGTGGAAGAAAACTTTTAAACTTAAATCGGAAATTATAATGACTTGTTATTTTTACAGCAGTAGAAAAAATTGGGTTTCAGTGGCCGAATGAATACAACGCTTTTTTCCCGTTCTTCAGAGTCGCCGGTTCGATTCCAGAGTTAGTCTTGGTCTATTCGTCTGTAAATGGGTACCTTACTTCTCAGTTGAGGTAGTGGAAACGGTCGAGTGCAATGCCGGCCATGCTCCCACTTTGCGTACTCGAAGGCTTTATACTGTACTGATCTTGTCCAAACTCAGGAATTACTCTCTCTCTCTCTCTCTCTCTCTCTCTCTCTCTCTCTCTCTCATGAAGTTGAATAAAAGAAAACTTTGTCCTTTCTTTTCTATCACCATCAAGAGGTCACGTCTGCTTCCTGTGTCCGAACGCGGCAGGAACCTCTGAGCGGGAGACGGGACAAAGGCAAGCAAAGCCACAGCCGATGCACCGTTCCGAACACAAGAATTACCATGAGCTCACCAATGTTCATGAGGTTGATATGAGGAGAATTACAGTGCCATTGGTAACTGATAACAGTACCTCGGTAACACTGTGTTATCCTATGGTTTGTAACACTTGCCATGAATGTAGAATTAGGAAATGTGAGTTATCATTGTTATTCAGAATGTTATCTTGTGTTATTGAATGTTTACAACACTACAGCATTTAGTGTTGCCTGATGCTCCCAACACTGGCAAAAGTAAGACAGTGTTGCCTGATAATTTCACAACACTGGCGAAAGTAAGACCGAGTACCCTGTTGTGCTCAGTATTGTGGGAAAGGTTCAACGGGGGGAGGGGAGTTAACTGTGGTGAAAAACATAAGAATTCTAAATGTTCCTAACTCCAGGTGAAAGTAAGTTTAAGAGACTCTTGTCTCTGGGTGAACTTAAATGTTCACTTGCATGTTCCTCACCAATTGTTGTGAAAATGAGAGCGGTCCATGTTATGTGTGTGTGGGGGGGGAAGATCAGTCACTCTTTCGTGTAAATTTTTCCCTCACAGTCATGTTTTCTCTTCCCTAGCCACTTCCGCCCCACTGGTCCCTGGACATTTCCCCACCTCTAGACCTTAACCACACACTTTTATTCTCCCCCCACTCTAGGACCTTAATCACACACCCTCATTCTCCCCTTCACCCCCAGGACCTTAACCACACACCCTCATCTCTCCCTTCAATTTCCAGGATCTTAACCACACCCTCATTTTTCTCTCACCCCCCTCAGGGAGTTTTAACCACACACCCCTCATTCTCTCACCCCCCAGGACCCAACCACACACCCCTCATCTCCCTCACCCCCAGGACCTTAACCATTAATACCCTCATCTCCCCAACTCTCTAGACCCTAACTACGCCACCCCTCATTCTCCCCTTATTATTGTATCACCCATTCCTTGTCATTCCTGTATTATTATTCTGCCTTTTACTCATATCGCATTCCTTATAAATTGTCTGTATTCTTTTTTAATATACCGTGTGTGTGTGTGTGTGTGTGTGTGTGTGTGTGTGTGTGTGTGTGTGTGTGTGTGTGTGTGTGTGTGTGTACTTCCTTCATATTTTTTGGACGGTTTTGCTTTTTTGTCTTCATGGCGACTGAGTTACCCTTCGACATCCTTGTGGTCAACTAATTTATTTTATTTTGCTACAACTGTATCCCTGACTGAGGTTATAAGATGTGGAATGATGCGAGACGTCCTTGTAACGCCCACAAACGACGTCCGTGTCCGTGGTTTTGTATCCTTTGCGTCATTACGGTAAATCTTACAAGAGAGAGATGTATAAAATATCCTTGAAATGAGTGTTCGACTTGTAGACATGATCCACTTACTTTTAATTAGGAGGAGTGAGAGTTGTCGGGGATCTATCGCGTGTTCGTTTTAATGAAGACTAATTCACCTTTTGTTTTTCTTCTCATTATGACCTATTCCTCACCTGACATTTTTTTTATTCTTATTCCTCTGCTCTTCCTGATTCCTTATACTAATTCCATCGTCATTTTAATTATTCAAGTAGTATTCCTTTGGCCTTAGATTTATATACCTGATTTATACCTGTACATGTCCTGTAATTATTCTCGTTCAGATCTTGTTTTTTTTTTTTCATCTATATAGTTTTTTATGAAACGATCTCCAGCACCAGGTATACAGTGTACAGGTGTGTGTGTGTGTGTGTGTGTGTGTGTGTGTGTGTGTGTGTGTGTTTTATACCGACACGACTCGTCTAATGATGTGATCCCTATCAAGGTGGTGTGACTTGTGTACGAATTCATTATTATTTTTTGGGGGCTCTTTATTTGTTTATTTTATTCACCCGTCGTTGTGCCTCACTGGTACAGGTAGACTACTAGTTTCGTATTGTTTCTTTATTAACTAACTACTGTATCGTGGTTCTAACCCGACCACGACCGACCCGACCAGACCTGAATCGACCCAGACCAGACCAGACCAAACCAAACCAACTCGATCTGAAGTAATTGAATCCAATCCAATTTAATCAAACCTAATTTATCCAATAAACCCAATCTAAAACTAACCTAACCTAAGCTAACCTAACCTAAACCCAAACTAAAACTAATCTAACCTAAGCTAACCTAACCTAAATCCAAACTAAAACTAACCTAACCTAAACCCAAAATAAAACTAACCTTACCTAAACCCACTAATGGATTTGATTGAGTTTGGGGGGACGGTGAAAAATAACTCTACGGTAATCACCAGCCACGTTTAATTACACAACCTTATGATGATGTCAGCTGTGGCGACCATGGAGAGAGAGAGTGAGAGAGAGTATGTCAACACCCCACGATGAATATTATTGTGCTTGCCTCTTTTGTCTCCCCACTTTCTCTCCATTCCACCCCCACCCCTTCCTCCACCTCTCCCCCAAACCTTCTTTCCTCCCCATCCCCATCTCATCCCACACCCCTCCCCTCCCCTCCCCTCCCCAAGATGACTCCAGGAGTTAGGTCACGACTCTCACTTTGATGTCTGGCGCACCCAACATCCCAGACAAGATTCTAAACCTCAAACAGTCTTCAGGTTTTTCATATTTTTTCTTCTCATTCTTGGTCTAACTCTCTGGGATGGAACACCGTCTCTACCCACACAGTCAAACGTAGATACAGGAGTTGGGACCAGGATTAAACCTTTAGATTTTCGTAATTAAAACAGCTGGTGCGGTTAGGTTAAGTTAAGGGGGTAGGTTTGTGTTAGGTTAAATTTGGTATAGATTAAGTTAAAGGTTAGGTTAGGTAAAGGTTGAGTTTGGTAATGGGGAGGTTAGGTTAGTAGTGGGTTAGGTTGGGTAGAAGGTTAAAGGTTTGAAATAGATTAGGTTTAGTTAGTATAGGTGAGGGGGTAGGTTAAGGTAGGTTAGGCTCCAGTCGAATCAAAGTGGTGCTGTAGTGTTGTAGTGGGGTGATGCTGTTAGAGTGGTGGTGTGGTGTAGTGGAGTGGTGCTGTAGTGGAGTGGTGCTGTAGTGAAGTAGTGCTGTAATGGAGTAGTGCTGTAGTGGAGTAGTGCTGTAGTGGAGTGCTTCCTCCGTGGCACACGGCCGCGCGAGTCAGGCTACGTACCACACTCACGTCTTATCGACCTCTGATCAATAGTCGGCCTCTCTGGTGGACGAAAGACAAAACTAAGATAAGAGACAAGACTGTAATGAAATAAAAACCACCATCTATTTAACAAAGGGTTGATAGATAAACAGATGATAAATTAGAAGTATGATGAGATAAACAAGATAAGAAAAAAAACAATAGAGAAATAAAGTAAGTTAAAGATTTATACTACGATGAAATAAAAAAGCGTCACTAGTTTTGATCAAATTTGGAAATAGTGGAATATGAAGTAAACAGTAAAGTAAAGAAAAAATGGTATTCTTATATAAAGCTTAATGTCTCCTGTGTTTCTGTCTTGAGCAACAACGGCAGATGAACACGACAGTTGACCGCACGAAGATGTGGTCTCTGGAAATCCATTTTCGTAAACCTGGGACAGCGGGAGCTTTTACCAGGAGCTGTGAGGTTGGGGTGGGTTTGGTAGGGGTGGGTTTGGTCGGGGTGGGTTTGGTGAAGTGGGTTTGTAGAGAGACGCTGGTGGAGGTGGCCTAGTGGGGGAGTCTCCTGAATAGTGGTTGTATGGTGGTAGTTGTGGTTGTTGGTAGTTGACTGTTTATTAACGAACGATATCGATGCCAGCACTAGTGTTTCAAGACGTAATCGTATAATTACCGACCTACGATAGCGACCCAAGATATGTTATGTTGGCCTGTGCGACCCATGACACCGACCTACTACACCTGTTATATTAACCTTGATAGCGACTCACGGCATTTAACCTAACCTAACCTAAACTTAACTTGATAGCTGCCTACTGTACCTGTCATATTAACTTAGGATAACTCTTCTATTGGCCTACTATAGCGACCCACTATGCCATCCGGGGTTATCACACAACACAATCGGCATAGGATATCATAAAGCGATAGCGACACGCGACGGTTGGTCTGTCTCCAAATATTATGTGTCTAATTGGACGATATTTTACGAGCCTTAATTTGACACCCTTATTTTTTTAAGTTATCTCAGAGAAATTTTTCAGTAAGATTCTGGAGTATTTGTTTGCGTTTTGTACCCTGGGAAAAAAATTCGTCATTCAGTATTTATCTTTAAAAAAAAATGCGAGTGGATTCTGTCTAATGATCGTGTAGAAACTTTTTTTTTCCCTCGGCTGGAGTTGTAAGAATGTATCTGTTATGATGAATATATATTTTTTTATTTTTTTATTTTTTTTAAGAAGGCAGGGGGGAGGGGGTAGTGAAGATAGAAGCCAGAAAAGAATTGGATTCCTTGGTCAGCGTTGCCAGTTAAGCGGAAATGTCGTCAGATTTTCATGCTCCCTACAGCAACTTTTTTGAGAAGGTCGATTCTCTTGTATTTTAGTGAATATTGTTGTGATATTGGTGAATTTTATCGAATTTGGGGTTAAATTTAATGAAGTTATGGAGTTTTTAACAGTTAGCTTACTTTCTTATCAGTTAAATATCATATAATTACTTAGTTAATGAGTTATAAAAATTTACCTCCTCCTCCTCCTTTAGAGTCGATTACGTCACTCGGTGTGTACAGGTCAGCTTAGGTGGACGACTGAGTTACTTAAGGTTTCCTGGTCATCTAATACCACATAGTAATACGTCAGCCACTACATAATTTCTACCTCCTATAATAAACTTAACTTCTTGATGTTGGGTGATAGCCGCAACGTAGCTTATATTGACCAACTTAAATTATAGTTGGGAAAAAAATCCAGCTTCGTAAGACCTCAACGCTGGTACAGTTTTAAACACAGCTGATAAGACCAGGCAGCGAGTGTTGTGTGTCTTAGAGAGAGAGAGAGAGAGAGAGAGAGAGAGAGAGAGAGAGAGAGAGAGACTTTAGTAAGAGTGATACGGGACGAGAGGGTTGAGGAGTGTTAGGTGAGTCACATGTGTACTTGGGGCTCTTATCCTCCCCGTGACAATCATCCAAACATGGGGATAATTTTAGTGTGTGTGTGTGTGTGTGTGTGTGTGTGTGTGTGTGTGTGTGTGTGTGTGTGTGTGTGTGTGTGTGTGTGTGTGCTACAGATAAGATTAACGACACTCTGGCCTGGTGTATTACGGGCGCGTGTACCATCCAGTGTCCTGCCCAGATAACACCTCCAACATCCCCCCCCCTTCCTCAAATGCGAATTTGACCTTTGTATATAAGTGTGTTAGAGGCTGTTATGGTGGGAGCCGGGGTAACACACACCCACACACACACTGGCGCTATGTGACGTCCTCCTCTCTGGCTGTGTCACGCTTTGTCAAGTTGTCTTACACCAAGGGAGAAATAACATGGGGCGCCAGGTGTAGGTTGTGTGAAGGTGGTGATCTAGGTAGGGTGTATTGTGTGGTCTTACCGGGTTATTCAGCCACGCTCTTTATCAACTCACTCAGCGCTCCTGCCGTGATGGACTGAGAGGAGAAAATTGTGTGGTCACCTTTCTCTACAGGTATATCTATAATTAAGGAACAGGTTGATTCAGGTGTGTCAGCCTGATAATGTGCAGTCCACTCCCACGCCGGTGATGGAGGACCTGCTTGCCCCCCCTCCTCTCAGCCCTCTTATTCCACCCTCCCGTCCTTAGTCTCCTTTCGTCCACCCGTTCCACCTGTCACAGCCAACACGGGTAGGCAGGGGGCTCCCATCTCCTACCTGAGTAGTAATTTCGCCTTTATTGCTCCCATGCCAGCAGGTGGAGGACAAAATACTTGAAATTCCATCCGTTTTTCCATCACGTGTGTCGGTCGGTCCATCCGTCTGAAGCCGCTTGAGGTATTTGGGTGAAGCTCGATAGTTCATTATGCATCGCCACAAAAGTTTCCGTCACGTAGAGATTTACGGTCTTGTCTTCGAGGTCGTAGTTATGGGTCAAACGTTAGATTTACCATCCTTTTACCCCGTGCCAGAGTGGTGCTAGGTCACAGGTGAATAATCTGCTTCCTGGAGGTGAGGTGATGGTAGAGCTAACGCGCTGGCGAGGGAGGGAAAAAAAAATCATGGGTCGTGCCCTGACTACCACCACCACCGCCTCCGTCTATTTCTTTCCCCCTTCCGTCCCTTTTTATACCTACGCTATATAAGATAGGGAGTCATATAGCTTTACTCCAGCCCGCCCGTCTGTCTGTCTGTCCGTCCATAAGAAATGATGTTTCTTACCTTTAACACCTGTACCATTTATGATGTTACTTTCTACCTGTATAGAGAAAATTATTATTGTTATTATTGTTATTGCTTTTCGTATTATTATTATTATTACTACTACAATTATTATTATTATTATTATTATTATTATTATTATTATTATTATTATTATTATTATTATTATTATTAATATAATACTTTTTATCATCATCATTTGAGTAAGTAGTGTTAGAGTTGGCAACATTGTTTAGTTAAAAAATAAAATAACCTTTCCATTCTTTATTATGGTGTCAGGTTCAGTAATATGTGAGTCGCGCCTTTTATTCTGGCACCCTCTATGTGGCGAGAAACGTACACTCCATTAATTTGCATACGAATAACATATCTTTGAGCGGGAAAACTTTTATTCCTGTTATGTAAACGGTCGCTTATTGCTTGTGAATTTGACTGTTTGTGCTTGTGTCTCTCTCTGAGTGCTTGGGGGTGCTTTTTGACCGTGTTTGTCTGTTTGTGTAGGTGTTTTTTATAGGTTTTTTTTTTCCTTTGTGTTTGTATTAATGGGTGTTTGTATTGGGTGTTTGTATAGGTTGGAGATTTGATGACTGTCTGTTTATGTTTTGATTGTGTTTACATGTGTTGTGATTGTTTGGCGTGCGTGTGTGTTTTTTTTGTCTCCTTTTTTTCTCATCAGTTTTGAGTGTCTCCCAAGTGTCTTGTTGAAGGATTGTGCGCTATTGTCCCCTGGCTCCTGGCTGGTGTTGGCCTCTTGCAGCAGCCGTAGTGGTGAAAGGAAGAGAGGAAGTGAGAGTGAGAAAGAGCAGTGGTAAGAGGAGTGGAGAGTGGGAAGAGGAAAGGATGGAGAGAGTTGGTGGCTGGTGTAGGAGTATTGGAGAGAGAGAGAGAGAGAGAGAGAGAGAGACAGAGAGAGAGAGAGAGAGAGAGAGATTATAATGGCTTTAGTTTACAATCAATCAAAACATTTATATATTTTCCTCCTTAATTTAATATTAGGTAAACGTAAATAATTAATTAAACCAGTCATAATAATACCTTTTTGGTGATTATAGATGTAACAAAAATTATTAGTGGGTTAGGTTAGTTTAGGTTAGTTTAGGTTAGGTTGTGTTCCTCCTGGCGTTGTCTAGGACTTGATACCTGCCCCACTTACCTTAATGCACTTGACACCTATCACACGTAACCTAAACTTCTATTTTATTCGAGTTCAACTGTTGGTACTGACTCTACTGAGTGGGTGTACCCGGTCTCTTTCCCAGAGCCCACACCCACCCACCCATCCCAATCGCTGATGTATCTTGTAAATGTGTATTAGATATTCCAGGGATAGTTTTCAGCTGAGTGAATGATTCTGCTGGTAAACAGACTTGCTGGCGTTACCTGTTAGACTAGAGGGGATGTGTTTGAGTTACCTGTATTGTATATTGTGAGGAGCTGCCGTGTATTTCTCTTTGATGTCCAGGTGTTTGTGTGAGGCCATTGTTTGTTTTTGTTTTTCTATTTGATGTGTTGCGTATAAGGGCCTAGTAGTGTGTGTGTGTGTGTTGGGTAAAGTGCAGCTGTTGCGTGTAAGGTCCGTGCGTAACCGTTGAGGTGTATGGATTGCGTGGCTTGCGTGCGTTGCGTGCGAGATAACGGACCTCGGTGGCGTGTTGCGAGAGGGGAGGAAAGGTGGAGAGAGACGCTGGCTCACCCAAGATTTCCTGAGGTCAAATCCTACTGTTCCGACTATTGAAGGCCGTCTTTAGCCTTCCTTCTTCTTTCTTCTTCTTCTTTCTTCTTCTTCTTCTTTTTCTTCTTCCTTCTTCTTCCTTCCTTCTTGCCAGATATCGAAGCAAGTGGCGCATCAGTCTTGGTGATTTTTTTTCGAAGTCATGAACAATGTAGTGGACCTGTCATTTACTATACAAATTAAAGGTGTCTCAGGTAAATCATTATATAGACAGGTACAAAATAAATCGTAATTGTCATTTTATAGTGAGTAAAGCCGAGCCTAATTTTATTCAGCGTTTGAGATGGAAGACAGAGTTTTTTTCTTCTTTTTCTTCTTCTTCGTCAATTAGTCTTCTAATGCGTAGAGCGAGACCTATTCTTAATGTGTAAATCAGTTAGCATTCTTAAGTGGGTAATAGGGAGGAGAGTGTGGGAACCCTGTCGTAGGTTTTCTTATCTTTCTCAAATCGAAAGTAGGGATAATGCTGAATGTCCGTCTGTCCGTTTGTGTGTGCGGACAGACACCACCACGCACCCAAACCTCCACCACCACTACTACTAGTATACCCGGCCTGGTGTGACTGCCGCCGGGGCTAAGATTATAAGAGAATTTAATTTGTTAATGTTTTTTTGTTTTTGTTTCTTGTAATGGTTGTTGGAGGTTTACTGCTGAGGTATTAGTGCCGCGGCCCGACCAGTGATTGTCTCCAGCTGTTCCCTTCTACCCCCGCCCTCACCACGTCACCCCTGCCCTCATTACGTCACCCCCCCCCCTCCCCGTCACTCCACACACTACACTCATATAAACTATAGGAAACGAGCAAACTAAGTAGCTAATTTATTTTTTATTTTTTAGTTTAACGACCAACGGGAAGGTGACACATACTTATGAATGGATAAACGCGTGTAGTGATGACCTTCCAACAAGACATTCATTACGTGCTTTAAAACATGATCTTGGCCACAGGTAATGAGTGTTGGGTATCGTAGTGTTCTCACCTGATCTTTCATCCTTTCCCTACACCAGTTGTCAGTGATGGCAGGTGTGTGAGTTATTGCCTTATATCTTTTATTCTGTGTTGTCTACTGTCCGCTGTCACCTGGTGCTGTGTGTGTGTGTGTGTGTGTGTGTGTGTGTGTGTGTGTGTGTGTGTGTGTGTGTGTGTGTGTGTGTGTGTGTGTGTGTGTGTGTGTGTGTGTGTGTGTGTGTGTGTGGTTCTCTCGGGCTGTGATGCTGATAAGATGATGATGTATTATGTTGTTTGGTGTTTATTTCTTTGCACACGAAGAAGATAAAACCTGTATGTGTTTATAGTCATGGATTTGAAAACAAACAAACGTAAACATATAACAGGATAAGAGACAGTGGTAGGGAGGTATTTGGCAGTGTGGGAGCTGGTGAGAGAGAGAGAGAGAGAGAGAGAGAGAGAGAGAGAGAGAGAGAGAGAGGCAACGATTGTCACAACTTTGGCAGGGGTGAGGAATGGAGCCATCCATGTAGGAGACAGTGATACCATCATCTTCCTCCCAGCCCCTCGCGTCCCCATACTCCCTCACCTCCTCCCTTCTTCTATTTCGTTATCTTCCTTCTTCCCTAACCTGGTTCTCCTCGCCTTCCCTCTTACTCCTACTGAGCCTCCTCCCCTTATTCCAACTTCTCATCACCCTCCTTCCCCCCTACTCCTCATCTTGCCCCCCTTTCCTTAATCCCCACCCACCTCTCCTTTCCCCCTCTCTCCTCGCCCCGGTGACACAGCCCAGTGCCTGAGACCTTGGCTCTCGTGCCAGTGTCAACATATCATTACCATAATACGCTGCCGCTGGCATCTTCCTTAAACTGCGTAGCCTACCTCTTCTTCCTCCTCATCAATGTCGGCTGGTTGATGTAAGTTGAGGGTGAATGATCATTGTAGCTCTAGGCTGGGATACTTGTGATAGGTTAGTAGTGGATAGGTTGAGATTGGGCTGACATAACGTGGGTGATAGATTACACAAGTATCTTAAAGTTGTATGACCATGAGACCTGTTAGCGTGAAGTGGATAGTTTGAGGATAAAGGACCTTGTAGGGCTTAAGAGATAATAATATTAATGAGAGGTTTGTTGATGATTGATCAGTGGTGAAAATTATGTTAATGACAAGCCAATGATACCGTTGTAAAGGGTAATTCCCGTGATAAATTAGTTAGGATCAGTTGGGTGATGGATTGGCTAGACTGAGGGCAGTAATAGATGAGTTAATGGCTTGTAATTGGTTGACACATGAGCTGAAAAAAAAATACTGTGTCGGTAATGAGTTGCTTAGGTGGATGCTGGGAGTAGGTCAGGATTTAATGTTTTTGAGTTAGATACAGATATAATTTACTCTATGGTAGGTCACTGACAACAATTTGTTATACTCTTTGAGACACCAAAACACTTGAGGTACAGATGTTGAGTAACTCATTCCATATGTTGTTGAAATCTAAGAATTATATATGGGAGACACAGTACAGTGAAGAGCAAACCTCTGTATTCTCTGTATTACATTGTTGGTTGATGCTGTAACAGACCCAAGCGAGAGAATAGTTTAGTTGTTAAGACATTTGGTTAAAAAATAATTGGACTGATTAGAGTAATGATGTTAGCGAGTTGGATGAGCACACAAGGCATAATTAAGTCATACTGTTAAAATTGGATGTGGACAAGTGTGTGTGTGTGTGTGTGTGTGTGTGTGTGTGTGTGTGTGTGTGTGTGTGTGTGTGTGTGTGTGTGTGTGTGTGTGTGTGTGTGTGTGTGTGTGTGATTGGGTTAGGTTAGGTACGAAATTAGGAGCGTTACGTCTCGGAAGATCTCATGCGTGTTGAATATTTAAAACTCCCGAGTCATTCATCTTAGTAAAATATTTCTTGCTTACTGGCTTGAAATACGTCTGTAAAAATCTGTGTAATCGGTGGAGGCCGAGAATCACAATTCACGATGATCAACGGCTTTAAAATGGCCATTATATCCTCTTTAAACCCCACGGCAGAGCAATTATTTATTATTAATTGTTGTTGAGCGTGGTGATGGTAGTGGTGGTGATCGCTCGTTACTTCTTGTTCCCTCTGTATATAATTTATTGTTAGATGTGGACGATGCTTACGGGAGATGGCGTCATAGATGAATGGTGTTATCGCCTGAGTAACATTTGGTGGTGGTGGTGGTGGGTACTGCTGGATACACTCAACTGTCTTATGCAGCAGCAGGTGGTGTCTACTGTTTACGTTGCTTGAACGGCAGCTTTAATACCGGCCCAGGTCTCCTCGTCTGTTGGATTGATCTGTTCTTTTGGAAGAGGAAGCCATAGGAGCCTGTGTCACGCAATTCCAGGCCGAAAGCGTACTCCACACCAGCGCTGTCATAGGCCCACTCGTCCACCACCCTATTTGTGAACCAGTTCCTTCCTATCTCCCTCCTAAACCTTAATGGTTACATGCTATAAAATCAAAGCAGGACATAAGAAAACCGCCAGGGTAAACTTTTCTGGGGTTGGGAACTCTAGGAACAACCTGACAGAGTAAACTCTATTGTACCTTCTCTGAGTGTGAGCTCAATCAAGACCAAACTCGATCAACACTAGAGCAGGTGCAGATAAAAATGAAGCCAGTTCACCCCCCCTCAAAAGCAACTCAGATTCACATAATGTTCTTACTTGTTCGTCGTAGTTAGCGGGCTTGTCATCCGTGTAGCCGTATGGGGTCATCCATAACTCGGAGTAGGAATGGATCGTGACGAACATTTTTACGCCCAGATCTTTAATGAAATCCCTCACAGCCTGACTTTCCTTCTCAGAGAACGCAGACTTTCCTGAAAATTCATCAATAAAGTAATATTTTTTTACAATCTCACTCCCAAAACTGGTTTTTAGGCATTTTCGTGGTGTAGATTAACATACCCCTTTTCTCCTCTAATATATATATATATATATATATATATATATATATATATATATATATATATATATATATATATATATATATATATATATATATATCCCCAAGGCCCCGTTGTGGATTGGTGACCTGTGTCCGGGTGGGTTATTCCTCAATAAAAAATGGCTCACCCCGTGCCCCTCCTTCCCTTTTTAGTGTAGGTCCGAGATCACACTGTTAGGTGATGTGCCACTCTACCTGAGATCAAGCCGTGCCCACGATGCCATATCAGCCACCCGGGTCACTGGTGACAGGGTCCATCCAGCAATCATCCCAGCCACTTACCCTCCTTGAGCTCCTCCTAACCACTCACCTGCAACAATTTTACTCTTTCTATTACTCACATATTGTACTTGCCTTAAGGATGGGGTTCATTGTAGCTCCCCCAAATCCCCTCCCCCCCCCTATTTTAATTAGCATTTCCTACCCATTTCAATGTTGTATGCTAGTTTAGCACGACTTTGCAGCACTATGATGTCTGCCAGTCGTGGTGTCCCGAACCCCAGTATGGCAATGATTGCGGACGCAAGGAGTATTCTTCGGCACTCTTTAACCATGTAGAGGGCAGGGATTTCTCTCAGGTGAATAAAATCGTCTTGCATTAGCCAGAATGAATTATCTAAGTACGCTGTCGCCCTTTAAAGGGTTAATACGCCCATAAATGAAACTCATGAGTTTAATGTTAAAAGGGTCAAACCTGTGAGAATAGTAATAGTAATAATATGACAATGAGATATCCTTATTTGCACTGTTGTTTTGCTTATTACCTTCTGAAATCAACCTTTCAGCTCATTTTAGGCCTTAGCCAATTGTTACACACACTGTACATCTTACGTGAAAGATCACGGGCAACAGTCAGCAGCTATTTGCACAATCAGACACTCGATTCTGGTACATTTCCGAGACAACCAACGGTGTCAATCACGTGGGCCAAGTACCAGGAATCACACAGGTTGGAATAGTCAACTCACAGCATCCGCCACATGTGTCTCGGTATGTCACCAGTTATCACAAGATGGGTTGAGATAATCAGTCAGGTGGGCTATGCATTCAGCCTCACAGACAGACAGACTTGATCTGTCACCTCTTTTGTGAGGATGTTTCTGAACCTGTTTTGTTTTGTAACCTGTCATTGGAGACAGAATCATGCTAACAGGCACAAGTAAACCAGTTGAGTTTTTGCAGTATTCACTATCACCATTGTTTGTGTGTTTTGTAAGAATGCACAGCCAGATGATTCAGTGAAGAAAAGAAGGAACAGATGAATTCTTGAAGGTTAAAACTTAAAGGTGTATAGAACTTAGAACAAAACGACTCCTTTAGCGTTTTCTTCATACATTAAGTTATTTTATGTAATCTCTCGAGCTTCTCCTTAACAGGGACACAAAGAGAAAAGGTAAATCGCCTCGTCTTCATGTTTGTTCAGAACTCGGCCCTCGAACCAGTCATAATCAACCTGAACTAGCCTTGCAACCTCAATGTCCAGCCCGAATTCTTTATCAAGCACGTTTTTTCTAAAGTAAGAAGACTTGAACAGACCCACTTATTTAAATCGCGATCTACATTTATATCTCGAGCAAATAATTTCTAAGGATTTTATGAGTTACCCCTCAGAATTTCCCTCCTCTCCAGGAAGCTTACCTGTCCTCAGCATAGAGTAACTCTGTATATCCCATACGTACTTACAATCATCACGCCGACTCAGAATTATATATATCTATCAATAAATTAAGAGTATTCACCAATCAACAAAATGAACTAAGTAATGAGTATCAAGTCTTGATTAATTTCATTATCTACTGTACTGCATTTACATTATTGATCTTTTACCAAAGCCTATGAAAATTTAAACAACAGTTTCTTTTACTTGCTGTTTATACTCATATCCTAGAAACCACTTAATGTTTACTACCTACTTTTTCTTTGATTCAGCAAAAAATCCTTGCTATTTTTTTCTTACCCCCTTATAAATGCACACTTTTAGAAAATTTTCCTATGGTAAACTAATGAAATTACATGCACTGCTGAACACATGCACAAACACATAAGTTAACTTTATAGACAACGTAAACATTAATCACTTCCTTCCAATGTTTAATCAATAAAAATCACGCTTATACATAATAATGAATGTATAAACCGGTTCCTTACTTAAACTGCCTTTGGAATGGCAATTTACCTTAATTAGCACTCATAATTAATTATGGTTATGAGGTGCACCAGTTCAAATTTTGTAGGCCGTGCCGAATATACTGTAGTCAGAGCTGGCCGCTAGGTGGCTGACCCGACGGTACCTGTTTGTAAACATAATGTTCCCTCATATAATCCAGTTATTTTGTGCTTTTTTGACTGGATATTTAGTAATTATGCCTCGTCCTACTAAAAAGAAACAAAGCAGATGCCCTCAAGATGAAAGCAAGTAAGTGTAGAAGCATCGTGTGTTCACACTATAAAAAAAAATTGGTATCATTAACTCATGGAAGGTTGGGTATCGTTTGCTCCTGTAGGATGGCGTTTTTCTGTCAATGATTCAACAGTAAGAACCATCTGCTAGTTAAGGGGGAAATAAGGCGTGTATTTACAGATACTTCCACATGTTCTGTGATCAATGTTGTGCATGTATTTAAAGATCCATTTGTTCTCAAGGTGGACGAGGTAATGCTCATTGGCTTCAAGATTGTAATAGGAAACGTTCAGGTGCAATTACTGATGTGAGTGTACTGCATTTAATATATGTTGAATGTTTGTATTGATGTTTAGATTAACCTTAGAATTATTTATGGTGGCAGTATGCCCAAATATTGTAGGGTTCAGGATCACACCAATTATCTACATAAGGTCTTTTTATTAAATAAGTTTTTTAGTACGGGGGAGGGGGACCCCGTGCTATACAAGGAATCGGTGTACAGCTATCGTTCCTCCGGTCCCATTCCTAGTCAGGGTCTGGAGTCACAACCAGCAGTGTTGTGGGGATGGAATGGTGGGTGTACCTCCAACTTGACCCACCTTAAATAACCAACTCTTCCTACACATTACTAACTCGGCCCATCTTGCACTTCAAACAAGTAGCTGACTAAGAGGTTCAGAAATGAGTTTGAGATATATTTTATGTCTCTTTTGGTTCACTGAAATACGAAGTGTGTGAATGAGTGAATACCGTGAGTTCAATCGGTATGAAGGACGAATTTTATGAGTTTTATGTTAGTAGAACTTAATCAATGAACCACATTCGTAACTTGTGCTTCCCCCCCTGTGATTTCGAATAGGGTTTGAAATTATTGCTTCCAGCAGTTTGCCTACAACTGATGTTTAACAAACTGATTGGACAGTAATTAGAGGAGAGTGATCTATCTCCCTTCTTGAAAATAGGTATTACATTTGCTATCCTCCAGGATTCTGGCACTACACCCTTTTTTAATATGTTAAACAAATTTGCAAAGGGCATACTAAGCCCTTCCTTACATTCCTTTAATACTCTGGCAACTATCTCATCGGGACCTTGTGACTTATTAGGCTTTAGTTTGTCTATTTGCTACCTAAAATCGTTACTAGTCACTAGTATCTCTCTTAATCTATTTTCTTCACTATCTCTGTATATAGTCGGTGCCTCGGGTATCATGTTTAAATTTTCGATTGTGAAAACTTGAAAAATACCTGTTCAGATTATTGCTCATTTCTCCTTCGTTATCAGTTAGCTCACCGGTATTGGTCCAATCTTGTCTCGTGTTTAGTTTGATACATTTGAAAGAATCCCTTGGGTTTAACTTCGCCTCCCTTGTTACCTTCAGTTCATTAGTCCTCTTTGCTTTTCTCATCTCCTTCTTAACCTTACTGGCCAATACCTTATAATAATCTCATATGTATGGATGTAAACTAAACGATTTATTCTCCAACCTATAGCCTTCCTTTGGTCAATAATATTCTTTAAATAATTATTTATCCATTTGGGGTCATTGTTATTTGATCCGAGTTTTCTGTATGTAATGGTATGTTCTGTCTTTGTGCATTAAATAACTCGTTATTTAAATTGTTGTGGAACTAGTCACCCTCAGATCTCATGATCAGGTTATCCTCAACCGTCATATTTTGTGAGGGAGTCATGTCAGGTTTCCAGGTAGTGATCTTAATTGTGAACTAAATAGAAAATTGAACATCATATATATAAAAGAAAAAAGATCACCTCTTTTACATAATTATGTACAGTGGTCCCTCGGTTAACGAGCACAATCCCTTCCAGCAGGTTGCTCGTTAACCGAAACCATTGTTTCAATGGGTTTTTGGGTAATTGGTTCCAGCTCACCGAAAATTGCCTAAATTCAACAAAAAAGGTAGAAAAGTACACTTACTTTGAGGTGTGTATGTAGAAGGCTCCTGGATGATGATGATGATGATGGGAATTAGAATGGGGGTGGAGGAGAAGGAAGAAGAGAAGGCATTGGGGTGGAAGAGAAGTCACCCCATGGCACCATTTCACCCATAAAATTATAGTTCTCTTGGTGTAATTCAAGATTATTTTCTTTAAATCAACACTGCACTGCATTATATATTGTCAATATGTAAAATAAATTTCAAAATGACCAATAATTTGCTTGGAAACACAGGAACTAGTTTCTTTACCTTCAATTATGTTCAATAATTGTTAAAATGACTAAAGAAGTTAATATTAAACTTTTAAAATTATTGAATAGTATAAACTTCTTGATATTTACTAAAATAGTAAGGAATTTAAGCCCTAAAACCGATTACTGTATTGGCGGACTAATACTACAGCTGGTGGACCGCCAAATGCAAGCGAAAACATGTTGAAGTCGGCTCGTAAAAAACTCGTTAATCGAGGGATTGCTCGTTAACCGAAGTTAAGAATCTTATGGAAGGTAAATCGTCAACCGAAATCTCGTTAACTGAGGCGCTCGTTAACCGAGGGATCACTGCATTAATATATTCATAAGATAGAATGAAAAGATAAATAATAACAAATCAATTTCCCCCCTTATAATCTATGCAGCTTTTTATCATTGTACCTTTATCATTCATGCAAAAATGTGTAAACTTTAACTTTTAAGTCCGAGTTCGTTAACCTAAGTCAGTGGTGTCAAACTCAAAACCTTTCGAGGGCCAATTCTTACTATAGTTACCCTATTCGGGGCCAACACAAGTGTTATATCACATATTTGCAGGATTGAAGTTTACAGCTTCACACATTGTCTTACCTAGCTTAACAGGAATACCTCATTTGGGTTTGTCTGATCTTAAGTATGTAAAATTCACTTAACTTAATAAACATGATTAAAGCTAATAATAGGATAACAAAAGGTATATATATATATGCATTATTTATAAGCATTTTCCCTTTTTAGAAGTGTTATTACTAGCATTAACAATATAAATTCAATTATTGCCACAATGATGTAAAGATCATTTCAGAATTCACGGACTCATTCATATCTGCATTTTTTCCTTCATATCTATTTCTATCATAATTTCACGGGCTGATAAATTTTACCGTCATCCCTCGGGCCATGAGTTGGTTATCCGAGATGATCTGAGTTGGACTGTAACCGAACGGTGTTTCTGCCCTTATTTTTTTTCGAGGGGATGGCATTCCAGTAGCAGTACTTTTTTAATCTGTCCGCACCATACCTCTGAATAATCAAATAACATTGAACAACAGAAGTGGTGACAAAATCTTAGAAACTAAACAAAAGGCAGAAAATCTTTGTTTCAAATTTGTAGAACCTACTTAACAGTTCTTCACCAGTTTGAGCAACATTATTTATGTAAGATTAGTCAAGGAAATGGCATCAAATAAGTCTGATTCATCATTTTATACACAGTACTGTACAGATATTCTCATATATTGTAACTGTGTGACCTATATGCTAATGAAGGAATATAGATTTTGGAATTTGTATATCTGTTAAGACATTAACATGTGGTAATAGTATTTTAAATTTCAAAACAGTATTTTATTTTCACAAAAATAAGCAAATGTTTAGTTGAATAATAAATGGAATACTGTATTGGCATTTCTAAAATACATAATGCATGTAAAGTACGTACTCAAATATTGGGCTCAATGAAAATATTAATTAGGCCCTTTACTTTATTTAACCAACATAATGTGGAACAACTAAATAGGGCAAAGGGAGTGATTTCCTAAAAGATCTATTCTTCATTAAGTATTTTGTGTAAGTCTTTGTTCTTTTTGTTTTTATTTTAAGTACCCATATACTACTACACAAATAATAATAATAATAATAATAATAATAATAATAATAATAATGGATGGCCCTCGAAATTGAAGATGGCCGGCCCTAGGGCCACCTAGGCTTGAATTTGTTTAAGGTGTAGAAGCTGTCGCCAACACAACAACCATACCCTGAGTTAACGAACTGCATAACCCAGTGTCAAGGAATAGTCTGAGAAGACCGGACAACTTGCCAACTGCATTGGCTAACCATTATCCCGTAACACGATTCGCAAATCGATTAATATCCGGGTCCCCAATTACTGCTGGGTAGACAGAGGCAAATGGCATAAAGAAACTTGCTCATAGTGTCACCCTGCCCGGGGATCGAACCCAGGTCTGCTCGCTTGCGAGGCAAGCATGCTGACCACACACACATAAATATATAATGTTTTTTTCTTCAAGATACTGCATTAAGTGTTCTTGAGGTGCCTGGTCTATAGATCCTGGTGCTAAATTTAGTTGCAGTGAAATATGTTAATATAAAAGAAATATTAAAACTGCACCAAATTTTGGCCTCCAGAATGGTAACCCATTCACTAAGACAGACCCTGTTGACATTTCATCAATTTCTCTATTAGATAATTTAGACACCTTACTAGATAATCCATCTTATTATTGTAAACCAAAGATAATAAATCATAAAAATGCATATACAGTAATTTGATCAAACTCTGACTTGAGAAAACTAGACTTCTTAAAGCTTTGCATATACTGTACTGTACCGAATATTATTATAAAATAAATGCAACATTAATGGCTACCCTTTGCCCATGAAATGACACCTTCCAATAACCTCGCACTTGGGACACTGGCATTTTATGTTCACCAGCCAACTGCGTTAATGTTTCTTCAAGATGATGCATTTAGTTCTTCTCGAGGTGCCTGGTCTTCTAGATCCTGGTGCCAAAGTTGTAGTGAAATCTGTTAATATAAAAGAAAATTTTAAATACTGTACCAAAATTTTGGCCTCCAGAATAGTAATTCATTCACTAAGACAGATTCTGCTGACATTTCATCAACTTATCTATTAGGTTATTTAGATGCCTTACTAGATAATTCCTGTCTTAATATTATAAACCAATGATATATAAATACTGTAATGGAAAATGCAAATAATTTTATCAAACTCTGATTTGACAAACTAGACTTCCTAAAGCTCTGCAAATACTGTACAGTACTTTACTAATTATTATGACAATAATTATTATAAAATACATGCAACAGTTATGGCCACCCTTTGGCCATGAAATGACATCTTCCAAAATCTTCAGACTTAAGAGAATAGCATTTCATGTTCACCGGCCCACCGCGATGAGGTAGGTGGCCAAGGACCGGACCAGGGTTAAATGTACGAAAGGCAAACCTTTCGTTCGTGGTACCCCAAGCCACGAACTCACTGAGTTGAAACTCAGTTGAGTACTTTGGGATTCCCAATGATAGCTAGGTTATCATCGTGAATCGCTCGCCCAAAGGCGATATGCTGGTGACCTACACAAGAAGTGGCTGGAAATAATAATAATAATAGCTGGCACTTTGTTTCTCGAAAGTGCAAGTTCTTCTAAAAATATTCACTAGCACTCAAAACACAACAATAAAAGATCACAAAATGTGACAGTTCTATTCTATAATTCATATACCCTAAGTTTTAATATGGTACTTTCCAAACTCTGTAATTCTCCATCACCAGACCTTGTTCCGAATCATAAACTTTCTAAATATGAAAGTTTTGGGTTTTTTCTTAAAGGTCTCCACAGAAGTCATCTGCTTTATGGATGTTTGCAACCAGTTGTACAATTTGAGTGCTGTATAGGAAAAGATTGGGCAGCAAAATAACATTCCCTTACTGCTCTAAGCTCTTCAAGGTGTGAAAGATCATTACTATGCTAATCATTCCAGAATGTGTAGTCAGGGGAATTAGTAGCTTGGCCAAATACTTAGGCTCAGCAAACATTAGTGTCATTAAAAGTCATTCGACAGAGTTTGAACTCTGTCCTATCTTTAACTAATTATTGTCACCACCTACTAACTTACTTACTCACAATAATTTAATTTAAGATTTAATTCTTGGACGCTACCCACGCTGTGGTGGGTGCTAACTCCCATCATCCTTAACTCATTTAAATATTGTCTCCATATCACAAGTCATAGCGTGTCCTGCGAGACACGAGTACCAATGCATTGGTGTCTGACCACATGGACTTGTGCACAGGCTCGTCCGCCCCAAGGGGTGTAACAAATTAATTAAATAATAAATAATAAGCCCAACATGAATAAAGAGACACTTAGAAGCAGCAGATGCAGGTAGTGGAAAGCTTGAGAGAAATAGTTGCATAATGTCGGGAAAGCGGCGTGGTGTTTACCCACATAAACACGGTACCCTTCACGGCTCCACCCACACAACTCTTTTACTGTGGTTAATAAGTAAATAATTAAAAAATATATTATTAGTTGGCATGTAACGAGTAACAATTTCTTTCAATTGTATTGGAGTTAAAGTATTAAAAAACCATACTCAAGTAAAAGTACCAAAAATTTTGAGTGTCATTTAAAAATTAATTACCCAAAAATGTTACTTGAGTACAGTACTCAAGAACATTTCCTTAATTTACAACTCAGTAGTGGAGTCATCTTCTTGTGGGGATTACTGAACGCGGTCAACCTCTTGCGGGGAATACTGGACGCCGTCATCTCTTGCCAGTCGTACTGGACAGTCATCCCCATGCCATCTCTTACCTGTAGTACTGGAGTCATCCTCTTGCAGGGAGTACTGGACACAGTCATCCTCTTGTGAGGGGTACTGGACAGTCATCCTCTTGCAGGGAGTACTGGACACAGTCATCCTAATGCCGGTAGTACTGGACACAGTCATCCTCTTGCAAGGAGTACTGGACAGAGACCTCCTACCACAGAATGAGTCACTAATCACTATATCATCACCTACTTACCTACTTATTCGTAATAATTTAATTTAGATTTAATTAATGAACGCTACCCACGCTGTGGTCGGTGCTAACTCCCATCATCCTTAATTCGTATCAATATTGTCTCCATATCACAAGTCATAGCGTGTCCTGCGAGACACGAGTACCAATGTATTAGTGTCTGACCACATGAACTTGTGCCCAGGCTCGTCCGCCCCAAGGGGTGAAACAAAATTAATTAAATCCATTGTAAAAATAATAATAATAATAATAATAATAATAATAATAATAATATTAATAACTAACTTGGCTTAAGCACATCACCAGGGCTGGCTCTAGCTTCTTAGGGACCCTGTGCAAGATACATAATGGGTGGGGGCCCCCATTCCTTAGACAACCCTCCCATCGTGCCCAGCCCCTCGCCCACCATACCATGCATAACGATTGATTTCCAAGTAAATCCAGTACTGTATATCTATTTTCTTCATTGGTAAGTCAACCTCAATTTCTATCATATTTCATTCCCAAACATTTTAATATTTTCCATGGAAAGCAACAACCTGTACTTCATACCAGAAGAGCTAACATGTAATCATGATTGTGATTACTTATTCTGTAGAATTGATTATGATCTCAGAAAATGTGGAATCGATTCCTATGATTACGATTCCTGATTATGGTTACAAGTCTGAATAAGACCGTGAGATAATAGCCCACCAATCTTTATTTGGTAGGCCTACAGCCTCAATCATCTACATTAATATGAATTACCATCAATACAGTATATTTTCCAAAGAAATTATGGATAAAACATAATGCTACTCGAGTACCGGTAATTATGAAAGTACACAAAGGTAACAAAGCACTTATTGTTACATTTTATGCTCTTATTTTATTCTAACAATTAAAAATAACACGTCTCATTGTTATAAACAAGTAACTTTATTGTTAAACAATTATGAACACATAATAACAAATGCAAACATAAATACAGTGGTCCCTCGGTTAACGAAATTTCGGTTAACGAACTGCTTCCCATAAGATTCTTAAATTCGGTTAACGAACAAAAATTCGGTTAACGAATTTCTTACTAGCCGACCTCAACATGTTTTCGCTTGCACTGGCCGGTCAACCAGCTGTAGTATTAGTCCGCCAATACATAAATCGGCTCTAGGGCTTAAATTCCTTACTATTTTAGTATATATCAAGAAGTTTATACTATTCAATAATTTTAAAAGTTTAATATTCAATTTTTTAGTCATTTTAACAATTATTGAACATAATTGAAGGTAAAGTGACTAGTTTAATGCGCGGCATCCAGCCTCTTAACACAGCAAACAGGCGTTAGTCTCTCTGTTTTCACTGGAGGTAACATCTTGCTTGAGACTCTCTTCAACTAAACGCTTTTTTCTGTGTTTCCAAGCAAATTATTGGTCATTTTGAAATATATTTTACATATTGACAATATATAATGCAGTGCAGTGTTGATTTAAAGAAAATAATCTTGAAATACACCAAGAGAACTAAAATTTTATGGGTGAAATGGTGCCATGGGGTGACTTCTCTTCCACCCCAATGCCTTCTCGTCTTCCTTCTCCTCCACCCCCATTCTAATTCCCATCATCATCATCATCATCCAGGAGCCTTCTACATACACACCTCAAAGTAAGTGAACTTTTCTACCATTTTTGTTGAATTTAGGCAATTTTCGGTGAGCTGGAACCAATTACCCAAAAACCCATTGAAACAATGGTTTCAGTTAACGAACAACCTGCTGGAACGGATTGTTTTCGTTAACCGAAGGACCACTGTATAATACACGTACTATTACTGTAACACTTACTATCATCTTTCCTCCTGATGACACGCCGGTCCTTCTCCCTAGGATGATGTGAATCTGACAGCATTACCAGGTTTTTATAAACAAGCAGCCAAAACCCAATTTATTGGCACCAGATGGCTGAAACACTCGTTTGCAGTTTTGAGATGTGCATGCCGCACAACACATCAGAATTGAAATAAGAATCATACTAAGCAACAAATACTGTATATTGTATTCAGGAAGGGGCCCCTTAAGTGATGGGGGCCCTGTGCAGCTGCACAGACTGCACATAGCTGGGGCCAGCCCTAAATATCACTCACCCAAGGCTCATGAAAATCATTTGAAATGATTTTAGAATAAGTTCAACATTATTTTATCATTTTTTTAACGATTGCTATCCCCTCAGAAAATTATATACCACAAAATTTCTTAGACAATCATGAAAATTATTTAATAAAATTTATTTGGGTAACTGAACATCATAATATGGAGAGGAACACATATATATGTAATTATTCCACATGTGCACTCATAGTAGAAAAGGGGGGGGGGGGATAAATTGAGACAGGAAAGGAGAAAATTAACCTTGGCTATACATTATGTATTAAATGTTAAACTATTAACTGAAAAACTGTTCCCTGGTTATCCGAGACAAAAAGTCAGATAACAAATACCGTACTTTTGAGTGTTCAACAGCAGGAACACAGACCACACCAAAACACGATTCCATTGTTAAGATGTGGTTACAGTTATACACCTGACCCTGGCTTTATGCTAGGGTTAAGTTCTGTGAAAACCTCCGCCAACCATAATTCTGGCATTTTTTCATAACAAAGACGCACTAAAAGACAACAGTAATGATATAAAAGTCGTGGAAAAATCCTTACAATACTCTATCTCAGAAACACAGAAAATATAAGATAAAACTATAAAATAAGAAAAATTGCAACATACCATTACACAGGCCACCTCACCCCCAGTTTTTCTCCTTCCCTTATCTTGTGGGTGGAAGTAGGGTCCTCACCTAATTGCAAATTCACATAGTCTACGGCAAATACAACTGTTCCTTTTCATAAGTCCCATATAAAATGCAACTGTTCCTTTTCATAAGTCCCATATAAAATGCAACTGTTACTTTTCATACATCTCATATAAAATGCAACTGTTCCTTTTCATAAGTCCCATATAAAATGCAACTGTTCCTTTTCATAAGTCCCATATAAAATGCAACTGTTCCTTTTCATAAGTCCCATATAAAATGCAACTGTTCCTTTTCATAAGCCCCATATAAAATGCAACTGTTCCTTTTCATAAGTCCCATATAAAATGCAACTGTTCCTTTTCATAAGTCCCATATAAAATGCAACTGTTCCTTTTCATAAGTCCCATATAAAATGCAACTGTTCCTTTTCATAAGTCCCATATAAAATGCAACTGTTCCTTTTCATAAGTCCCATATAAAATGCAACTGTTCCTTTTCATAAGTCCCATATAAAATGCAACTGTTCCTTTTCATAAGTCCCATATAAAATGCAACTGTTCCTTTTCATACATCTCATATAAAATGCAACTGTTCCTTTTCATAAGTCCCATATGAAATGCAAATGTCCCTTTTTGTAATTTCCATATAAAACTGGTCTAAAATTTTGATAGGGAAATTGCCTAAGCTCTTCTTTAACAGAATCTTGGTAAACGGAGAGAAAATTACTATGCTTTTTTTCAAAACTAAATAGCGCCTTTGCTTTTCATCAGCAAAATTAAGACATTTTTTTTGCACTTTTCAAGACCACACTGTTGCATCTATAAAATGTTTTTTTTTTTTTTTTTTTTTTTTACAGGGATTAGCCCACCCAGACACAGGTTACTGACCCACATCAGGGCCTAGGGGACTAAAATGTAGTAGTAGTAGTAGTAGTAGTAGTAGTAGTAATAATAATAATAATAATAATAATAATAATAATAATAATAATAATAATAATAATAAAGAAATACAAATTGAAAAAAGAAAATCAAGTGAGAAACAATCCAGTAATACCCCGATTTACGCGGTTCCCGTTTATGCATTTCCACATTTACGCGGTACCCCGCCAGAACCGGAATTCCCACTTTACATGGTGCATCTACTCATATACGCGGGAAGCGGCGCGGGCAGGGTGCACGCAAGGTCGCCCAGTCATCAAAACATTACCGAGTTCTTCACCCGCCACCCACCACAGCCGGCCCAAGTCAGTGATAGTGAGGATATGGACGTACAGTATATGGACTTTGAGGGGTTTGACAAAGAGGCCCTGCAAGTCTCTGTGGTGGATAGTGATACAATTGATACAGGTGAGGGCCAATAATCTGCCCTCTGCCTCGGAACCAACCCCCCCCATCCCCGTGTGCCCAGCCAACTTTTCTACTAATGTAAGTGTTAAAAAAACCTAATATTATTGATATTTCTCTTAATTATTAATTGTGTGTGCATACCATCACAAAACTAAGATGTTATTTTTACCACAACGTACGTATTGTGTCGGGAAAAAGTGGAGTTTGGGGGTCTGCCCAGTCTCTATTTCAATTAATCCCATATGTTCTGTTGTTCCATTTACGCGTTTCCCGTTTTACGCAGGCCTCCGCAGGTTCAATTGACCGCGTAAATCAGGGTATTGCTGTATATGTATGTTGTGTTGTCAATAGTAAGAGAAACAATTGAGACCCTGCAATTGTGTGTAAATGAGGCAGAAAGTCAGATCAGCAACCTGGGACTTGGTCACAATTTTCGTGATGCCATATGACAGCAGGGTCTACCATAGACAACACATTATGCTTCCAATATCTTCCCAGGCGGTAGTACCTCCCTGTTTGGTAGCTGCCTAATACCTACTACCTGTTTACCGGCATTATCAATTGATATAATTAATAATATTTTTTTACATTAACAGATTTGTCTTGCACCATTATTACAATGAAGGTTGACATTGATCTGTGGTACAATAGAATCATCAGACTCAGTGATGCAGAATGGGACTGCTTTGAGAACATTTTTATTCCAAACCTTGACTACCAGTTAACAAAGACAACTGATATTTTTAAAATATCATTACGGAAAATACTGTAATATTATTTTGTTCTTGTTTGGAAGTATCATGTTAGTTTATTTAGTTTATTGTATACTTGAGGCATTTATTGCGCTTCATGTACTTGCTTTGTCGTCCGATTGTCTCGCAAGCTAGCGTCCAGCAGCCCTAGCTCTGATCTCAGTTGATCTGACGATGTATTTTGTGTAAGCGTTTATTTCAGTATTAGGATAAAACCGCCATGTTATATTATGTTCATTGTTGTTTCCTCTTTGAATTGTTACAACATTAGCTTTTGTGTTATTTCAGATATGGGGTGAAATGAATCAAGTAAAGCTTGGATGTAGTAACCAAGTGTTATATTTACCTCAATTTACTTGATTTATCTACTGTAAGATCATGGAAAAGCTACTTAGACCCACACGTCTGGACATTGATCCTAACTCGCCTACAGCAGCCAAGGAGTGGAAGCACTGGCATCGCACATTCATAAACTTCATTGAGGAGTACGGAGAAAATGCTCCTGATAAACTCAGAACTCTGGTGAACAGTGTATTACATACTATGTATGAATTTATTGAGGAGTGAACAACCTTTGAAAATGCCATATCTATGCTAGAAAGTGTGTGTGAAAACTCCCAACGAGATCTTTGCTAGACACCTCTTAGCTAAAAGGCGGCAGCAGCCTGGTGAGACCCTTGATGAGTTTCTAAGAGAACTTCGCAAACTCAGTAAAGACTGTAACTTGAAACCAGTTACTGCGGAACAGTATCGTGAAGAATTAATCCATGATGCCTTCATCAATGGTATTTCCTCACCACTCATCTGGCAACGTCTTCTGGAGAACAAGACACTTGGCTTACAGAATGCTTATAATCAGGCATACTCACTTGACCTGGCCCAGCATAATGCTGATGCTTACTCATCACCACTGCTGCACCAGTTGTACCTGAGCAACCCCAGACAAAAGAAGAGCTACCCCATGAGGACCATACACTAGCTACTGTCTACACTGCTTGGAAGAAATGTTACTTCTGTGGTGGTGCTTTTCACATTAGAAACAAGTGCCCGGCACATGATGCTATGCCATACTTGCAGCAACAAAGGGCATTTTGCTAAAGTCTGTCGGTCAAAGACATCTTTGAGTACGACTGCTACAGTGTACAATCCTACTGTTTTTGCTATTACAAATGCATTTCCTCAGAGCCTCTCACATGCAGCCACTGAAGTCACAGTAAATGAACACAAACTGAAGGCACTAATTGATTCATGTAGCTCTGATAGTTTCATCAACGTCATTAAGTACCAGCTCTTTGGGGTTTTCTAATGTAACTTTGGAGCTCAATGGCTAAACGTACCCATCTACCAGCCTTGGGGTATTAAAAGACCTGTTTTGTGACCTGCTTTTGGCCCAAGAATTTCAGGAACAACACAAAAGTCTGACATTCGAGTATGGAGGACATAAACCAGAGCTCACAGTTGCTGGTACCAATTCAGTCTGTGCACTCTCAGCAGCTTTGATGGATGAGCCATCGCTTTTTCCAAACCTGCCACCAGAATGTAAACCCATTGCAACCAAATCGCGGCGCTTCAGTAAGGATGACCGCTTGTTTGTTAAGCAACAAACGTCTCACTTACTGTCAAGGTATTGAAGCAAGCTCATCTCCATGGCAAGAGTGGTCAAAGAAATGGCTGTTAAGATTTAATGTCACGAATTGTAAGAGGATGAACCTAGGTCGTACCAACAGTAAGGAGATGTATCACATGTCCCGACGGATGAAGAAACAGCATTAACAGACCGAATGCGAAAAGTACCTAGGGGTGTATGTTGACAACAAACTGAAGTTTTCAGGCCATTGTGAGAAGGTGAATCAAGCAACTAAACTAGTAGGTCTTATAAGGTCGTTCATACATCTAGATAGTCTTTCCCCCGAAACCATCTTCAAGAGTGAGGTGCTTCCCCGTCTGGTCCCCGAGATATGCTAGAGACTGTCAGTAGGTTGAAACTGTCAAAATGAGGGCCACCAGATTGGTGCCTGCAATACAGCACCTTAGTTATCCAGAGATTAGAATACCTTCAACTACCTAGCTTGTATTATAGATGGGCAAAGGGTGACCTATATTAAGTTTATAAACATCTCAAGAGGACACTACTCAGTTAAGTGTCCATACCTGAAGCTGGTAGATGCCTGCCTCACAAGGAGTCACAGCTCAAGGTTGAAGAAGTCACAAGTCCAGAAAACTGTGAGGGCAAACTTTTCTAGAGTGAGAATTGTAAACTCTTGGAACAGTCTGCCAGTGTTGTAATGCCATCGAGTGTGAGCTCTTACAAGACCAGACTTGACCAACACTGATGTAGGTTCCGATACATTCAGAAGCTAGTACCTGCCCAGTAGTATTTGCCAACAATGCATAGCAGAGATGTGACTGATCGCTCAAGTAGCTAACAAGCCGATAAGTGGTGAATAGGATAGAAGTAAAAAGATTAGTTCTGTCACCCGTCTGGTCCCTGAGGTATACGTAACTAGAGACTGTTAATTGATTGAAAATGTCCAAAGGAGGGCCCACCAGACTGGTGCCAGGTGGTGCCTACTCTACGGAACCTCAGTTACCCAGAGAGATTAGAACGCCTGCAGCTACCAAGCTTATACTACAGACAGGCGAGGGGTGACCTAATCAAAGTGTATAAACATCCCAGGGGGCACTAATCGGTCGAATGGAGCTGGCGGACATCCACTCCACAAGGGTTTACAGCTCAAGTCCAGAAAACTGCGAAGGCAAACTTTTTCGGAGTGAGAAATGTGAACTTTTGAAACAATCTGTCGGAGAGCGTTGTGACGGCACCGAGAGTGAGCTCATTCAAGGCCAGACTTGACCAACACTGGAGCAGGTTCCAATATATTCAGGAACCAGTGCATGCCCAGTACTTGCCAACAGTGCGAAACTGAGACTTGACCAACCACCCAAGCGGCTAAAGAGCTGATCAGTGGCAAAGAGAATAAAAGTAAAAGTAAGTAAAAGTTGTGGATGAGAGCCCCATGGTGGAAAGAGGAAAATGCACATGTGCTATTTGCAAGAAAAAAGTTGGTAGCAACTCAAGACTGCAATGTGCAACGAGTGTGAAAGGTAGCTCAATACTGCAATGAGTGAAAGTTGAGTACACAAGATAAGCAGTGGAGTAGATGGCAGACTACACGAGTGGAGTGCTCGTCTTCTTTCACGAGTTAATGGCTTACACCCAGATAATCCCATGTAACCAATGGCATACCAGGGTTCTTAAATGGGTATGAAATTATAAATTTCACCAGTGCATATACTATATGTAATGGAAACTTGAAGATAGCTGTACAGTGCTTACAGTACTGTATATAATTTCAACTTCATTATCAGTTCTAACTGATCCATTTTTTTATAAACAAGCACAATAAAGTACAGTACAGTATATGTAAAACTTCAATTCACAAATACTGTGCCAGTACAATAACACAATGTTTGTATTGGAAAATATACAAGGTGTTATATTTATACTGTTCACAATGAACCATATTTCGCTCTTTACAGCTAAATACTTAAAAACACCAGTGTAGTCACAAAAATATTTAATACTGTACTTGTATTCTAAATAATTAGTGGTAAAGAATTTGTTTTCGAACTTTTCATTTCTCCATTAGATTTTCCGATTTTTTTCATAACTTATAAATGTTCTATCGACTCTTCACGTGTTCACATTCACTATAAATTTTGTCACACACTTCCAAAGTTATTACAGACATTTGCAACTTTTTTTTTTTAGATTCATCCACTTGGGTATTATCATCTGTAAACAACAGATTACTCACTAGAAATGCATTCCACATCTCCATCAATAAATTTTAACTGCTCTTATTACCCGTGTGTAAATATTGATCGTGGTAATATTAGATTACACATCCTTAACATGATACTGTTTCATTAAGGACCAATTATACTTGCTAACATTTCAATCCATATCCCAGAATACAGCTACAATGAAGCATTTGATCTTCCAAGTATTTCCAAAAAAAACACTTTTGTGTCTAACTCAAGCATGAACATAGCAGACATTGGGTAAAAGTAATAAGTACAGTAATAGACTATTACAGGGTTTTTAAGGTAGTATTAGTAATATACTGTATCAACATTTTTGGCTGTAATATTAATAGAAGGCAGAGTAATAGATAATAGTCTATTGCCTTTCTATTAGAGACTTCTTTAACTCTTAGGTTGTCAAAAAATTTCTCATAATTACTAAATTGCTGCTGTCATTCAAGCAGTTTGCTCTGACAAGGGAATAACAAAAAACAATCATAACAAGCTTGTTTGTAACACACCAAGAGCCCTGCATATCTGTATTTCATTGTTCACAAGAATATATTACTGAAAATGTAGAGTAAACAGGAACATACTGATGATTATGCAAGAAAAATATTATCTGGCAACCGTAGCTCCTGCAATTCCAAACTCCAAGTGTGGTGACTGGCTGTGTTCATCGTGTATAGTTCGTGACCAAAAGTAATAGTAATAGATGACAACTAACGTAATAAAAATAGTAATATAATAAAGCAAAATTAAATCTAATAGTAAATTTAATAGTAATAGAAACCCAGTAATAGGGGGCCTATTATTGGGTTTCTATAACTATTAAATTTAATTTTGCTCTATTATATTACTATTCTTATTATTTTAGTGATTTCATGATGCCAGCAACTCTTGTGGACAGTACTGACGTTAGAGTAGCCAACATCTACGGGTACCTGTACAGCAGGGGCGGATCCAGGGGGGTCATGCATTTTGTATATTAAAACAAAATTTTCCAGCACCTATTTTTAATTTATTTTTACTCTTATTTTTTCGCCTCCCTAGGCCCCATTGTGGGTCGATGACCTGTGCCCGGGTGGGCTGTAACCCCCTAATATCAAGTGCACATGGCTTCAAAATGGCCTCAAAATTCCCATGATAATACTGGTCAGCTTTCCCCAAAAAAATTTCAGTGGGGGGGAGGGGGGTTGTAAGTCCCCGCCCAAAAAAATGCTGGGTGTGCTCGATGTGTTGGCCATGTTACCCCCACCCACAACTTTGATATTCCTGGATCCGCCTCTGTAACAGTCCTGTATTTCTACTTCTTTACTTTTACCTTGATCCTCTTCGCCATTGATCAGCTCGTCAGCCCCTTGGGCAGTCAGTCACGTCTGCTACTCACTGTTGGCAAGTACTGGGCACGTACGTCCTTCAACTACTGCTGTTTCTTTCTTCTTATGATGGATTTTTGGACATTGCAGATACCTGTGAAAACATTTAAAGTCACATTAAACATAATAAAGACAGATTCTTTTGCCTTCCTCGGCATTCAATAATAATCCCTGGATAAGAAGTACAGGGTATGTACTGGCGCCAGTATGTTCTGCCAGTGTTGGTCAAGTCTGGCCTTGAATGAGCTCACACTTGGTATTCACAACTCTGGCAGAGTGTTTTCAAAAGTAAGCAAAAGTGGATAAACCACAAAAAGAGGATACGTAATTCAGATAATTTCACATCCAAACTATTGTTGAAAGATGACACGGGTTAAGGTGTAAAAACCGTTTGTACAGTCCGCAGAAATTTGTTCTAATTCCTTATTTTCTTCATATTACCTGCCTTTGGGAAGGTTTAACAGGCGTATATTTTCGTCGGCTTTATAATTAAATTGTGGAATAGGTAATTAAAGTAAATATAATTTAATTACGGAAGCACTCACCTGACACATCTGCCCTCCCTCTCAGTCCCCCGCCGAGTGAGACGCTGGTGGGGCCGCGGGCGGGAAACACCGCCTGCGGAGTAATACGGAGGCGTGCATACCCGACTCAAGTACATACTGTACTTTAATAACATTAACCAAAGAAAACATTGTATAATGTACTATCTTACAATATTGGTAGTATTTTCACGAAAAATATTAACTGATACGAGATAAGAAGCACTATTTTTCCGTTAAGTGCAACGGAATATATATCCAAATTAATTAAATATAAATAAGGAAATAAGACAGTGTACGCTGAGTACCGTATATTATATACACCAACTTGTGGCCAATATGATTCATAAGAAAAAACTAACAAATGTCATGTAAGGGTGAGGAAATTCTACTTTGATCCTACTTTTTACTGCGGAGGAGGTGAGTCCACAGTCGCCCCACCACCCATGCTCCTTCCCGCCATTTCAATGAATTATTCTTACATAGGAACATAAGAAAATAAGGAGTCTGCAATAGGCAGGTTGGGTTATGCATGGCAGCTTCTGTCGAGAGTTACAACCACTCTCTATCTAACATATGTTTTGAAAGGGAACGTTATATTTTCATACAATAGCTATAAATCATTTGGAGCATAAACATTGGAGAATAAAATAATATGTACACCATCAAGCTATACGACCAAAGAGCAAGAAGAATTTGGCTCCTCTTTTAAATTAGCGCCTCATTTATATTGGCGCCCTAACACCCAAATTAAAGATAAATGAGGGAATAAGACAAACTACGCTAATTACCGTATAATATATACAGCAGCTTGTGGCTGATATGATTCATAAAAAGAAAAAAAAATCTTAAGCATTTCATGTAATGGTGAGGAAATTCTACCTTGATCTCGTATTTGTACGTTAATATTGTTTACCAAGTGCTATTAAGTTAACATATCTAATTATCGACAGCATCAGAATTATCTAGATATCCATTTTAAAGTTATTTTTTTATGATTCAGATTAATTCCACTTTTGGGTGTATTCGTAAAACTTAAGAACGAACCTCTGAAATTCTGGGACTGGCTAGATAACATCAAAATTATTAATAAGTATACAAATGAGAGAGAAAGTGTTGTGTAAAGTGATTGAGGAAAAGAAAGCGTTATAGACAAAAATACAAAGAAAAAAGACGAGAGTAAGCAGCAATAAAAGAGATTTGTGATTAGAGCACAGGGGGTGTAAGAATAGTGAGAGGAATGGAGGGGGTGAGAGAGGAGGGATGATGGAGAAAGTGAAGTGAAGGTAATTTTTTTTTTTTACTCTTAAAGCAGCTTCCATCTTCGTCATTTGTTATTGTAACTACTATCGTTGTTGTTTTTGTTGCTCTAATTACCACTATCGTTACTGTCATTACTGTTATGTCGAATTTTATTACTAATATATCTGTAATTTCTACATCAATTATTGTTGATAATAATAATAATAATAATAATAATAATAATAATAATAATAATAATAATAATAATAATAATAATGGTGATTGTAATATTATTGTTACCTTTATTATTATTATTATTATTATCATTATTATTATTATTTTATTTTTAGCCCAGTGACAATACCAGGTTATGAACTAACCTTGTGAGACACTAGTAACAACTGCTCTATATCCTGAGGCAAGAGACGTGGCTTCTTACTGGTGACGAGAGAATACCTACACGTCCTTCACCCCGCCTTCATGTGTGTGTGTCAGAGCCAGATATTACCTCGTTTTAAATGTGTGTATAAAAGGTTCAGCAGTAACCAGGTATAATTTCCATGGAAATATACGAGTAAATGTTAATGGAAATTTAACCCAATATGACCTCTGTAAATGTGAACGAAAATAGATGCAGCGATAGTGTGTTTAGTCTGGTATAATTCTAATGGAAATATAATTCCATTACATACGCGTAAAAGATGCAGATAGTAGTCTGTTTAGCCGCGTATAATTCTAATGGAAATTTATGCATATTTGAGAGCATGGAAAACGGCCAGCAGCAATATTACTTGGGTTTGGGGTACGTACAGTAGACGGGGGTGAACGTGTGTGTGTGTAAGCTGGAGACTGTAGCTGATAAATAACACACTTTATTATTACATCTGTGCTGAAGACTGAGAGGGAGTCTGCAGAGTCGTTTAAAGCGTCTTGTTAGTCTCCAATAATGTTGACTTTATTCACAGACTCGGGGTAATAAGGGAAGACTTTATTAAACGGTGCCTCGTATCTTACACAAGCTCTGGAATTTTCATAACAAGCTCATTCAGAGGCATGGAAAAAAAAATCATGGGTTTTCGATTTCTCTCGCAAGTGTGTGTGTCAGTCGGTGTTGGCAGTGAGTGGCTAGGGTGCTGATTGTAGTGGTGCTGGTCTGACATTCTGGGAGGTTCGTAAGTTAATTTTTCATCCTTACTGGGGATGTGATAAGGCCTGATCGTGGCACTGGTCCAAGAGCTTCAGTGTCGTAAGTTGATTTTTTCCCCTTTAACTAGAGTTGTTACAGGAGTCTGATTACGGCACATGGCCGGGATTTTCACCCGTCGTAAACTTAATTTTCAACTAACTGGAAAAAATGAGAAATCCTCTTAACTGCCTCATTTAAGCTGTGACACAATGAAGACAAGTTCAAAATGGCGTTGAAATTACACCAGGACCGTAGGGTAACAGGCGACGTTAACTTACTTGAAAGATCGAGAAATTAACCTGTGAACTTTCGCAGGCAGTGTAGTTATAGAAGAACCGATCGTGATATTGTTTTTGTTTTGTTTTCAACCGATCTTATGGGAAACTTGCCAAAGGATTAACTCTGTTCCCCCATCGTTAAAAGGGAACATGTTATAAAGTATTAACTACCCTTCAGCAAGTAAGGTCATCTCATACGTATTGTTGGTCGATACACACACACACACACACACATACACACACACTAATCGTCTTGCTTGTTAGGGTAACTTGTAGGGCTTCCGATCACAACAGGAAGTCATACCGTCCAACTCTATTTACAATATGTCCTTCATGACCTTGTGTTCTGTCATTGGCATATTCTAATGATAATGATGTACATGTTTTAAAGGTGTTTAGATATAGTCATTTTCTTTTGACATTTTCGTTATACAGATATATACAGAATATATTTTTGAGGGGTTCCATTTTCTTTTTCTTTCTGGGAGGAATTCTGTTTCATTCTATGTTTTACAGGAATGTTTTAAGGGGTCACTCTTACAGGTATATTTTTTTGTAATTTCATAGCCCAGTTTTACAGATCCTCCTAGTGACCCACTTTGGTCTGTTAGTCGCCTATTGTCAAAGGTATGGGACCTATTTTGAGGTGTTTGTAGGTATAAGTATCGGTATTGTTATTTTATCATTTTTTTTTTATAAACGTGTAGGAATCAGTGCCCTTGTGTTGTCGCAGCCAGCTGAGAGATTTGCTGTGCATCCTCAGCATATTCTCTCACCGGCAGAACACGGTTGAGGGAGGGAAAGGAGGAGGAGGGACGAGGAGGAGGAGGAGGAGGAGGAGTGACGAGGAGGAGGAGGAGGAACGAGGGCAGGATGAAGAAAAATGGGCGAAGCGGAGCAGCTGGTCGGGTAGCATGCGAATGAGCGCCGGCAGCTGGAGCGTATACCTGGAGGTGGGGTTACAGCTGGTCCGCACACGTACATACATACATACACTTAAATAAACATACTTTGTAATACACACACACACACACACACGAGAGAGAGAGAGAGAGAGAGAGAGAGAGAGAGAGAGAGAGAATATTTCACCAGTCTTACGCTTTACGTAATAATAATAATAATAATAAAACCGATAATAATAATAATAATAACACTAATACTACTAATAATAATAGTTCTCTTGGTGTTTTTATTTCCTCTGTTTGTGGTATTTTATTTCGTTTTATTATTAATTTTTCTGTTTATTCTTCTCCTGTGTTTTGATGTGGTGTGTCTTGTAGTGTTCGTAATCTTACATCTCCCGTCTGGTGTGTGTCTGTGTGTGTCTGTGTGTTATGTGTGTCTGTGTGTGTGTCTGTGTGTTATGTGTGTGTTGTAAACTTTTAGTAGTCTTGTGTTTGTTCTTTTATAACATTTTCCCTGCCTCTGTTTATGTTCATGTGTCTTGTTTGTGGTGTTTGTTTTGGCTGTTCTCCATGCTGTTTTATTACCTTATAATGTTCACGTAAACCTTCTCCCTCTTTTTATACTTAGGGTTTATTGCTGTTTTATCCTGTTTTTTATATTATTACTAAAGTTTCCTTGAAGATTTTTTTTTTATTTTTTTTATTTTTATTTTTTTTTATATCGTATAAGCTATGAGACTTTAAAAGAATACTGATTTAGATGTATTTTAGATTCTATCATACGGGAACTGGTAAGGGCAGTGAGGTGTGTCATGCAGGCGTCAGTCAAACTCATGTATGCTTGGGGCTACTGGTTTCACACTTACAGATGAGCGTCGTTAGGGTTAGATTTCGATACCGGTTATTTTGAACGAGTGTACAGTATGTCAAAAGTCAATTTCATCTTTAATAGCAAGTAAAATGCGGGTTTATTTTATTTATATATTTATTTCGGTTGAGGCCAGAGAATCACTTGACAGGATTAGCTGTGCCACCTCTAAATGATCTTCAAACAATTTTCACCTCAGGTAGACTTTTGATGCTTAACCTTAGGATTTGGTTGTGGTGGGTGGAAGTGAGTTGGAGGTCAGAGGTCATTTGGATAAATCATCTATGTCTTTTAGTGTCACCTACGTGTTAATTTGTATGTCATGTGTGGTACAGACAGGTAAAGGTGGCTCTATACGCCCTGTGATATACCCAGTCAGGGTGTGGTAGAGAGTCGCAGTAGTAGAGATAAGTGGAAAAGGATTTGACTAATGTCTCATGGATTGCGCTTTGAGTCATGGGTGATACGTATCTTAAAAATGGGGATATAACACACACACACACACACACACACACACACGCACACACGGCTTACGAGTGAGTAAATGATAACATGACTAAGGTTGTGAGTTACCTGGTGTAACTTACCTGGTGTGAATTAACTGGTGTCACTTACCTGTGAATCGTTTGTCAAGGTATTTATTCAGACAAGTTTATTATTATTATTTTTTGTTCATATGAGTTCAGTATGACAATTGACCTAATTATACTTTGAAAAATGACGGGAAATTAACATGTGCGTAATTAATGTTTACTGTGTGTGTGTGTGTGTGTGACATTAAATATTTACCAGAGATAGAACGCCATCTAGTCAGTCAATCATTCTGTAAATCTGTCAGTCAGTCAGTCAGTCATTTAATCAGCTAGTCCGTCAGTCAGTTATTAAGGGTTGATATTATTGACTGAACTACTGACAGGATGGAGATATTATTACTCACAGGAACAATAACGGAGGAACGCGAATACATGTGTTACCGAGTACTGAGAGGACAAAAAACTGGACTCTAAATCAGTGTAGAAGGTGTATTAAAACAAAAATGAGTCCGGTTTATGTTTGTGTTTACAGAGTCCCCTGAGGAAGTAACTTGGCTGAGAACATTTACTGTGTACTTGTGTTATTTTCTGCACGCAGCTGTAGTCTTGTAAATAAACAATGCCTCAAGGCCGTTCATTGTTTTGTTTATATAGTTTATCCAGCAAGGTTAAGGTGGTGTAGTAGTTGTAGTGAAGATTATAACGTTATACTGACAAAATTATGAAGGACGAATCGCGTATCTTTCTTATTTTTTGTGTTTTTTTTTTAATCTAGGAAATGAAGAAATTAAAAAAAAATCAATGGACTTTTTTTTCTTTTCTTTTTTAGACACCTTTTGTACTGTGTGTTATACTGCCATGTTTGGTTTGGTTTGGTTAGGTTAGGTTAGCCACACGGTAGTTTGTCATTGAAATTTCATGATGTATTGATTTTTATTCCCTAGTAAAGAGGAAATACAGTAGCATGGATTATTGACTAGGTTAGGTTAGGTAAAGAGGAAAGGACACTAGTGTGAATCAGTGACTTAGGTGTTATACTGGGGAAGGTGGAGGGGGGGGGGGGACTGACGTTCACCCTGTGCCTGAGTGACTGTCAACTGTGGATTGAAGTGGATGTACTCGAGGTTTGAGCTGAGAAGACCTGGCTGGTGGAGGCAGGTCTGGGCCGCTCAGCCTCACCACCTACACGGCCAACACACCAGCGGCAGTATAATGAGCTACACACTGACCTCTGATCTATAAACACCAGTGACCTACCTCCACCTCTCTCTCTCTCTCTCAACCTTCTTTATCACACTTCTTAATGACCCTTGTTTTGATTTCTTACATATATTGCGAATGTCTACTCCCTCTACTCGCCAAGACAATTAGGTGTGAATCACTCATAATCTAACGAGTGCCCTTGTCTACCCAGTATTGTTAGGTCATAAAGACACCTTGTGAAAGACTATACGAACCTGTAGACTTCTAATTGCGATGGTTACCTGATAAAATAAATATATTCACCTGAAGATAAAATGGAACCCTTATCTTGGCTTGGGTTACCGTCAAGTTAATTTTTTGCTGCCATTAACCAACCCTACTTAACTTTTATTGAAATTTCTCCCGTGCGTTAACTTGCTCAACTTGGCATGAAGCTGTGCGAGTGGGAGGAAGCATCTTGTTAAGGTCGGGACAGGAGTGATGTGTTCATCGTCCACACACACAATAAAGTAATGTGTGTGTGTGTGTGTGTGTGTGTGTGTGTGTGTGTGTGTGTGTGTGTGTGTGTGACTCATTTATTTTCCCTTACACTAAACTATCATGTATCTTGATAGGTTTTGCAGAATCATTATAAGAGTTGGTGATTGTAACTAGCATTTATTGTAACTAGCATTTACTAAAATTAGCATTCACTGTAACTAGCATTCATTGTAACTAGCATTCATTGTAACTAGCATTTATTGTAACTAGCACATTGATGATACACGGTCATAATCGTAGGGAAAAACAATGAATCAAGGTAGTGTACATCTGTTTGTTTGTCTCGTTAAACATTATATTTATTTACCTTTACAAAGTATTACTAATAAATGTGTATGTTTAAGGGATTAAATATTTGAATATATATGTCAAGGTGTCATCGTGTTTTTCATGATACAAATAAATTAAGAGTAATTTTGTATTATAATTTAGTTTTTCAGGTAATACAAAAGATCTATGTATAATCATGTATGAATATGTATATGAATATGTATGAATAACTTCTCTCTTGTATTTTTTCAGGTAAGTTGCTTGTGCAGTGTTGTGCATGACGTCAAGCTCAGGTAACGTAATGCCGTGTGTTGCTTCTCTACAGGAAACACAAAGTAACATGTTTAATGCAGCTTAAGGAGGAAAGTACTAGACGTCTGTGAGGGAGGGAGAGTTGTGTTACTTAGGAAGGGAGGGAGCGTTATGTTGCGTAGAGAGGGAGGGGTGGTAGGGGGAAGAGAGAGAGAGAGAGAGAGAGAGAGAGAGAGAGAGAGAGAGAGAGAGAGAGAGAGAGAGAGAGAGAGAGAGAGAGAGAGAGAGAGAGAGAGAGAGAGAGTAGAAGCTGCCCCACCTTTCTGAAATCCTATGCTCACCCTAAAATGCCCCGTAGCTCCTTAGGTATTCAGCACGACCCTCTCTTACCAAGATTAAATTTGTAGGAATATTTGAATGAAGTATTGTGTAGCGGGGCGTCATGCAAGGCCGGGAGAAAGTGAGAAAAAGGTAGGAGAATGGTGAGAGAAAGGTGGATGGAGTGAGAGAAAGCCGAGAGAATGTTGAGAGAAACCGGAGTGAAGTGAAAGGTAATTGAAAAAATATAAGGTGAAAAAAATATATAACAAAAATGAGAAAAAATTGAGACATGAGACATTTAAAAAAAAAAGATGTGGGAAATACAAAATAAAATTAAGAGCTATGAAATACGTGAGAGGAAGAAATATAAGATAAATAAAGGAGTAAGTATAACGTAAGCTAAGAGAGAAGAATAAAAAAAAGGGGATAGAGAGAACTGAGGAAAATACGAGAGAAATTGAAAAAAATAGAAGGGGAGAGAGAAAGTTGAAAGAATGACGAGTGAAAGGTGATGAAAAAACCGAGACTGGTAAATGAAAGCTAAGACCATGACATTTATTACCCAGGTATAATGTCTTACAGTATCCAGGCATAACTTATATTATCCAGGGATGATAACGAATGCAATAGGAGATAATAAAGTTATATAATCCATGAGATAAATATATACTGTTTATATATACAGAGAGAGAGAGAGAGAGAGAGAGAGAGAGCACAATCCTCAGTGAGTCAACTGGCGGCTACGGTCGATGCCATCAGAGTCACTTTGTCAGGAGAGAATTGAGCTTTTTTTACCCAGAAGCTCAACTCCTACAAATGGCTGCCAACTTTACCCGAGACTTGTGTGGGGGCAGAGGTGGGGTGGGGTTGCGGTGGGGGATGGGTATCGAGTTGAGCACCGTGACATTCCCGTAGGAGGAGGGCCTCGTCAGCGCCGCCGTCGTTGCTGGTACACCCATATAGCTTAAAAGGTATTGTGGTGGATGGTGGCAGGCATACAAGAAGAGTAGCGGCAGAGGGTACAGTTGGCAAGGTGGGTTGGAGGTGGCAGGCACACACACATAAGGGGGTTGGCAGGAAGACAGGTAAGGAAGTCTGTTTGATGGTTGGTTTATGAGGGGGGACAGAGAGCGTTGGGAGGCATGCTAGCAAGGGGTATGGTGATGGTAGATAGGGAGGGAGGGAGGGTAGTGACAGGCAGACAATCAAGAGGGACAGTGGTGGCAGGCAGACAAGCTGGGAGGGGGAGGGGGTAGTGGAAGGCAGATAGGCAAGGGAGGAAGTTGGTGAGCAGGTAGGATTGTAGCAAAGTGGATGGCAGACAGTAGGATGGGGAAGGAGGGTGGTGTCAGCAGGTTGGGAGGGCAGGCAGGCAGGAAGGAAAGGAGGGGAGTGACAGTCAGACGGGCAGGGAGGAAGGGCGGACAGGGCGGCAAGGAAGGCAGTGGTGGAGCCAGCTGGTGTAAGAGGCTGGGCGGCGGACCATGTTTTAACTGGGTTAGTTCCCCGGCTGCACGACCATCACACGAATGTAAACTTGTCTTTTACTGCTCAAGGAAAACTTTCTGAAGATTGGTAGTGGCAAAACTTACTTCAGATTTTTTTCTTAAATTGGGGTTGGGTTGGACACGGAGGACACTCAGCTGGCCACAGTGGTAAATGGCTTGAGTGTCTGTGGCTTTTGTGGGGGAGGGGAGCAGTGTGTCCACCAGGTCCCCACCCCATCACCCACCTCCTCCTGTGTATGGGGATATTAGCAGTGTAATAGACCCCCTCACTACCGCCCGCCCACACACTTATTGCCCCCACATGCAACACTCCTAGATATTGTCACATTATGTGTAAGTTCCTGTTTAGGCGGTGATGGTGTACCTCCCGGGGCCGTCACGACCCGGCAAAGTTTTGAAGTGGGGGATCAACATATTGTGCCGGTCATATCCAGTCTCGCGTTACGCATATAAGCATTCTTTTGCCTCTCCAGTGGCGTACAGTTGGTGACTTTTAAGGTTGGTTCTTTTTGTGCTAAATCTGTTGGTATTTTACTTGACACTTTTTATTCTTTTTATTTCTTTTTCTTCTTCTTAGTTGACCTTTTGCGTGAGTGATATGAAACCTCTTGCGGCTTATCTCCCTTTCCTCCCACATTAAGTATAACTCACCACCTGTGTTTATATTAGACTTGTAACAGGTGTGTGTGGCGACCTGTGGTGTAATGGTCAGCATGCTCTCCTCGCAAGCGATTGGACCCGTGTTCGATACCTCTGTCTACCCAGCAGTAATTGGGGGACTTGGATGTTAATCAATTTGCGGGTCGTGTTCCGGGGTAATGGTTAACCAGTGCAGTTGGCTAGTTGTCCGGTCTTCTCGGACTATTCCTTGAAACTGGGTCATGCAACTCGTTAACTCAGGGTGTGGTTGTTGTGTTGGCGACAGCTTCTACACCTTAAACAAATTCACGCCAAGGTGATCCTAGGACCGGCCATCCTCCAACACGAGGGGCAACCATTATTTATATTATTATTAGGTGGTGTGGGTGTGTATACGACGTACCCAGACTGCATCCACCTCACCTCATCATTCCTCACTGCAATTTTACTCCTTGTAGTTTTCTTCCATCAACTTCCAAGCAACTCACTCTCTCTCTCCTGTCAAGTGTGTATCGCATTTCTGTCTCTTCTCTGTCAACCTCAGGTCTTCGTATATTCTCTCTCTCTCTCTCTCTCTCTCTCTCTCTCTCTCTCTCAACTTCATTATAATTTTTGTCAGCTATACTTCTCATTCAACTCTTTCGGTTAGACCTGCGTTTCAGTTTAGCTTTTTATGGGTTCAACTCTTAACCTTTTTTTTTTTAGCTTTGACTCTTGTTTATGTTACGTTTAAATATTCCATGAGCTCTTTAAGACTTATTATAATGCTCTACTTCTTAGCTTTGTCATTTATAGCTCCTGTCAGCTGTACATCTATATAAACCCCACTGTCAGCTCTACATCTCAATATAAACCCACCTGTCAGCTCTATATCTCTATGTAAACTCACCTGTCAGCTCTACATCTCAATATAAACCCACCTGTCAGCTCTACATCTCTATATAAACCCACCTGTCAGCTCTACATCTCTATATATACTCACCTGTCAGCTCTATATCACTCCTCTCCCTCAGAATATCTCTCGCCTATTTGCCGTCCACCACCGCAGCTCCTCTGTTCTTTCTCCGTCGACAGCCTCACCTACCTAACTTAACAAGAAAGTTTTAACCATCGAGTCGTGGTTTATTTTTGTCTCTCGTTCATCGTAAAAATATATATATATCAGCTTAGAGTGATTTTTTAAAACTGGGATTCTTTGCTGGAGAACGCATCTGGGACAGCAATCTTGAGACGGGAGGGAAGCGAGCGGAAGGGTGAAAGTTTTCTTGCTTTTTTCTTGGTGTATTCCGCTTGTGATCTTCAAAAGCATGTTAGCAAACCCCTCGGTATTTAAGATCAAAAGGCAGGATCCTACACCCAGCCTTGAGCTTGTTAAACTGAAGCTCTTGGCTGGCTGCTTCTCTTTATGTACCTCGTCCTCCCTCTTCCTCTCCGTCCCTCCCCCCTGAGAGACGCTCTGGCGATACACGTCAGACCAACCCATCAAGATTCCGACATAAAAAAAAAAAAAAAATTTCCACGCTTCCTCATGGCGGTGTGACTGGTAGCTAGGAGGTCACAGGTAACTGGTGGTCACAAGTAACTGGAATCATTGATAGTAGGTGGTCGAAGGTAGTTAGGGGTCACAGATATTAAAGAACAAGGACACACACATGAGTCATAACGGACGTAGTTCCTCAAGTGTAACACAACAGATCTGTACTACATTTTGACGTAATACTTGTACCCTCTCTGCTGCACCTTCCTCCTTGTTGCACCTCCCCCCCTTCCAGTACCCTCCCTGCTTCTCCTCCCTGCCGAACCTTCCTGTACCCTTCCTGCTACACCCTCCCTCAGTACCCTCCCTGGATCACACTGGATGCTCTGGTGGGACTTAACTCACACCTTTCCTCCCCTGGACAGTGTTGGGGGGGGGGGGGCGTGTGTCTTACTCTGGGACAAGCCTTATTTCTGCTCGCCCGCACTCACCGTTTACTATCCTATACTGTCATTTTCCTCTATATTATTATAGTGTTCAGTCTCCTGTATCACGTTATGCTGTATTGTATCATGTTGGTACTCTGTTAATTATCACGTATTGGATATTTTGTTATATGCGACAATGTTAATGCTCACTGCCACACACGTTGGTATAATGTTAAACCTTTATGGCCGTTTCACTATTATATTATATATGTTAGTGCTCAATATCACAGAATGGTATACTAGTATATTGTAGTTTTATTATGTGTTGCAGAATATCACTGTTTACTTGTTACGGTGTTCTGTCTGGGAGGTGATGGCCGGCATGGCGTGGTGGGTATATATATATATTTTTGTTTATTTTCTACTCTGGTGGGATGGAAACGCACGTGTCACTCTCTGAACTGACGGTGTAAAGTTTTCAGGAGTTGCCGGAAGCGTTCTTAGGTGTGAGGGCCGAACATCACCTGCTGGTGGAAGTGACGGGTTGTCTCGACCACACACACACACACTGGTACCTAGAGTCAACACTGGTATCTGGGGAGGGAGGAAGTATCACCCTACCTAACAGTGGTACCTTGAGGAGGTAGGAAACATCTACCTCCCCCCCCCCCCACAACACTGGTTCCCCCACCCTGACACTCTAGCTTAAACTCGTGGCTCAAAAAACCCGTGAATTGGCAGCTTAGGAAATTGAACTCCGCGGCCGGCAGCCAGTGGACCGCCCCACACACTTCTACTCCTCCAGCCTGAATTTTTGATGAATTTGATTTTTCTATCTACAACTCGGAGGAAATATCTGAAAGAGAGGTTTTTTTTTTTTTAAGTTAATGTGTTGGTAGATGGTGTAACAGAGGAGAACAGTGGTGAAAGTATCAACCTGGTTAGAATCAGGTGAAGAACCATTCCTGGGAACTGGATAAATTAATAGAGAATTGAAGCTCTAGTTTGGAGCATAATAAATACCTTTGAGTTAGGATGTGTGTTTTAGAGGAATGAAGATGAATGGTGTGTGGTGGGTATTTCTGGACGACAACTCCACCAAAAGACAGAAACTAAGTGGTATTTGGTGGCGTGTGTGGAGGAGAATACTGATGGAGTAAAAGAGGATATTGCGGAGTTTGATAGTTGTGAGTTTGAGCCCAGGGAGGGAGCGGCCGTGAGGTTTACGATAGTCTTCTGGGGCGTAAGTAGCGGTAACGGGTAGCATGAGAGCCGATATCATCTTAATGTTGGTCTGATGGCGCACACTCTGCCTCCCCCTTCCTTCCTTCCCTCTCCCCTCCCTCCTCCCTCCTTCCTGCCTTCTTGCCTGCCTCCCCGCCCACCCACCCACCCACCCACCCGCCCGCACTTCTGCCCGCCAAGTCTCACTCAGCCATTCACCATCCCTCACACTGTCACCCTGTCCGCCCTTACCTATCTTTTCTGTCACTTTTTTCTTTCCCCTTCCGGCCGCCCACTCTTACCTCCTGCCACCCACCCACCCATACTTAACCTTGCTCTACTCCATCCCACCCACCATCCTTCCCCAATCATGTGCTCTATATCACTCTGCCATCTACACTCATCTTTCCCCATCCATTTTCACCCTGTTACACCCTCACCCTACCACACCCTACTACCCTACCACACCCTACTACACCCTGCCACCCTACCACACCCTACCACCACAATACCCACCCGCATCTCACCACCTGGTCTTGACGCCACTCTGACTAGATATTGTAAGCTCATTAGGACACAATCTCAGTAAGCCCTTGTAGATTGTAACCCTTGTAGATTGTAACCCTTGTAGTCCTTGTACATTGTAACCCCTGTAGTATGTAGCTTCTGTATCTTGTAATCCCTGTAACGTTAACCTCTTAATCTTACGTAAAAGATAATTTTATTTTGAAATTAAACCTACCTAAAGTGTTTTTCATGTAAGATGATTTTTATATAACAGAGGAAATGTATTAAGTATGTTTGACATTTTTTATAACGTAAAGTGAATAGATAAATAAAAAAAATTCTGGAATATATATTTTTCCTTTGACAAAGTAATAATATGTTAGGTTTTGAGTGAGTTAAGGTGTGTGCGTGTGTGTGTGTAGGGAGAGGAAACCAGATATCACACACACACACACACACACACACACACACACACTCTCTCTCTCTCAAAAACTGGAGGAAATTGCAGCTTTTCGCCCACAAATTACACACTCGCTACCTCTTCATACTTATTATATTGTTACATATTTATATAATAAAGCGTCTTAGTGCTGAGTATACCTTAGTATGTTGTTTACACTGGAAATGTTGTGTTTACTCTTATTTACATGCCACTCACTGAGGATAATACCGTCACCACTCACTGAGGATAATGCCGTCACCACTCACTGTGGATAATGCCGTCACCACTCACTGAGGATAATGCCGTCACCACTCACTGTGGATAATGCCGTCACCACTCACTGTGGATAATGCCGTCACCACTCACTGTGGATAATGCCGTCACCACTCACTGAGGATAATACCGTCACCACTCACTGAGGATAATGCCGTCACCACTCACTGTGGATAATGCCATCACCACTCACTGAGCATAATAGTATCGCCACTCATTAAGGATATCGCCACTCATGGAGAATAAAGGCATCATCATCAATCATTGAGGAGGATGATGTAGCCACTCACTGAGGATAATAATATTACCACTCACTGAGGATAAAGGCATCTTCTTCCCACGGGAACCATTCATCAAGGATAATGACGTCACAACTCATTGAGGAGAGAAGCACCTCCTTTCTCAGAGCGCACCACTCAGTGAGGATACAACGCGTCCCCGCGCAGCCACTCAGTAGGGATAAAATAGCCACTGTTGAAGGGAAGTGATCTATAACCTAGCCAAACTTTTAAGATCAGGTCACGTCAATTCAGGTTAGGTTAGATCAGGTCAGGTCAGGTTAGGTTAGGTTAGGTCAGGTCAGGTCAGGTCAGGTCTATTGTGTGCTCATGTGGTATTGGATTATCTTATGCTATCCAGTCTTACTTTGGATAATGTTAAGGAGATTTGTTAAGATTAGGGATTATTTTTACGATGACTGAACACTTACGTTCGCCCCAGTACCGCCCGTGTATAGTAATATTGCCTTTAATACCAACTACATAAGGCTGGTATTGCTGGTGTCCTGTGTTAAAATTGGCCGTTGGTTGGGCCTAGATCGCCTCCTTCTCCTGGTCCAGCCTGGCCATGTGAGGCTGTAAACTGGCCTATGCATGTCCTAGTGCCTATTTATTGACTAGTGGCACATACTAGGAGTGCCCTATTGGCCTCCTATGGAACTATAAATTTCTCTATTTATTATTGGTGGATTTGGTGAGGCGAGGGTCTGATTGTTGGCCAAATGTGCCCTACTGTTGGCCAGATGTGTCCAACCTCTGATTGTTGGCCAGATGTGTCTTACTTCTGTTTGCTGGCCAGATGTGTTTTTGTAATTAATCAAAGTAAATAATATAAAAGGAATTAATTTTTGTATGTTTATTTTTGGTTTAGTTTAGGTTTATTTTTTAATCTGAATGAATGATTATTTTAGCTATTTGGTAAAAAGAAATATTCCCCTTCTATGTCCAATCAGCCGCTGTAGTTCACACAGCGTCTTCGATACTTGTTACTGATTCAAGTTCGTAAGGTCGTTTGTCTGACGGGGCACAGTTGAGCGATACTGACCCTGGTTCTTTGTTGATTACCTTCAGTATATGTAAGGTAACTTCATTCAATCATCAGTGAGCATCGTATCTGTTGCTTGTTTGTATACTGTGGTAGAGGATGGGGGTGTATCGGGGAGGTAGAAGAGGCAGGAGGAGGAAGTCTCAGAGTCATGTACGTAAGGTTCCTCCTCCTCCTCATTCTCCTGCTGGTGTTCACATCGTAACAATAGCTTCTAAAAACTACATCTTTATACTCTCGGTTTTTGTTTTTTGTTTTTTTAGGATGTGTTTAATGTTACGTCTTTTGTTAATCTGTTTGGGTAATAATTTTAATATCGTGTGATGGATTTTTTTATCTAAGATTCTTTAGGGCCAGGGGTGTATTATGCTTCTGTCGGGGCCATGTTATATCCTATTATTATGATTATCTTCATACCTGGCAGGTTAGTGTATTATAGAGCCAGGGACGGTGTATGACAATGTACACCTCAGCTTGACGGTGGAATATGACAGTGTACACCTCAGCTTGACTGCCGGGTAAAATAGTGTACACCTCAGCTTGACTGCCGGGTAAAATAGTGTACACCTCAGCTTGACTGCCGGGTAAAATAGTGTACACCTCAGCTTGACTGCCGGGTAAAATAGTGTACACCTTAGCTTGATTTACCTCACACACAGGCTGTAATAAATTGTACTACCTCCTGGACGCTGACTGCTGCTGTGACCTGAAACTACATAACTACAGCTGTATGAAGTCTATGTATCTTACAGAATATAAGAATCATATTAATGAACAAATACAGAACAATTACACAAGTTCTATAATCTGGCTCGCCCGTCCAACATTGATTTTGCTTAATTTTACGCCTCCGAGGGCAAGAAATAGCCGTTCATATTTTTACTCGTGGTTCGGTTGTGCAGAAAATGGATCATCACGGGTGAATTACACACATCAGGCAGGTGGTAAATTTGTTCGGGAATATGTGACAAATCCGGAATGTGTGTGTGTGTGGTTTTTCCGGAATCCTATATTAAACCGGTATTGTCTGAATGTATGTCACCCGGATGGTTATAGTGTGTTGGTTGGTTTATGATAATGGTTTAGGTTAGGTTAGGGTCATTACTTGTATAGGAATGTCTCGTTAATAAGATCTAAATCCTAACGCATTATTTTTCCTTCCCTCCTCTCCCTTCCTTCCCTCCTCCCATCCCCTTTCCTCCCACCCCCTTCCCCTCCCCTCCCCCTTCCCTGTATACCATCTCCCCAGGTTATAAAGGAAATTAAATGAACAAAATAAATCGAGAGAGAAAGATATTGAATTTAACGAGTGGACAATTAACGTCTTCGTTCATCTCTTTATTCTGTTATTATTTATTTATCCTTTGTTTATCGTCTGTCTCCTTGTCTCCTGTTTATCATTATTTCTGAAGGTTTTATAATTTATTTCTTTTTCCACCTGAATTCGTCCTCCTATGTCATCTGGTATTATTTTCGTACTTTGTAAATTAACACGAGACTTTTTTTTAGCTCCAAGAATGTGTAACATCTCTGGGGCAAAAAGTATTCAAGTTAAGTTTTCTTTGATGATAATGAAGTTAAGACTATCAGAGAAGACTGGTGAGGCGAGTGTCTGGTGAGGAGGCGAAAGTTTTCTTCAGCTTCTTCTTGGTGACTGAGGATGGTGTGTGGTGACTGAGGATGTTGTGTGGTGACTGAGGATGGTGTGTGGTGACTGAGGATGGTGTGTGGTGACTGAGGATGGTGTGTGGTGACTGAGGATGGTGTGTGGTGACTGATTGTGTGGTGACTGAGGATGGTGTGTGGTGACTGAGGATGGTGTGTGTGACTGAGGATGGTGTGTGGTGACTGAGGAGTGATGGTGTGTGGTGACTGGAGGATGTGTGTGGTGACTGTGGTGATGATGTGTGGTGACTGAGGATGGTGTGGTGACTGAGAATGGAAAATATGTGTTTTGTGTCGGTGTGGTCAGTGTCAGGTGGCAGGGCAGGTGGTGTCAGGGGGTGGTGTCAGTGGTGCAGGGGTGGTGTGGGGTGGGTGGTGTCAGGGTGTGGGTGGTGTCAGGGCTGGCTCGAGATAAATCCCTCTGCTTCACTGCCAACTTTACGACATAAACAGTCGATTTTTATGGCCGGCACCCAGAGTTGGCGTGTCGTCATTTTATTGTCTATCTTCAGTCCCTGCCCCTCACCCTTTCTTCTTGCTACTCCCCTCGCCCTCCTCTCTCACTCCCCTCGCATCCCCCTCCTTCTACCCTCCCATACCCTCAACCCCTCCTCCAGCTGCTGCCTGCCCTCACCCTCCATCGCACTCCTGTCTCACCCCTCATTTCCCTCACCCCCACCCAATCTTGCTGCTGCCTTACCCTTCGCCCCCCTCCTGCTACTCCTCACCCCCTCCCCCCTGCTACCTTACCCTCCCCTCCTCCTCCTGCCTTGCCCCTCACCCCTAACCCCCCTCCCCTTCATGCTGTTACCTCGTTTCTCACGCCCCCAGCTGCTACTTCAAGTCTTCACCCTCCCCCTATCTTCTACCTCACCCCTACCTCCCACCACACACTTTCTCTCTACTAGACCATAAGTATAAAGGTATCCAGGTGGAGATGTTAATTAGGTGAACTTGCCTTAGCTGTCTGCCCAGGTGAGAAAAACATGCACCTTTCAAAACAGTTTCAAATTAGTGGCTTTTCATTATATGTGTTTGGCACTGGAGGTCTTCCCCGCCGGTTCATTTAATTCAAGTGTCTAATTAATGTCTACGTTTGTACATACATGCTAATGTATGTGAATAAATGCATACACATTACGCATTATACAAGATATACACGACCGCCCCAGCTCGTTACAGTAACATCCAGGACATGGAAGTTGGTGTCACACTATGTTGTACACTAGTATGCCATTAGTACAGTTTGCCATTAGTACAGTATGCCATTAGTACAGTATGCTATTAGTACAGTATGCCATTAGTACAGTATGTCATTAGTACAGTATGCCATTAGTACAGTATGTCATTAGTACAGTATGCCATTAGTACAGTATGTCATGAGTGTGAACATTTTTAAACACTGGTGTGGTAGAATGTGATGTGTGGACAGTCTTACACCTTCTTACCTTTACCTGCCACTGGTATGGATATTTCATAAAACAAATCTTCATTATAACATTTACCGATCGTGTCGTCAGGCGGGGGTCACCTTGACATACTAATATGCATTATTGAGCCACCAGGTGTGACTCTGTGCTAGGAGCCACTAGGAGCCATTTAGGTGCTAGGTGCCACTAAGTGAGAGAACAGGGGGTGGAAGTGAGGTAGAAGGAAGGAGGTAGCAGGGGGAGGTAAAGGAGGAGAGAAAGTAGCAGAGGGTGAGGGAGGAGAGAAAGTAGCAGAGGGGTTGAAGGAGGAGAGAAAGTAGTAGGAGCAGTGAGGAAGGAGTAGAGAAAGTAGCAGGGGGAAGTGAGGAAGGAGAAGAAGTAGCAGGGGGAGGTGAAGGAGAAGGAAGGAAAGAAAGAGGAGGGTGGGAGGTCGGCACGGGTGAGGTAGAGGCCAGACGGGTGTTCAAGGTAGTATCGACAGGAGGGTTGTGGCTGTGTTTGGCCTGTCATTGTGGAGTCCCGACCTGACACACCCACTCGTCCCGTCACGCACGCACACACACACACACACACACACACACACACACACACACACACACACACACACACACACACACACACACAGTCTTGGCCTCTTGTCTCTCCCAATATAAACTTCACTATAGACAAAACAAATGATAATACATATTTTTACAACTTTGCGTGAGTGAGAGAGTGCGTGAGTGAGTGAGAAAGTGTGGAGTGAGTGAGTGAGAGAGAGAATGGAGTGAGTGAGAAAGTGAGTGAGAAAGTGAGTGAGTGAGTGAGCATCAGTAACATAAAACACCTTGGTAATCAGTGTTTAAATTACAAATAAACAAACACAGGTGATAGACGTAAGGTAAGAAGATAGTGATCAAGAGATAACGGGGGATAATAATGGACATGGTAGAGATAAGGATATTACTAATGCTCTGTGGTTAGGTTAGGTTAGGTTAAGGTTAGGTTAGGTTAAGGTTAGGTTAGGTTAGGTTAGGTTAGGTTAGGTTAGGTTAGGTTAGGTTAGGTTAGGTTAGGTTAGGAGTAAAGAAAGAAATAAGTAAAACAAAAACACATAATTGAATACAGGAGAAATCAACAAGAACACTAAACACAATATACCAAAGAAAGAAGATGATAATAAGACAATAATAGAACAAAGTAGATGGAGATGAAGGACAATATACGTGTAAATAGCAAGAGAATAAAGAGAAACCATAATAAACGCACACAGAAAAGGGACAAATAAACAAAAATCAAAACAAACACACGGAGATATATAACAAGACATAAAGGTTACACAGTAGAGAAGTAAAGAAGAGATTAACAATAATAAAAGACGTGCGTAACAGAGAGACAAGACAAGAGACATTCAAAGGGACTAATGATGTTACTAAAAAGACGACGATGTCACGTATAGCTAAGCGTGTAAATAATCAAGGGCAACAAGAACTTCACGAGGTGGTAGACACACGCTATCACCCTGTGTAAAAAAAGTAGAACGAATGAATAATGTATGAAGGATGTCGACTCGTACACACACACACACACCCAATGAATAACAGCCTAACGTCTCAATTGAGTAATATTGACAGGATATTACATGATGAGAACCCCGCCACTGAAGCAAAGATCTATAATTGATGAATGAAAACACCATCATGCTATTTGGTGGATCATGCATAAGGTGTGTGCTGGTGGTGTAGTTTGTGTGTGTGTGGAAAGATATGTTGAGGAGGTGTATTAGAAAGGCGGCGGCTTCTTGTTCTTCTTGTTCTTCTTGTTCTTCTTGCTCTTCTTCACGTCACGGTACTAAGTTAACCAGTTTATACGTTGTTTTGAAGGACCGTGACAATACAGCCCACGATTTGGACTGTCTTTGCATTCGCTGGTGCTGTTGTCGAGCAATAACGCCTGAAGAAAGAGTCATAAAGGCTTTTCGCTTTTGTTTCGCGATGTCTCATAAGTCACTTGGGATATTTTGCCACCTGGAAATGCTGTCGTGTGTGTGTGTGTGTGTGTGTGTGTGTGTGTGTGTGTTACATCGTCGTGGGAGGAAGCGTTGCCTCTTCGTCGTCGTCGCCGATGGACGTGTTGTTGACTACAGGGAAGCAAAGTGGCGGAAAATGTGGGTGATTGAAGCGTAATGGACGTTGTTTGTTTGGGTCCTCCGCCTGACTACAGAATGAGCGAGTGTTTTCCTTTAATCCTGTAGCCATAACAAAGGTGGGCCGCCTCCTCCACACACACATCTGCATGCCTACCACTGCCACCGGCCAGCCTCGCCCCTCGCACTGTAATTACCGCTCTTTTCTAACTACTTGACTCGCTCGTAAGGCGGGCCGAGAAGGTCACAATTGGAACCTTAATTAGGTTTGTACACACTTATCCTAAAACTAATTGGCGTAATTGCAATTAGAGAGGAATTATGCAGTGCGGACTACTCCTCTCTCCCTTCCCTCCTCTTGTCTCCCTCGTTCCCTCCAGCCTCCCTCCAGTAGCCTCCCTTCTACCCGACCCTCAAATGAGGTGGTGAGAATGTGGGTAGTGACCCGTGCGAGATGCCGGAGCCAGGCCCACTGTAATTACATAGCACGCCACCACCACCACCACCCTGGTGGCTCTCTCCCTGTCTATATGTTGCTCTCTCTCTCTCTCTCATACTAAGCCCCACGCCACCAGAGAATGTCAGTAAGCATGACATACTGTACAGAGAGATTGGCCGGCCAGTGGGTGTGTAGTGAGTGAGAGAGACGTGCCTCTATGGTTGACAAGATGATGTGATTTGGGCTGTGGTTGAAACTTCCGTAGCTTCACCTGTACCTGAGTTTATATCTACCTGTACTTATACCTGTAATTTGCTCCTGATCCGTACCTGTACATAATTTACTGCATTTGTATCTGTATTTATACCTCTTAACTGTATTTGTATCCTTACCTGTGACTGTACTTGTAGTTATATGAGGACTTTGACTTGTACCTGTATATGAACCAGTAATTACATCTTTATCAATATCAATACCTGGACCCTAGTATGTACATGTACCTGTGTTTTTACCTGTAACTTAACATCGTCACCACCGCCACCACCGCGTTAGATCTTTAGGTTAATTTACATGCAAGACGCCCAAGGGTACAGTACTTGATTACAGGGGCCCGGGGAAGGGAGCCACCACACATTCCTCCCCCCTTCCCCCCTCCTCCCACACACACACACACACACACACACTGGCCGTATCATGTATCCGGCAGATACTTAATGGCCGGACTCTCAGTTTTCATAGAGATCCTCATTGTCCACTTGTCCAGGTCGTTGTTCAGTAATGGAGAGGAGTGGTGGTGGTGAGTGGGATAAGAGTGGTGATGGTGAGTGGGATAGGAGTGGTGGTGGTTGTGGCTGAGAGAAAGGAGAGCAGTGATCTTTTCAGGGTTGACCGGGTCCCATTGGCTCTAGTCCTGACAGTTCCCATCATTCCCGGTAGTTGTGGACTAATAAGCCTTAACCTATAACCACAAATGATAAGGTATAGATAAAGTCGAGTAGATAAGGTAGATAAAAGACCTATCAGGATCGGTGCCCAGTGAATGTTTCAGATTGTCAGGTGTGTCACTAAGCTGGTAACTGTGGTAGGATTCACGACCATTTGGTTTTTTTAACTTAGGTTTTTTTTCACCTTTTTTTGCTCCAGTTCCGAAACATGAAAACATCTACCTGTCTCATTGAAAAAAAAAACAATAAATGGCGGTCAAAATAGGCGTCGAAATTGGACTTGAGCTTCTACTTACCAATTACACAGTACATAGCTTCGTCTGAATGTATTATACAGAATAGAATTTATTCCTGTCTGAAAAATGGGATACATTCTAGTCCTCTTGTTGTTGTTATATTATTAATGCGCTTCAACAACGGAGGTCTTTAAACGCGTAATAAGGTTAGTAATACATTAGTCCAACAACATTAAAACATTATCAGTGAATAGGACTCCCTGTATAGTCCTCTTAATTAAAACCTCCTCATACTGTCAGAACCTAAATCAGTTCGACAGTTTGGATGTATTGCCTCGTACGTCTGACCGTCTGCTGCCATTCTTGACCGTCGTGTATTCAGTGATGTCCGCTCAGTACTGGCTGGCGTACGACCTACTTTTTTAACCCTACCTTCCTCCCCATCCCCCCTCCTTCCCTCCATTCCCACTTCCGTCCTCTCCCCTCCCCTCCCTTCCCCTTCCCTTTAAATGCAACCACCTCTCATTATCGCCCTTTCCCCCTTAGATGATAACTCCTGGGGGACACATCATTCCGCATGCCAAGTTTGTGTCGATGGTGGGACGAAAAACTACGAGGGAACGAGTCTCTCTCTCTCTCTCTCTCTCTCTCTCTCTCTCCTACTGTTGTTATTTTTTTCATAAGTAAATATTTCAGTTGTCATGCTGCGTGAGACGTGACCCAGCTGGCTCTGTGACTAGGATCAGCTGCACGTGACTAAGACCAATTGCACGTGATCAAAACCAGCTGCACGTGACCAAGACACAGCTGCACGTGACCAAGACACAGCTGTACGTGACCAAAACCAGCTGTACGTGGGACCAAGACCTAACTCGTGCATGTGTCAGGTCAGCAGGAAGAGCACACTCCCCATCCCGTAAAAGCTGCGTTATCGTGCACTGCTGAAGCGCCATCACATCAAGGTGAAGAGAAAATTGTACACTAGTGCTGACGTCGGGAGTATTGCTGCCTCACGGACCTGCAGCCTCGTGAATTGCCGCTACCTACATTGCTACCACCCTCTCTCACCACTATTACCACCACCACCACTTACTACAACCACCACTACCATTACCACCCACTGCCATAACCATCACCCACCATCACTACCCACCACCATTTAACTACCACCATTACCTACCACCACTAACCACCGCCTACCATCTTCAAATATGGGAGAGTATTGGAGGTACAACCACGATTTCGAAACCATAGTAAACCATCCAGCGAAAAAACAAACAAAAAAAAACAGAAGAAAAAAATAAAAATAAAACAGGAAGGCCAGTGTGATCACATGTTCTGTTTAAGAAAAAGAAAGAAATTGTTTTGTTGTAATTGTACTTGTTTTATGTCTTTAGTTAACACAGTTCTGAACAGGTAATCTGACGCCAATGAGTGTATAATTGACCCAGCCACCTGCCCCTAATGAGACTGGTGCTGCGTGTGGCTCATGGAGGTCCTTAATGAGAACCATGCTCTGGCTCCTGGAGGTCCTTAATGAGAAACATAGTGTGGCTCCTGAAAGTCCCTAATGAGAACCATGCTCTGGCTCCTGAAGGTCCTTAATGAGAACCATGCTGTGGCTCCTGAAGGTCCTTAATAAGAGCCATGGTGTGTGTGGCTCCTGAAGATCCTTATTGAGAACCATGGTGTGTGTGTGTGTGTGTGTGTGTGTGTGTGTGTGTGTGTGTGTGTGTGTGTGTGTGTGTTGCCTCAGCTCACACGCGATATTTATAAGTCGTCACCTGTCTGACTTGACCCGAGTGTTAGGGTCGTGAAGCCGTCGAGGGCTGTGGGGTTGTCCTCTGCCTGGGATGAATAGATGATGCGTCCATGGAGGGCGAAGTATTGGTGGAAGGAGTTGTGGAGGACGAGTGAGTGAAGGACGAACTAGTGGAGGGCGAGCTGGTGAAGGACGACATACTGAAGGACGAGTGAGTGCAGGACAAACTAGTAAAGGACGAATCATTGAAGGACGAGTGAATGGAGGAGGAAAGGAGAACAACCTCTACGGAAAGTTTGCTCACCACCGACAAAGTTGTCCACTCACTCAGACTCGGCCGTGTGGTGTCGGACATTTAGAGCCCCAACTTGTGTAGCATTTTACAACCTGTTTACCCCGTCCATCATGCTTCTCCGCGCCCGCATAAGACAAGGTCCCCTTCCCTCCTTCACCCTTCCCCTCCCTTCTTTCCCTTCCCCCTTCCCCCTTTATCTTCCTTTCCCCCTTCCTCCTTCCCCCTAATCTGACAGCAAGGTAGACACAGTAGTAGAAATTATATACAATACTTGAATATAGTTATAACAGTATTTAAATAGCCGAGTTGTGTCGAATAATATATGTGTGTGTGTCTGTGTATATGAAGTGAACGAACGAATATGTTATCATTTATAAAGTAGAATCATGCAAGTCTTTCTTCAAGGGATTTGTACTTTGCATGTTAACTGTTTCTCTGTTATCGGGTCTTGGTAGTTTGTGTGAGTTTCTAAAGTACGCTTATTGTTTTACTGTCAGTGGTGGTGCGTCAGGGGTGTAGGAGGTGGGTCAGGGGTGTAGGAGGTGGGGTACAGGGGTGTAGGTGGTGGGTCAGGAGTGTAGGTGGTGTAGGAGGTGGGTCAGGGGTGTAGGTGGGTGGGGTACAGGGGGTGGGATGGCGGCAGTAGGTCATAGGGGGGGGAGGGGAGGTCATGGTAGAGGATGAGCGTGGGTGGTGGTGGTTGTTGACCTTGGAGTGTGTGTGTGTTTATGCTGGAAGCTGACGACCGCTTGTTAGTGAGGGTGCATATTAATGATGGCTAGGCGCCCCTCTACAACCCAACACCTATACTCGTACACTGTGTCTTTTAACCCACAATGTCAACGTGAACAAATTGTTTAACTGTGTGTGTGAGATTTATGGCTTTTCATCACAAGAATACTTAATTTTCTTATGGCTAAACAGGTGGATATTTAGCTTATGCAGAAAAGCAACACCGTATTCTAACCTTGACTAATATGCTGTCAGAAAACCATACCAACCTGTCACTAAGAGAAATATGACTGGGATATGAGAACGCACATGTGCACTTACACGCACACACAAGACACGCACATAAAACACACGCGACGCATGCATATATAGTGAGGGTGCGTCCTGGCAGGAGACGCCCCACACAGGAAAGATCTTTATGAACACACACACACAGGCTGTCTAGACTCCTCTATGATACAGTATTCAGGACGGTCTGCGGCTTAATCTTTGAGTTTCTGGTAATAAGAGAAGACGTTTAAAGGAGACTCATATTTCAAGAGGATCTCCTGGCAGGTGGTGACTCGCTGGTGCTGCTAAACCTCACCTTCCTCACACTCGGTCGGTACTGAATATAGTTTGACGTGGAGGAGTGACTGATGACTCATTTTAATGGGTGGTGTTAGTGGGTGATGGTGAAGTTAGGGTCTGTGTTTGTATGAGAGAGATAGAGAGTGCTTTTGTGTCTCTGTCTGTGTGTGTGTGTGTGTGTATCTGTATCCCAGGACTCTTTCCAGCCATGCCTTCTCCCCACATCCTGTCCCCTTTACCCTCTACCCCTCCCCCCTCCCCTGAGTGGGTGGGTGGGGTGGTTGAGGGAGTGGGCGTGGCTGACTAACCTCCCCGCTGGGACACCTTCAAACTTTCCCTCCGCACAACTTCTAATGAAAACTGACGTCGGAAAGGTTATGTGGGCGTGGATATGTACATTGTTGTGGACGTGTACAGTGTCATGGGCGTGCGTAGTGTATAGTGTAGTAGATGTGTGTGAATTAGTGTTGTGGGCGTGTGTACTGTACATTGTTGTGTGCGTGTACAGTGTTTTGGGCGTGTATATACAGTGTTGTGGGCGTGTATATACAGCAGTGTAGGCGTGTGTGTGTGTGTGTGTACAGTGTTGTGGGCGTGTGTTGTGTGCAGTGAGGTAATTTTTGTGTCAAGTTTTGCTGGGTAGTGAATGGTGGCGGCTGAGACAATGGCACCATCGCTGCCACTCTGTTTTGTTATGGTAATGAGTACCGCCACTTCCTCCTCCCTGACCCCCCCCCCCACCCTCTTGCACTCTTGCCCTGCCCATGACGGAGTGGGGAGGAAAGGGGGTCAGGGATGGTGAGGGAAGGGGGTCAGGGGTGGTGAGGGTAAAGGGTCAGGGTGATGAGGGGAGGGGGGGGGAGGTCAGAAGTGGTGAAGGAAATTGTGAAGAGTTCTTGGCTGTGTCCCAAATGGCGAGTGTGTGATGGATAGATAATAAATTATATTAAATACTGATTAATGGGAAACTAACATATTTATTCACACTTTAAGATTTAGATGTGAATTAGTTGATGTTACTGTGGGTGGTGGTGGTGGACGATGACAGGCCGGAGGTAGCATACATCAGCGACCTCTGTTATTTGACCAAGAGTTTGGCCGTCCAGCTGGGTGCTTGATGACAGGCACGCGGCCGGCCTAGTGGCATTCCCGCCGTCAACCTTCCCCTCGTAATCTAGCTTAAGTAATGTCTGCTAGGCGTTTACAAGGACCCGGGAATTTGATTTAGAATATATGAAATCTGAGAATGGCTACTGAAGTTTATGTTTGGACTTACTTGAGTGTGTGTTCTTGGGTGCCGGAGGACGGAACCCAGTGTGTGTGTGTGCTAAGGTTCGTCGGCCTGTACAGTATTGCCTTCTCACGCAATTTTTTGATTGATCTTTTTTGCGTGTTGAGAGTCTCTTTATTATTCTGTTTAGTATATTGTTGAAGGAATATTTCTGCTCAGTGATTGGTACTTTCAGGAATTCGTTGCCTCAGTCAGCAGGAAGAAGAGAGGCATTAAAGAGGACAACTGGCTAAGGTGTGGTGGTCGGTTAAACGTATGTACAGTCTCGTACAAGATTCTTCGAACACTGCTGGAGACAGCTGCCAACTTAAGACCGTTTTTGACTATAGTACGTTTAGTATAATATAATACGAAACGACAAAGCCCAACCATTAAATTAAGCAACGGGGAACTAAGTAACCAATCACAGATCACTTTTAAATTCATTCATAATTTTTATAACGTACTATAGTAAACAAACGGCCTTGAGTTGCCAACTGTCTCCAGCAGCGTTCCTTGAATCTTAAACGAGACTACATTATCGTGGTGACCTTGTGACTTACTATACAGCCAAGGTTTGTACTCCACTAGACACTATTCTTTGCTATTTTTTAAACAATAAATATATCTATCTATCCTAAAAACCTCTGGCATACTAAGTGGAGTTTAAACTTATCTCTGTACCCGACCCAAAAATTAGCTTCCATGGTTACTATTTGGGGGGAAGTCAGGATTGGTGTAGCATAACAAATACCAGAAAGTCATAATTGGGGAAGCTATTGCGGGAGTGAGACAAGAGAAGACCAATTACCTCCGTCGTAAATATACCAGTGTTGCAATCCCCCCTCCTTACTTCTCTCTCCCTCCTCTCCTCACCCCCACCTTCTTCCCCACCTCCATCACCTACTCTCCACCTCTCCTCACCTTCTCCCCCACCTCCATCACCTACCTCCCTCACCTCCACCTTCTCCCCATCTCCATCACCCACCTCTCCTCCTCTCCCTCACCCCCACCTTCTCCCCCCATCTCCATCACCCACCTTTCCCTCCTCTCCCTCACCCCCACCTTCTCCCCCACCTCCATCACCCACTCCTCTCCCTCACCTCCACCTTCTCCCCATCTCCATCACCTACCTTTCCCTCCTCTCCCTCACCCCACCTCTCCCCACCTCCATCACCCACCTCCTCACCCCACCCTTCACCTCCCACCACCTCCCTCACCTCCACCTCTCCCCATCTCCTACCTCTCCCTCACCCCACCCTCCCACCTCAATCACCTACCTCTCCTCCTTTCCCTCACCCCACCTTCTCCCCCACCTCCATCACCTACCTCCTCCCTCTCTCCCTCACCCCCACCTCTCCCCCCACCTCCATCCTCTCTCTCCTCCTTTCCCTCACCCCCACCTCTCTCCCCACCTCCATCACCCTACCTCCCTCCCTCTCCCTCACCCCCCACCTTCTCCCCCCACCTCCATCACCTACCTCTCCTCCCTCACCCCACCTCTCCCCACCCCATCACCCACCTCTCCTTCTCCTCCTCCCCACCTCCTTCTCCCTCACCCCCACCTCCATCACCTCCCTCTTCCTCCTCTAACCTTCCATTCTTCAGTTTTGTGGGTTTAAGTTTTCATCATTCTTCTTCCATTCTGAAGTAAGTTCTTAGTGGAAGTCGTTTCTCTTAGTTATTGGTGATGTAGGAGAGGGTGGCGGTGTGGGTGGCGGTGTGGGTGGTAGACAGAGAAGACAGCATGTGTTGGGTGGTGTGGGTGGCGGTGTTGGTGGTGTACAGGAAAGAATGTGTGTGTGTGGGGGAGGGGGGGGTAACAGCCTTCATGTGAGGGCAGTGATGTAGTGCATGTTGCTCCATTGTTTTGCCAAGTTTGATGTTTAGTAATGGTGATATTGCCTCGTGTGTTTGGCCTGTGATCCTTGTGTGTGTGTGTGTGTGTGTGTGTGTGTGTGTGTGTGTACAGCTGTGAATTTCCCTTGAGAATGTGTACATGCAAGTGTGTGTGTGTGTGTGTGTGTGTGTGTGTGTTCAGTAGGTCTTTCAGGTAAACATAAATTGTTTTTGTTTATTTAATTACTCGTTTATTTTCTTGATTTTCTGTACAGTTAATTAGGAGGGTTTGTTATACATCACTCTTGTATTTGAGAATTAGTGTAAGTACGTTACTTCACTACAGTTATATATATTTCGCAGTGGAATTGACGCTTAACAATATATTTACAGTGAAATAGAAGCTTAACACTATAATTTACAGTGACATAGAGCTTAACAATATATTTACAGTGACACACCATTCAATAATATTTTACAGTGACACAGACACCATTCAATAATACTTTACAGGGACACAGACACCATTCAATAATATTTTACAGTGAAATAGACATCTACCAATAGTTTTACAGTGAGAGGTATATGTTAACTATTTTTCAGCAGAGAAACGGACTTCCTGCCATCTGTTAAACGGCTCGTCTATAAGATATTAGGAGTTAGTTTATTATTCATCTCTGTTAATATTTATCTAAGGAATTATTTATATTTGAGTCTCTGAGTTCGTTGTTATTGGTGGTGTTCTTGATGTTATTATACTTGATAATTTAACTTCTTGATGTTGTTAGTGTTCTTATTTTTAATGTTATCGTTCTTTGTTACTATATTTTTTTGGGTTATTGTTCTTTATAGTTAAGACACATGTTGTTGTTTTAGTTGTAGTTGTTGTAATTATTGTTGTTGTAGTTATCGTTGTTGTTGTTAGTGGTCTAGGGGGAGTACTTTCCGTTCTTCCAATTTTAGTCACTTTCATATGTACAATCAGGCAAGTGTCCTTTCTGCCTTTTTAATCTTGACGACGACAGAAAGTTTATGATGTTGTGTTTAATATAGTTGAGGTGGAAGGACAAGAAGCTATTTTTCTCTTTTTTTTTCTCAATATAACTCGTTTTAATCTTGACTATATATACACAAGTGACTAATGATAATCTTGGTGGGTTTTTTTTTATGTAAATTCGAACACTGTATCAGGGAATAGAAACACCCATTGTAAATCAGGAAGTTAATGCAAGGGGGTCGACCAAGCACAGACTGGTTCACCCACGCGAGACGACAATCCTTCAATTGGAGGTTGGTTTTAGTATGCGATCGTCCCCGTCTTTCTCCCTCCTACCTCCCTCTCCCCCCTTTCGTACCTCCTACCTCTCTCCCCCCCTTCCTACCTCACCCCCCTCCCTCCTTTCCTCACCCACACCACAACCCCTCCTCAACTTCACCTCATATTCAACACCCTCCCCACCACAAACCACCCTTCCCCACCTCCAAACACTACTCTTTCCCTCCCCACCCACCTCTCAGACCACCCTAAACCCACCTCCCCACCCTCAGACCCCCCTCCCACACCCCCCCCTCCCCTCAAAAAAAAATGAAACAGTTGTCAGCATTGTGAGGTATGACCGTTTTTTTCATGAGTAACTACCAATAAACACAAGGTATATGAACCAATAGAAAAAGAGCGACGATGACTAGTTCCGTGCACCTGTGAAGTGGCCTCGAACACGGAGGAGGTCAAGGTGTAGGTAAAGTGCAGGGAGGAGGAGGAGGTCACGGTCTCTCCCTCTCCCTCTCTCTTTGCTTAGTGTAAACTGAGTGTGGGAGGAGGCCAGGAGGGGGTGTAGAAGGGGTGGGGGTAAGGAGGGGGTATAGAAAGGTGGGGTGAAGGGGTATAGAAGAGGTGGGGGGGTAAGGTGGGGGTAGAGGGGTGTAGAAGAGGTGGGGGTAAGGTGGGGGTGTAACAGGTGAGTGAGATGTACCCGTCGCTGTTCTTGTGTTTCTGGGTATGAGTGTTGCCAGTGCCCCCTAGTGACACCATTACCAACATCATGATATATCGTTATATCTGGTTATAACATGTGGTTATATGAGGATATATTGGGCATATAATAATTCAATACATGTTATATAATGATTTCTAGGTGTAATAAGGAGTAAGTTAAGGATATATTTTTAGTTCTATGACCTTCAATAAGTTCTAGATATAATATACACTTAGTTCTGGGTACAACATATAATAACCTCTGGTATATAAAGTTCTAACACTAGTATAACATATAATAAGTTTTGGGATATAACCTATAATTAGTTCTGATGGACACAACACAAAAGAAGTTAGTCAGGGAGAGTATAATTTCTGTTGCAGCGGCTATAATGTGTGATAATCTCTAAGTTGGGGTAAGAAATGTTGAACTTTCTTCGTTGTGTGGTACTGTATCGACCCGAGAGAGAGAGAGAGAGAGAGAGAGAGAGAGAGAGAGAGAGAGAGAGGTCATCACCACCCTCCCAGGTCCTGAATTTTCCAAGGTTCCAATGTTAAAATTTGATTCCCCTTTAGCTACAAGCCTTAAAACACGATGAACTGACGACATTAATGGCGTCTACAGTACGTTGAGACTATAATTGTTAAAGAGACGATTGAACAAAATGACGTAGAAAATATAAGTACTCTTAAGACAGTAATTAGAGCAAGGGGAGGGGGGGGGGTGTTAAAAGGTCCTAGGATCCTTCAAGACAGACGGAGGAGGAGGAGGTGGTGGGCTGAGTGTTGACACGGGGTACCTTCTTGGTCTGTCCCCCGCCTCTACTGTATATCACTGACATGTTTACATTCTGTTTTATTGACGTCTTTGTCCCTTTACCTTCTGATACTCTCTCTCTCTCTCTCTCTCTCTCTCTCTCTCTCTCTCTCTCTCTCTCTCTCTCTCTCCTTCCTGCAGCCACCACTACTACTGCTATTTTCACTACCACTATTACTACTACTACTATTTTCACCACCACCACCACTACTACTATTGTCTACACTACCACCATCGCTACTGCCACCACTATCACCACTACCACCATAATCTTCATCGTCTCACTATCTCTGCAACTGACATCACCAATCTCGCTACAATCACCACCACTACCATCTCCCCAACCGACATGCCTCAGTGTGTCATCACCAACAGAGTTTCAGGTGTACAGAGTCACCTGAGTTTGTTTGCACCAACACCTGAGTCTTTGTGTAAAAAGCATCATCATTTTTACCTTCTGCTGAATGAGTTTGTGTTCATCATCACTTCACTTTTCATTGTTGGGAGGTAAAGGTGATGATGGTGATGGGCGTCCTAGGGTGGTGGTGACTGGTGGTGGTGGTGGTGGTGGTGAGGGTCGTGTTGGGGTGGTGATGGTGGTAAGAGTCGTGCTGGAGATAGGGGGAGGGGGGGAGCGGTCGCTATTTAATTGGATTCTCCAGCGTGTAATTCCGTTGTGTTACGCCTCGCCAGTGTCACCACCCTCACCACCCTACTCTACCCCCCACCCTACTCTACCCCCACTACCCCCACCCTACTCTGCCCCCACCCTACTCTACCCCCCACCCTACTCCCCCCCCTACTCTACCCCCACCCTACTCTACCCCCCACTCTACTCTACCCCCTTCAACAAAATCAACCGGACGTTAAACATTGGTCAAAACTTCAATGCGGAAGGAATTGTGTCATAATCTCACAAGCTGATAACTTGTTAGATTAGCTTAGATAAGGTTAGGTTAGGTTAGACTAGGCTAGGTTCGGTACAAGAAGCCAGTGAAAAAAGTCCGTATGTGAAACTATTACGGGAAGCCAATGCGAGAAGCCAATCCATGAAGCCAAAGCAGGAAGCTACTCCATGAAGCCAAAGCAGGAAGCCACTCCATGAAGGCAAAGCAGGAAGCCATTAACAAGAGAGTCCCTGGCCACACGCTGGGAGACGCCAATTACTCCAGGGTTGGCAATACAGCAACAGCTATTTACCAAACTGCCATTTGCACGTTGCTTGGCCAGTTCATTAGCAGTCTTGAGTGGATGTTAGCTGGTATGGCTTTTTTCAACCTCCCGTCACGACACGTAGTAGTGGCTGACTGGCGGACCCTGGCTGTATGTGTGTTGGTCGTGGCGGGTGCTCATGTCATTAATTAAAGCATTGTTTCAACCAGTAAGTGCACCAGAAAACTACTCCAATGCTTTCATGTTTTTCTTTTTATGTTTTTGAGTTCTTTGTGTGTCTGTGTGTGTGTGTTTAGATTAGAGCCAGAAGGGTGAACTAGTCAATGAAGTCATTATTTTATCACAGCGGCATATTGTGGTGTTGCCTCGCTGTGCAGTATACAGTCTCACTACACAAACAAGCTGCTCCAGTTTGGTTAAGCATCAAACACAACTCGTAAATGAATAATTTCATTCATCTAGATTAACAGTAATGAGTTAAGTTGACTATAGACACAGAACTACCAGAGTGTGCAGTTGTCTATATCACGTTGTCAGCATTAGTAGAAGTTGCTGTCGTCTCTACCTGACACCTGGTGAGTGGGATAACTTTACCTGCATGAACCCAACACTCCCTGGTGGATGTCAGAGCACCTGTGTTTGACATTTCGGTATTTGTTCTTGAGTAATTCTGACCTTAGTGGATGAGTGGAAATATTATATTATATACTTTTATGGCCTACAAAGCACAAGGTAAATAATTATGGAAGTTTTAGTAGTATTATTGTGGTACATATCGTCTTTTGTATGTATAGTTTTTTGTATATTTTCATGGGAACTTTTGTGTACTGTGGAGGAAGTGTCTCCCACGTCCCACCAAAGAACTTTATAAAATGAGACAAAAATAAATAGTTTAGCCACGGAACAATAACAAGACATTATTATATTCCCTCCTTCTCCTCGTATAATGAAAGGTTTAAACTATGCTGATCCATAAAGGTTAAACACGTATGAGGTTCACTGTAGTTTTTAGTTATAGATTTTCCTCACAATTTTTATTTAATTTTTTATTTGTGTCAACTGTTTGTAAATATCAACTGGTGAAGTAGTGTGTTGCTGCCCTAAATGGATCATCTTTTGGGGGAAAGTTGCTGACCGGCCCTCAGCTCCGCCCCGGTGTGCTAAAATTCCTTAGGGAAAAGTAGTGATCTTCGACGTGAAATTAATGTCAGTCTTGAGATTAGTTACTGAGGAAACCTATTTAACTGAGGCTGGGACACACACACACACCGAGCCAGCGACAGTAACGCCAGAGGAATGGTGTCGGTGAAAAATAGTGTGGTAGAGCTGGAAACATTCCCCGGCAGGAAACTAATGCATAAATGTGGAGAGAATTGTATGAAGGATAATGCGTTTTACCTTAATATGTGCAAGTGAAACGTGGGAGACTTACGCCGGAATACTAAGCAGAGTGTAAGCTGCTGAAATGGATTTTCTGGGGAAGGAGCGAGCAGCAAGGAGTTATTGGCTGGAGGAGTGGAGATGTTGTGTGAGGTGAAGGCCCCAGGGGGAGGGAGGGAGGGGAGGGAGGTGAGCCGTGACCCTGTGTGGACTGGACGTGGCAAGAGGAGGCAAGTGGATGACCTGGCAAACACCGGTAGTGAGAGGCATCGGTCCGGGACACACGTGCTGAGAGGAATTATATTGTGAGGTGACTGGAGAAGGAAGTGAATAAAAAAAGGTCACCTTTATAAGAAAGGAGGCAGTGGTGGTCTCCCTGGACACCGTCTCACCTCTTGCTCTACTTGTCCTCACACTAATGAGCACGGCAGTTAACGTCAAAGGTGTCGTATAGAATAACCCATTAACTTCATAATTCAGGAATGTAAGACGTGAAATTTGAAAATCTTAAACGATGAAAGAGTGTGTCGTAACTTGTTAACGCGGAGTTGGCCTGCAGGTGTTCGTCGATGGTGGCCGCCTTAATGAGGGCCGTAACGCTGTAAAAACATGATTAATCCGGCGAGAAGTGTCTTGGCTCGGGTGGGCGTTGGCCGGTGTAGCCCGCAGGGCAACTCCCCGCCCGCCCCTCCCCGCCCCTTCACCGCCCACCATTAAAACTTGGTGAGAGTGAGGGCGGCGGCGGTCGTCTCTATACAATAACGTAAACATTTGATGGCGGCGGACCGGCGTAAAATGGCTTCCTTCCCTGAAGGCTCGGCTCAACACCGCTATAAGCCTCATAAATATATGCACCGGGTGTCTCCAATTGCCCCGCCAATGCCGCTTTTATGGTGTCTTTATCAGTTCCTGCTATTTTTCCCCAAGTTGAATTCCAACTAGACCAGTCCCTATTTTTGCACGCTAGCGCCGGATATTATATTTGGAGCAGTTATGTCGCCAGGACGACCTCCGTGCTCTGATTGTTAATGCTTAGATATACATTTCGATGGCCCGTGTTTTTTATGGCAAGGGAGGGGGCTGGTGGGGAGGGGGTACTGTACACACCGGGCACCACCACCTCCGTTATTATCTCCTGCTGCTCCTGATCTACTTTATGGTTATAACAATTTCATATAGAAAGTTGTGTATCTTTGAGTGTTAGATAACCTCCGATACTTTTAGTTCAGTTATTAAGAGTTAAACGATAAAGGAATTTTATGGTAACAATCTGTGACGTAGCCCACCAGTTGTGTGTGTGTTGAAGGGGTCACCACACGAGTACAGTCGCTGGCCAGGTTTGACGTCCAGTTAGCCTCAACGTGGCCATCAAAGTAGGAGTAATAGGCGTGTTGCTCTTGGCCATTAGCTGCCGAGTGCGGGAGTAGTTATCATGCAGGCGCCGTTGTGAATTATGGCCGTAACACCTTTAAGAACTTGGTGTTTTAACGACTTTAAAACCACCTTAATGAGCGGTGAAGGAGGTAGTGCGGTGGGCGGCCCCGGGGGTGTGTGGTGGGCGGCCCCAGGGTGTGTGGTGGGCAGCTCCGGGGGTGTGTGGTGGGCGGCTCTGGGGTGTGTGGTGGGCGGCTCTGGGGTGTGTGGTGGGCGGCTCCGGGGTGTGTGGTGTACTCGCCACACGGAGCCTTAGGTCAGCACTCACAAACTTTCCTATGTAAATTTTTGTGTAACCCGTAAATAAGAATAAAAGTAAGTCTGTACTCAAGATTATATCCCATATTGGTCGTTGAGTTTGGTTTGGTTAGGTGACTTATGGTAGTCGGCCTCAACCTACCGGATACTACCACACACCTACCAGACACTACCACACACCTACCAGACACTACCACACACCTACCAGACACTACCACACACCTACCAGACACTACCTGTTAAATACAACCACACACTACCACAACCTTTACTCTAAATTAACCTAAATGAGTTGACCTCGGCTTTAATATACGACTACCATGGTCATGTGTCCGTCATTTAGTGGGTTTTTTTTTATTAATCCATTGAAAGAGTTTGTTATGTTATTGACGTCTCGTTGTATGTGTATGTAAACAACAGTCTTCGTGGGGTTTGTGTTTGTTATTGAATTTTGGAAAGGTCATAACCCCCCCCCCGCCGCCCTCACCACCCTCTCTGGGATGTGTGTGTGTGTGTGCGTGCGTGTGTGTGTGTGTATAAGGACAAAATACACACACACACACACACACACACACACACACACACACAAGAGTAAATAATAATAATAATAATAATAATATCATGTTGGACGTAACTTGCAGACAACATTTATCACCATTTACGTCTTATATTGCGTCATTTCCGGCTTCCATCATTATATATTAACCGGTTTAATAAATACAACACAACAAACACTCCTGACATTAAAATTTCTTACACGAAATATTAAAGTTTGATTTATGAACCATGAATCTAGGGAGTGAAAAATTCTTTGGTTGAAGCTAAAAATAAAATTGGCTCTGGTAATTAAAGTTTGGTTAGGTATTTATTTATTTATTGATTTATTTTATTATTATTATTATTATTATTATTATTATTATTATTATTATTATTATTATTATTATTATTATTATTATTATTATTATTATTATTATTATTATTATTATATACCGGACCCTCCCCCTCTGGGTACCACCACAACCCCCCCCCCCTCCATCCCATTAACTTTACCTGGATACCCCGACCTTACCTGGATACCCTGACCTTACCTGGATACCTCGACCTTACCTGGATACCCTGACCTTACCTGGATACCCTGACCTTACCTGGATACCCCGACCTTACCTAGATACCCCGACCTTACCTGGATACCCCGACCTTAACTGGATACCACTGCTACAAAAATTCGGACAAAATTTATACGGTGTGTTGGAAAAAATTTAAAGTATTTCGTAACCCTTGAAAATTGGAATCTAAAATCGTGAGGTATTTTTTTAACACTGGGGGGAATAAAATGCATTAAAATTTCAGGTGAATTCATGGTGAGTCGGTTACAGTATCGAGTTACAGCAATTGGTGGTGGTGGACAGCGTTACAGGGAGTGTGTGGTGGACGAGTGTGTGACTGTACTAATGTATGGGAAGTCATTACACTATGATATGTTAGTTTTTCTAGTTAATAAAATACTTATATTTACAACCAGTCAGACTAGGTCAATAGTGAATACAATAGACTGACGCTTAAGACTGGTTGAAATAGACATACATCAAACAGACTGAGATTAACATTGATCAAATTATTTAAATAACTACTGATCAAATTTAAATAACCATTGATCAGATTGTTTGAGTTTCATATGTATTTGATTATATATTAAAAACAATTATCTAAAAGGTCATACCAATGTAAATACAGTATACAAACTTGAGTAATATTGAATACAAAAGTAAAAATTACATTAGAATACTGAAAGTGTTTTGAGAACATTGTAAATATGATCTGGTATAACTATGTGAAGATTAAGACATTGTGTAAAATATAACACACACACACACACACACACACACACACACACACACACACACACACACACACACACACACACACACACACACACACTCTTTATTGCCGGATATAAATAATAAATGACACGTGATCAAGAGTTATGAAATCAGAGATGATTTATAGAAGTGTGTGTGTGTGTGTGTGTGTGTGTGTGTGTGCGTGTGTGTGTGCGTGTGCGTGTGCGTCTGTGTGTGTGTGTTACTTCGCTCCGTCACAATATATATATATATATGTTTTTTTTCGCTGCTGGAGTCGTTCACAGTAACTAGGAAGCTTTTAACAATTGTATCACAGTAGTAAGGCTTGATTAGAGATGCCCCGCCGGGAGAACCTGCATAGTTTGAATCCTTAAAGCAGATACAGCCTCGACCCCAGCCTGAAAACTTACCCATTTCCTCTGGTATCTGACAGCGGCACACGGCTACAGGAATTCCATCCATGTTGAGGAATTATTACGTGTTAAAGCAAGTTATGGGTCGGGGTTTTTTTTATCAGTTGATTTTTAAATTATGTCTACCGAACATCAGTGTATTTTGTGTTATATTTTAGCAGCTGTGGACTTCCTGCTACCGAGGATTGTATTGTACCGTTGATGCCTGTAAATGCTATACTGTGTGTGTGTGTGTGTGTGTGTGTGTGTGTGTGTGTGTGTGTGTACATATTGCTGCTACCCTGCATCTCGACTACCATCAACCCGCTACAGTAAGTTATAATTATCCGCCAGATTACCACTGTTTGCACTCTCAAAACCGGTTACCATTAGCAGAAGAAAAACAAAAGAATTTCGTGTATGAGGTGGAAGCATGTGTCGGTTCATTTCCAAATATAATTATTAAATTGTCAAAGTTTTTTCCTTCATAGCACCACCTGTTTCTGGTCGATCCAAGGTTAAGTGTAGTTTGTACTTGTTAAAAAACTGTGCTAGAGTGTATCCAGGTGTAGGTGGTTAGGTGTAGGTGGCCTTCTCCTTGTTAGCATGAGTGTTTCTGTAACATCAGGACATGGAGTGTTATTTTTTCTTAAACCATCGACCAGTTTTATGTTATGGTTCTGGTTTAACATAGCTTCTTGTCTTGAATGCCCTCCCTTAACTGGTTATATAAGACCACATCAAACCGTCTCAATCAACCTAAACAACCGGAATATAGATGTCTTAAGTTCTTCGTCGATATTTCACCGAAACTCAACCATAACCTGAGACTTTATTTGACTAGACTCTGCCGAACCTGCGCTGTGTGTCGGAGAGCGCGTGTATAAACTTAGAATTTCTTGGCAGGATTCGTGTCGGCCTTTGGCTTTACGTATGCAAGTGGAATTTCGTCAATGGATGATCATTTGTTCATGGGCTGTAGAACACTAGACGCACATATAACGAAAGCACGAGAAAGTTGGTAGGTTGCATGTTGCACGCTATTGCTGCTTGCCGCCTGGTCCCTTCTCCCCCCTCCTTCCCTGTGCCTTTCCTCCTGTACTGAGCAGATTTGTACACAAAACGCCATTTTTAAATTAGAATTGAAACTATTTGCTCCGTGTAAGTATGCGTGGCGTTGTGGTGAGGGCGTTTGTGTGAGTGTGTGGGGTGGGTGTGGCGGTGGTCATAACACCTTCACTGGTTCATACATAGTTTACTTTCTTCTGCTGACTCTGACAACACCTGCAAAACGTACTTATTACACGCCTTATCACCTGTGTGTGGGAGAAAGAGACTTACCACCAGCATGGGTTGAGGCTCGCGGGTGTGCATGCGTCATATAGTTAGCTATTAAGGAGGTAATAAGATGAAGTTATACCACTGCGACATTGAGAGCTGACTGTTAAGATAAACTCGTTTCTCAAATTTATTGTCGTCCAGAATCATTTACACACGACTGTTGATGTCAGTAGACTTTTTATGGGTAATAAAAAAATATAAAACTGCAGCAAAAAGAAAAAAAATTGAAGTTTATTAGTCCATATTTAATGGTTATTAAACCTATAAGTAGAGTCAAGTCATGATACCCATGACTGCTGCCATTACTGTTGAAAGAGTGTAACACCTTGCTTACTTGTTGAGTGGACGAGTTTACCTGTAACACCTGACACACCTACACCTGACACACACCTAACACACCTACACCTAACACACCTTCACCTAACACACCTACACCTAACACACCTTCACCTAACACACCTACACCTAACACACTTACACCTAACACACCTACACCTAACACACCTACAACTACACACTGGGCGGGGGTCGCTATAACACACACACACACACAGTGCATGATGACCCACATTTCTGGACAAAAGTGAGGATATTCCATTTGACTTCAGAGAGCGGAAAGGTCATAAACAGTGGACTGACTGACCTTAATAATATAGTTGTAACCTTTTTTTATAAACCTTCTGACAAATGAAGTATGGACGTCTCGTGTGGGTGGGGTCTGGGCGGGTGGTTGGCTGGTGTGTGTGTGGGGTTTGGGTGTGTGGGTGGGGTTTGGGTGGGTTTCTAGTAGGTGGGTGGGCTTCTAGTGTGTGTGGGTGGGCGCCATATACTCATTTTTTGGTTCTATTTCTCTTCATTTCTTTATTCAATTATTCCTTTCCTTTATATGACTTACCTTGACGAGTTATCACCTGTTGTTATCATCGTCATTACATATTCTTGTTCGTGTCAGACTGCGGTTTAATTGTTCTTGTGAAGGTGAATGTTTAATGTTAATGTAACTTGTTTTTAGTGTTTGTTTTTATTGATATCAATTGTTGTTGTTGTTGATAGTAAAGGTATTGCATGGTATATATTGTACAAAAAGATATAATGGAAAGTATTAAATTTCAAAAGTATTTAATGAAAGTTTATTCACTTCTGTCCACCCATACTAGAGAGAGAGAGAGAGAGAGAGAGAAAGATGATTAGAATATTTTTTTTGTCTGTATGAAGGTTTGTCATCCTGTCACAAACTTTGGATAGTAATAAATCTTACGTTTTTTCTTGCGTTGAATTCATATTTTATCGTGGTGAAAGTGACGGTCATTTTTTGTTGATGTTGCTACGTATTAATTCATTTATTTATTTATTTTTGGCTTCGTTATGGTCTTTGGAATAAACTCAACCTTCTTGTGGATTTTAATATTGAATTTTCTTAAGGATGAGGAGTATTTTTCCGTCTCCTTTTGTTAGCTTACCATCATCTAGGGCTCTCTCTCTCACCCCCCTGTCGTTACCTGGATGTCCCTTGACCACTCAGAAACTTCCACAGATCAACATATTATTTCAAGGTGTATCGTTTCTCTCTTTGTTGGTAGTTATGGTGGTGTTATGGGTGCTACGGTTAATTGCTGCCTTTTCATACCTACACACTAGTTACATGTAATGCTTGTAGCTTTATCGTCACTGTACAGAATGACTCCAGAGCTCACAAATTCTCAAAATATCACCAGGAGCCATCACAGGTGCTCATAAAGGGCTCATAAGGTGCTCATGAAAATACTCAAAATGATTCCAAGTGATTCATTATGATACCAGGTGCTCAGAATAGTCCCAGGTGACAGACAGATACCCTTAATGACTTTCTCTTGACTCACAGGTGCTCATAATGATCCCCAGGTGACTGATTAGTGTTCATTAGGACCCTCCAGTAAATGACATGACCCATAATGACACCTGGTGGATTGATTTAGGTGTTTGGTCGGATTAATTGCCATCATCACCTGAACATGATTGGGTTTTTTTAATTACGTGTTGTTGTTACGTCAATATTTGGGAATTATTATCCTCCAGTGTAAATAAACATTAGTTATCATCGTAGATCAGCGAGGGCAGCTAGTCTTATATTTTTCCGTGTGTGTGTGTGTGTGTGTGTGTGTGTGTGTGTGTGTGTGTGTGTGTGTGTGTGTGTGTGTGTGTGTGTGTGTGTGTGTGTGTGTGTGTGTGTGTGTGTGTGTGTGTGTGTGTGTGTGTGTGTGTTTATTATTTGATTATCTCTAATGAAATATGGTTTAGGACTCTCTCTCTAAGTACTCAACGTGTTCTGTCTTATACACACTATATTATGTCCTTCGTCATGACTCTAATTGCCCTCTTATATGTAAATTTATGTGTGCGTGTGTGTCGTTAACAGTGTGGTGGTGGTGGTGGTAATGAGCCTGCATATGTTAACTCAAAGCCTTTTCCTGTTCTTTAACCTTCTAAGTCGCCTTCTTTACTCTAACCTCCTTTAATTCTTACTTTAATCCTTACTTTTTAAAATTTACTTTCATTTCCTCTAAATTAATTAAAACTTTTTTTTTAATCATTATTGACCTTTTTTCTGAACGAGTTTTTTTTCCTAGGGATTTTTTCCCTTCAATTGTTTATTTTGATTTTATCCCATAATGTTTTCATGCAATTATTTTTTTTTTCTCATATGATTGAAATTTTAGTGTTACAATATATGAGTTGTTGATATTATGTGTATGCTCTGGTGGCCCTTGTAAATATGACATTATTTTAACATACACGTAAATCGTTGGTGAAAACAAACACGCGGCTTTATATTAAGACATCAACAGACACACTTTGTTTATTTGGTGTTTTTATGATTGTTTGTTAAGTGTCATTCAGGACGTTAAAGTCTACGCCCTGTGTTTTGTTACCGTCCCGTCTACACTCAGTATTCCTCACCCTCCACACTCCGTACTCCACACCCACCCACACGGCCCCCTCCATTATTTCACTCCACAGTTTTGCTCGGTGTCACTCCTACAGCAGCGGCTTAACACACACGCTTAACCCCGTGTAAAGTGCACATGATATTAAAGAGGTGTGCTTGTAAAACGGCCAATGCGTGCAGGGGGGAGTAATCGACCTACCTTTCTCGTTTTTATCCAGAGCCGCTGTTTGAAAGACCTGTAAACGCTAGTTGCTGACATAGCGCAAAAAACGCGGCGGTATTGATCAGCGAGTGAGTGCGTGTGTAGCCGGGGGATGCCTATTTGTTCATTACTGTTAATTAGTATTTGCTCTGAGTTAATGTCTTTGGTATGAACCGGAGTGAGTTTAACGTTAATGAACCTGTGGCGGATTTGTGTGTGTGTGTGTGTGTGTGTGTGTGTGTGTACCTGGGTGATCCTAATTAAATCCTAATAGGGATTTACCTGAGGATTCCTATTTGTAATGTGTCATCTGGTTCGTCATATAATAATAGGTGGCAAAGACGAACCTCAGCCCCACCTCCCTCCCTCCCTCCCCATCCCCTACCCACCTACCCTCCCCAATCCTGGCCCATTCCCTCCCTCCCCCCTTATTTAACGCCACTTTCTTACGCCAGGTTATTATGCTCCTGTAAATTGTGGTGGTTGTGTCACTAATGGCATCACTAAGTCCGGCTTAGCACCGTGACCCCCACTGATGACATGTCGAGCAAAGGGTCGAATCTAGTCGCGTAATTCGTGAGGGAGAGTCATTAAAGGTCGACTGGTAAGAGATACGGCATTAAAACACAGGAAGGAAAGTTAACAAATTTTGAAAGAAAATTTACGAAAAAAATGAAAGAAATAAGTGATGTATGAATGAAAATAAGACTCAAGGAGGAAAATAAGTAACGCAACTGAATGAAAATTACCAAAAATGAAATAAATAAGTGATATATGAAAGAAAATAAGAGAAATATGAACTAAAAAAAGAAGGAAAATAAATTGATATTGTTGAATGAAATTGACTTAAAAATTAAAGAAATAAGTGATTATATGAACGTAAATAAGAAGCAAAAGGAGAAAAAATACGTAACAAATATTAAAAGAAATAAGACCCATAAAAGATAGATAAATAAAAGTGACACACGAACAAATAATAAACAAAACAAAAAGACAAAAATAAAAAAATACAAATAAAAAGTAAAAAAAAAATAACGTAAAAAATTGACATCCCCCAAAAAAGGCAAAACGAAAAGAGGAAAAAAAAGTGAGATTCGTCAAAAAAAAAAGAATGGGAGCGAAAAAGGAAAACATGAATAAAAGAAAAGACACAGTGAAAACAATGAGTCTCTTGAATGAATAAAAAGTAGAGACACAAAAGTACCAATTTGTGTGTGTGTGTGTGTGTGTGTGTGTGTGAAAACAGACATTAAGGTGAAATAATACTGTAGGTGTGATGATGTATAGTGTGGGGCTAGGTGAGGTAGTGGTGTGTGTGTGGACAGGTGAGAGAGTAGGTCGTCCTCCCTCGCCCCCTCACCTCCTTGTTCCCTCCCTCCCTCCCTCCCTCCCTCTGAATACCTCATACTCTCCTAACTTATTAAGCTGCCGTCTACTTCATTACATAATCTCTTGATCTTAAAATAAAAAAACGCCTTCTGGTTTTTAAAGGAGTTTGATGCTGCAGCTTTAAATATAAGACAAAAATTAAAGTTGGTGTGAGTCTTGAAGTCGTTGTGTAAATATTATTATAATGTTCTTGTGTGTGTGTGTGTGTGTGTGTGTGTGTGTGTGTGTGTGTGTGTGTGTGTGTGTGTGTGTGTGTGTGTGTCATTCTACGTATTAATTTGTACTTTTAAGTTCTTCTTATGTTGAGCTTCTTAGCCCATTAAATGCTTTATAAACTGTACTGTACTGTAAGTCCCTTGAGACACTAATGTACTCAATTATGATGTGAGTCAATCGGGTGTTCTGGTGGTCTTGAATTTTTGCTCTTGTCCGGAACGTAATTCTTGCGTCGTTACTAAAGTGAAGAACTCCACCACCTTTAAGTCTCTATATCAAGGGTCAAGGTTACAGTTAGAGGTCAGAGGTCAAATAAAGCAGTGTATCTCAGTGCTCATTGTGAACTTAACTTGGTATTACTGATCATAGCTTTCTCAGCCTGATCGAGGGACCAAACTTGAATGCCTTCTGTGGGATTTTCAAGGATCCGCGAATTTTCTCTCCTTAAGACTTTGATAATGTGGTCGTATCTAACAGGCTCCCGGAAACTGCCAGACAAATAGCCTACGACTAAATAGACTTGCAAATTTCACTGGAACTTTATGATAAGATGCTTTCTCACACCTCAGACGGCCACGAGTCAGAATTATTTATTTATGTGTAAATTCCCGGTGTGAGGAGGGTGCAGGTCGAGGCTGTATAAGTGTAGGAGGGAGTGTAGGTGTGTGGTGAGTTCTCAGGTCAGCTTAAGCTTCTCTCCACCTCCCACAACCACTCACCTTCCCTACTACCTTTACTTTTCACGTCTATCATGAAACACTTCCTCGGTCGTGGTGGATTTTGTTCACCTGTGTAATATTTTTCATTTCTTCAGTGAACTATCGTAGGAGAGAGTGACGGCTGTTCTTCGTGTTATTATTATATTTATCTAATTAATTCACTGGTTTGGAATTTACGTCAGAGTAAATGGTCAATTTATGCGGCTCGGTGTCATTCCGGTAATTGGATACGACAATATCTTTTTGTCATGGGAGCATTATGTACCTGCCTCACCGCCTCACGACATAAGCAACGATTCACGTCAATCTGTTGGTGAATTACTGAAGAATTACCCGAAAAAATAAGTGATTATTATGATTATATGAGAGTGATAGGCCGCCATGTCCTTGGTCATAGTGATGTTTACAATGCTCAAACAGTTATTTATATCAACAATGAACAGCTGAACGGTATAATGTGTCCTTCTGTGAGTATTGGTAAACAGTGTCGAGGTTATCATGATCATCTACTGAATTATACACCGAAATATGACAACACTGATGATGACTGGCGGGTTATGTCATAAGACTAGGGTGCGTCAGGGTGTTTATTATATGGGCGTGTACAGTACCTCGAGTAAGGGCGATGACCCAGGAAGTGACAGTCCCTCTCTCCCTCCCTCCCTCCTTCCTCCTCCTCCCTCCTCCTCCCTCCTCCTCCTCCCTCCTCCTCCTCCTCCCCCTCCTCCTCCCCCAGGATAACACCAACACCTCTACCTGCTGGCTGGCTTCTCTACCCCCCTTCCAAAGCTAAATGAGTACCAGTCAAGTTAAAAGAGGCAGATAATGGGCTGACTAAACGTAAAACCAAAGATCCATAGATGAACTCAATATTGATATCAAGCTAGAAAGGTTTTGATGTGATAGAGATAGTTTGTGGATGCTTTAGTAAATTTCTGCCTGGACGAGAAAAATAAAATCACTTCAGATGAGTCTCTAACTTTATCAAGAACTAGTGATAGGCAGTGCGTGGCTTATCCTACCCCCGGCAGCTTATATAATGAGGACTTATTTGACCAAACTCTCTGACACGGAAAAGAAAGCTTTGTCATTTAGTCAGTGAAGCAGTCAAAAATCTATCGATAACTTTTTTTTATGCTATCAGTGAACTGTCAGTGATGTGATCGTGGCCGCCGGGTGAGAATAATTCATTTTTAAACCATCGGTGTTCTGATAACCCCCCCCTCCCCTCCTGAGGTTCACGGTGCTCTATACGTGTTTCCTGATGTGTACCGAGCTGTATCCTATGTGTTCCATGTATCAACCAGACGTGAAATCAATTAAAAAAAGTAAACGAGAAAATATTTTACACGTTCAACGAATCATAGTCGCCATTACCACGTTTAAAGGAGTCTTGTGTGGTAATATACTGTGCTAGGCGATACATGGGTCCCAGTACAGCCTTTAACGGGAGTACTGTGCCCAGGAGGACACTACCCAGGTCCCGGAGTCCTCATGCTAATTATCATCAAGATTAAACCAATGATCACGGAGGAGATGGCACACACACACACACACACACACACACACACACACACACACACACACACACACACACACATACACACCACCATTCTGTGACGACATATACAGGTGATGTAATTCATTTGTGTAGTTTATTGTTTGTGTTAAATGCCACAAGTGTATGTTGGGTCCTGTGTGTGCTTGGTGGTCCACATGTGTGTTTTTGGTGGTCCACATGTGCGCTACATGTACCCAGTGCACCGTGCTGTATGTGGTGGCGTGTGTCTGATGCCTTTCATTTCTTGCGAAGGTTTATGGACGAGGTGGTGAATTGGTGTCGTGTCCGGCCTCCTGTGGGGTATACCTGTCCACTTGCCCTGCTCCCCTGTCTCTGTCTTCTGTCCCTAGTTCTGTTCTAAACCCCAATCTCTGCCCCAGCCCCACCCTGCCCCGCCCCAGCTCCTGCCTCCCAGTCTCCTGCCCCAGCCCCGCTCCTGCCCCAGCCTCCCGCCCGCCCCAGCCCCGCTCCCGTCCCGTTCCTCTCCTCTCTGCCTCACTACACCCCTCTCCACTAACTCCACCTTTCCTTCCCCATCCCAGCTATCCAGGTGGAGTATGGGTGATGGTGGAGATGTACTACTAGCGAGGGAGGAGTGGTGGTGGCTGCGATGAGGGTAGTGGTGTGGTAGAGACGGCAGTGGGTGGTGGTTGTATTGGTTAAGTTGCCTCCATAATTAACTCAGGTGAGAGGAGGCTCGCCGGCTTCCTCCCTCGCCTCTTACATAACACAGACTCACATATATGTATCCTTACTAGTTTGTACTGAAAGAAATGAGGAATTACATACATGCATACATACATATTTAGTTGAGTCCTCGTCTATGTATTTATCCAGACATCTATTTATATACATACATACATACATCGTTTGGACATAAAATGGAATTTAAATAAAACATACATACATGTATACATGCTTAAGGGCTTAAAGTTGAATTTAAATAGAAAAGTAGTAGCATTGAGTTTCTCTATCTCTCTGCGAGCACGTGTGTGTGTGTGTGTGTGTGTGTGTGTGTGTGTGTGTGTGTGTGTGTGTGTGTGTGTGTGTGTGTGTGTGTGTGTGTGTGTGTGTGTGTGTGTGTGTGTGTGTGTGTGTGTGTGTGTGTGTGTGTGTGTGTGTGTGTGTGTGTGTGTGTGTGTGTGTGTGTGTGTGTGTGTGTGTGTGTGTGTGTGTGTGTGTGTGTGTGTGTGTGTGTCACGTGGATCATAAAACCCATGAGGTATATTACGTGGCTTCTCTCTCTCTCTCTCTCTCTCTCTCTCTCTATTAATGCGTAAAATTGGCCCACGAGATCACTTAATTGAGGCAATTTAAAACTTAAGGAATGTGGTTTTTTCCTATGGGAATTTTGGCGACAGACATGAACAGTCATTTGATTCTCATGGCAAATAAAAAAAAAATATTAAGGTCATATATCTAACTCATGAACACGATGACCACACAGAGGGCTCAACTTCTATGACGTCATACATGTAAACAAACCCAAGACGTTGTGCATTTGTGTTACCAATTATTAGCTAGACGTTGGTAATATACAACACGGGGTCAGGGAAATGCATAAAATTGGTCTTGTTGACATGGCATTCTGTCGTCAGCTGTTTTATAAATGGATTGCCCTCACACAAACTTCCCAAGATGCCTCACTCGCTCGGTACAACAGTATAGCGTCTTAGTGAGAATTTGCTGTTCTTAAGTGTGTCTATTGTGTGTAGTTTGATGTAATATGAGAAAGTGAGTTATTTTGGGGTTTAATTCTTCCTCTTTTTTTTTCCCTTTCCTCCTCCTCTTCCTCTGCCTCTTCCTCTTCTTCATCTTTCTCCTCCTCCTCCTCTTTATATTGTTCCGTGATTTCTCTTCTCTCTTCTAGTTTATATTCTGTTTTGTATCTTCTTATTCTTTCCTATCTTAATTCCTTCCTTCTATCGCTTCCCCTCTGTCTCCCTCTCCCCCCTCCCGTTCCTCTTCCTCCTTCTTAACCTTCTCTCTCTTCTCCTTGCCCACTGTCGCCCTCCTCCTCCTCCTCCTTCTCTTCCTCATTAACCTTCTCTCTCTCTCTCCTACTTCCTCCTACCCTCTGTCGCCCCTCTCCTCCTTCTTCACTTCCCCTCTGCTATTTCTTCCTCCCTTCTGTAACCATCTTATCGCCCCCCGCCTCAATTACCTCCCCTGTCCTTCATCACCCTCTCTATTGTCTCTACTTACATCCATCATCCCTTTAATTACCTTTCTTCTTCTTCTTCTTCTTCTTCTTCTTCTTCTTAGCATTGAAGATTTGTTGTTCATCGATTGATTACGAAAATTTATACAGTCAAAAAGTGATGACTGTGGCGACCTATTAGTGTGTTTTCCTTCCCCCCATCTTTATTATCTCTCTCTCCTCTCCCTGTTCGCTTCACCTCATGGCTTATCTCCCCATTACCCGTCCCATCTCCCAATGACCCGTCCAATCTCCCCATTACCCGTCCCATCTCCCCATCACCCGTCCCATGTTACCTTACTACTCTTTCCTGTCAGTTCCCCTTTCATGAAACCAGAGGGAGGACTAATGGGTTTCTTTCTGTCTGTCTGTCTGTCTGTCTGTCTATCTATTTGTCTGTCTGTCTGTCTGTCTATCTATTTGTCTGTCTGTCTGTCTGTCTGTCTGTCTGTTCTACCACTAATTATAATTGAAACCAAAGATTTTTTCTGCCATTTAACTTGAAGTGACATACGCATTAAAAAAAAAAAGAACTTATCTACCTGTGAACACCTGAAATGTACAGGTGATGTGGTGTGTCTACCTGCAACATTACCTCCAATTCCTCCTCATCCCCCCCTCACCTTCACTTCCTGCACATCCCTCTCACCACCACTTCCTTCTCACCTCCACATTCTCCCTCAGCCCGCCCTCCTCCTCTCCCCCAAGGCTCAGTATTTACCACACCTGAACTTTTGCCCCACCAGCTGACATAGTGCTACTGGGTACACTCTTCTACGCTGCTCCTCACATCGATTAGTACAGTTCTTCCTCCTCGCACCAAACAACCTGGTGGAAGGCTGTCCTGAAGTCGTCCACCGGTGTGTGTGTGTGTGTGTGTGTGTGTGTGTGTCCCCCTACCTTAGTAAAGTCATCCACCTGCGTGCCCCTACCTTCGTAAAGTCATCCACCTGTGTACCTCAACCTTAGTAAAGTCATCCACCTGCGTGCCCCTGTCTTAGTAAACTCATCCACCTGCGCGCTTCTGTCTTGATGAAGTCGTCCACCTGTGCGCCCTTCCGTAAAGCGAATTCCGGGTATTTTATAATAAATGTCCGGTGGTTGGGTAATGAACGGCCGGGTTATAGCAGGTGCATGCAGCCCACACCCGCCTCCTGGGAGACTACCCGCATGCACGCCCCCACCCTCCCCCTCCACTCCCCCTCTCCTCCTCACTCCCCCTTCCCAGTGGTGAGGGGGGTGAGGGTGGCTACTGGCTTGGTGAAGTCTTTCCTTGAGTAATTGCCCAGTTATTGAACACTATGGTTGGGTTGCACATTATCTTCTGTTCCTCACTCACCATCGTCGACTACTGAGGATTCTATTTCCCTTTCCCCTCCCTTCGTTCCTCACCTTTGTCCCTCAACTCTTACCTCCTCAAGATTCCTCGGCTCTCCCTTATTTCTTCGACCTCCTTCTTCGTCCCTCCTTTTCCATCCATCCCCTCCCACTCCCCTTCCCATCCATTCCTTCAGCTTCCCTACCTCGTCAGTACAAGTTTAAGAGCCACACGTCTCCCGCCTCACTAACTCTGATCACCCTCTGTTTGTCCCGACCCTCCTGAAGGTTTGACGCAAGATTTCACTTCTTTCACCACCGCGAGGGTTTCACGCCACACCACATTTAACAATTTACAGGTTTTTCGGCTGATGTGTAAGATGGATACTCTCTCTCTGGCTTAATGGAATCGTGTGTGTGTGTGTGTGTGTGTGTGTGTGTGTGTGTGTGTGTGTGTGTGTGTGTGTGTGTGTGTGTGTGTGTGTGTGTGTGTGTGTGTGTGTGTGTGTGTGTGTGTGTGTGTGTGTGTGTGTGTGTGTGTGTGTGTGTGGTGTGTGTGTGTGTGTGTGTGTGTGTGTGTGTTTTCCTGGATCACGGTCACACAGGATGAGTGGACAGCTGAAGTTATTCTTTACATATTTGTGTTGTAGCTGAACGAGAGGACGTCGGAGGGGAAGGGTTCACATCTCAGGGTTAAGGGACTAGGGAAAGGCCGGAGGAGGTGGTGGGAAGTGGATGGGGTGGGTAGGAGGTGGATGGGGTGTGGCTTCCTCCTGGGAACACCTCGCCAGGCCGGGGTTATACTGGAGGAGCCTCACTGTTGAGAACTGAAGCATCTTGGAAACTGAATTTTGTGAGGCCTTGAGGACGTTGAGGTCGATAGTGTTGGTGGAAAATTGCCTTGGTGGAGGGGCGGGAATATCCAGGCGACTGAAGGCGCTCTTGTTGTTAATATATTCACAAATTTCTTCTACGCTGAACTGTTGTCTTCCTGGATATTTAGACGAGTGCTGTGTATGTGTGGTGGTCGTCGAAATTTATTCCATTTCTTGTAAGAGAAAAGTTTGCCGCCAAAATGGTATAATATCGTGGTTCATGAGTTCAGGTAAACATTGCAAAATAAGTAATTAGAAAATTATCGAAAGTAAATTTTTTTTATAAAAACAAGTTTGAGATGTAGGATTAAAGTTCAAGACGAGAGAAGGTGTGGCGAAGACAGTGTTGTATTGGTGGTGTAGGTGTGGCGAATATGGTCCAAGAAAAAACCTACGAAAGACTACACCAGCACACTCCCTTCTGGTGGTAACACGTGACAGTGATACAATAACATGTTACGTACCAAAGGCTGCTCAGTGTACACCAGGGATTATGTACCTGTTACATGCTGTACACACCTGAGTATACTTCCCCTCTGTCCCTCTCTCCTCCTCCCCCCCTCCTCCTACCTCCCCAATTGTTTTTGTATCTAAATCTCTGACGTGAAGGGTATTAAAACAGCATATTTAACAACCCAGACTGAAGGTAATAAACTTAAGCTTGAAGTGAGTGAAGTGGGTTGAGGATCTTTGTGTGAGAACGGTAGGTGGTATAATGCGTCTCTGCCACCCGCTGGACACGACATGCAAGAGGAAAAAAAACTGTCTAATATTGCCAGGGGTGAAGGGTCAATACTCAATCAAGTGGGATTACGCCCCTCAGGTTGGCAGGCGTGTAGTGGCCAGATCTTAGAGGCTGAGGTCACACGGCTGTTCTCAAAGTCATATGGGTCATAGAGTGGCTCTCGGTCTGGTGGCGCTTGGTAGTGGTCTTGGGACTGTGTTAAGACAGTAACCTTCTGACTATGTTGACTTAACCCCTTGACTATGTTGACTTAACCCCTTGACTATGTTGACTTAACCCCTTGACTACAATGACTTAAACCCCTGAATATAATGTTATGGTACTGAAGGACTTAACAAATATGTGAAGACTGTAACCCACCTGTAATTACTGTTAACACCTGGACACACACACACACACAGGACGATTAAACCACATACGTGTGTAAATTGAGATGGGTTTTCTTGGTTTGATTAATTCCGACAACCGAGATCATCTTTGTTTACTTTTTATTCCCGGTTTCCTCCATCTTAATCTCTGGTTTACTTCACAAAGGAACTCTTCCTAATAGTGCGTTTTCATTTCACGGTAATTACGCCTTGGGTTTTCCTTGATATAATATACGACTTATTTAGCAGTGTGTGTGTGTGTGTGTGTGTGTGTGTGTGTGTGTGTGTGTGTGTGTGTGTGTGTGTGTGTGTGTGTGTGTGTGTGTGTGTGTGTGTCACACCTTACCTCTTGCTGTGTTGATGTACAGAGAATCCAATAAGTCATGTTAGTATACCTTGACTTAATATGAATAAATATCTACCTATAGTATAACAAAAAATCTAATTGTTATAATGCTAGTCACGCTAAACCTGTATGTATGTATGTATGTATGTATGTATAATAAGACACACTACATGACACACTACCCCAGAAAGTGAGAAAAAAAAACAATAATAACTTTTGTTTCCATGATAGAAAGACGGATTCAGTTCGTTCTCTTCTGTATACATTCACCAAGCTGTCGTCAGGGGGGCGTTGCGTGTTACATTATTACGGGTTTATATTCTGTGGTGCCCTGAGACATTAACCTTGATCTGAACCGCTGGAAGTTTCTAGAATCACCAAAAAGACAAGACGACTAAAGAATTTATTATGTGTAACTCAAACTTGGTGTGTGTGTGTGTGTGTGTGTGTGTGTGTGTGTGTGTGTGTGTGTGTGTGTGTGTGTGTGTGTGTGTGTGTGTGTGTGTGTGTGTGTGTGTGTGTAAGTGCAAATTTTGATATTTATATATATTAATTTGAAGTAGATTAGAGATAGATATAATACTGATATTCTCCTGCTCCTAACTCCCCCCTTCCTCCCTCTTCTTTCCTCTTCCCTCTTCTCCTCCCCTTTCTTTTCCTCCCACAGCTACCTCCCATTATTATCCTAGCTTATAATATTTATACTCCCGCCTTAGATTACTTTTATTGTTTTGTGGTGTAAATAATTCTGCTGTGTTTACATAAGTCAGCTGATTTGCTTCTTTCAGCGCTCAAGGTTAAATACGCTACGCAGGACATGAATCTTCTCCACTAATTTACTATATCGTGTGTTCGTCCGTTTTATTCGTCCATTTTATTCGTCCGTCTGTTCTTCCGTCTGTTCTTCTATTTATTCGTCCGTCTGTTCTTCCGTCTGTTCTTCTATTTATTCGTCCGTCTGTTCTTCTGTCTGTTCTTCTATTTATTCGTCCGTCTGTTCTTCCGTCTGTTCTTCTATTTATTCGTCCGTCTGTTCTTCTGTCTGTTCTTCTGCTTATTCGTCCGTCTGTTCGTCCGTTTCTCCTTCCGTCTGTTAGTCCGTTTCTTCTTCCGTCTGTTCGTCCGTCCGTCCGTCTGTTCGTCCAGGAGTTGTAAAAACGACGGTAACTTGAGTAAAATGGCCGAGGATATTAAGTATATTTGGCGTATAGAAATATCACGGTAAGATTATCTCTTGGGCTGCCAGTACAAACTTGGTATTTTAAGAGGAGCGAGGGTGGTAATGAGTGTGGTTGAGGGATGTGGTAGGTGTGGTTGAGGGATGTGGAGAGGGTGTGGTTGAGGGATGTGGAGAGGGTGGTGGTGGGATGTGGTTGAAGGATGTGGAGAGTGCAGTGGATGATGGAGTGTACACCAGGTAGTATGGAGGCGTGGTAGAGGGTACAGCAGGTAGTATGAAGGCGTGGTGGAGGGTACAGCAGGTAGTATGAGGGCGTGGTGGAGGGTACAGCAGGTAGTATGTGTGGTGGAGGGGCAGGTAGTATGAGGGCGTGTGGTGGAAGGGTGTAGCAGGTAGTATGAGGGCGTGGTGAAGGGCACAGCAGGTAGTATGAGGGCGTGGTGGAGGGTACAACAGGTAGTATGAGGGCGTGGTGGAAGGTACATCAAGTAGTATGAGGGCGTGGTGGAGGGTACAGAGGGTAGTCATCTTGGTGGCGTGTGTAGGGTCAGTTAGATGTACACGCCTGCCTAGTGATGCCTCCAAGCCACGGGGCGCCACCCTCCCTCCACCAGACGCCCAGGTCTTGTGCCTTGGGTTGACTTTATTCACTCTCTTTAAGTCTCTTCAGTAGATGTGGTGTTCGGGTTACTTGATCTACATATACAAACAAATTATGGTGGATTATTACCGCTGGCTGTCTCTTGAGTCACAAAGGCTTAACGTAGTAGTAATGTATCTAGTTAGAGGTCATTATACGAGTAGTTGTTTATGTACGTATGTATGGAAGGTTTCGGTGGTTGAGTGGATAAAACGCTTGGCTTTTGTCTTCAGGGTAACTGGTTCGATCTCGTGGTACTCCCAGTTCATTGAGGTGTAAATGAGGACTAAACTCTACAGCTAAGGAAGCGAAGGGAGGTCGAGTGCACTGCCGGTCGCGTTGTCTACTTGTATTGGGAGGGATTAGCATACTGTACAGTGTTGTATACAGTCTATCCTTAATGAACCGTCAGGCCTATGGGACCCAGTTTCCTGTGGTGTTGTGTTGGGATAAATATTTTTTTCTTATTCGAGGCATCCAAGAGGACGTGTGTGTGCCCTCCTTCCCTCCCTCCAAACGCTGTATCTAATATCCAAGACTACTGCATGTATCCTGTTCTCCTCCATTACCATAAGTTGACGATGGATGATAACATTTGGGAGCCATAAATGTTGTAGTTGTGGTCGTAAGAATGGATAGAAGGGTTGAGACTGTCTGAAGAACAACACTGGCAGTAACCTCGTGTAAGTATCAGCTTCTTAATGGCTGTCGTAACAGTTTTAGAGCTTCAGTGAGTCCATCATACTGTACATGCCATGGAATTGCCATTACTCACTGTCAGATTTTCAAGAAACCAGTTTGCAATAACTCGTGGTTGTGATAGTTGAAGGTTGGTTAAGCTGAGAGAGGAGTAGAGAGAGTGAGGTGACAACACTGGTGACAACAGTGTCCTCAAGTACTGTGTCAGGTAACCACACCTTACCTCCCAACATATATCTTACTACCTGTTAATTAGAGTTGTTTAAACATCTCCAAAGATCACTAGTGTATTTCCCGTGTTATATATTTTTTTTATTAAAGATTTGAACATTTATATTCAAACATTAATAAGATCTTTACCGAAGCTTGCAATCTTAAGTTACAATGTGTAGATCTTTACCCCTGGGTCCTCACACGTAACTACCAGTGACCAAAGTAAACATAAAAACAAAATAGGTTTACCATGTAGTGATTCGTGACCAAATGTAAACAAACCCTTCTAACACGCCATAGCTTCCGTCACCACAACATACTTGGCGATGATGACCCGGTAAGAAGCTCTCTACCACCACACTACTCGAGGCATCGCGTGAGAATGATGCCGGAAAGATTATTTTAATGCCTGATAATGATTATGTTTATTTGGTGTATTTGCTCATCAATGTTAACTGTCCATTAGCTTGTTAATTCCGAGCAGCTCTCATTAGCAGCAAAACAAAGAATCATTAACAGCTTAAAGTTATGGCGTAGCTGTAAAGTAGAGCTAATTTTAACGGTGTCTGCCTGAGCTGGCTTGTGGCTACCATTATCCTCTGGTCTTCACATAGGAATTTATACCCTCATTAACTACCATTGAGGACTGAGTTAGATGCCACAAGGGTACACTAATGGGCTTTTTTTTGTACGCGTTCATTATTCATATTAATTCTTTACGTATTGTTAGGTAATGACATCGTGTGTAATTAAGAGGTGTGTGTGTGTGTGTGTGTGTGTGTGTGTGTGTGTGTGTGTGTGTGTGTGTGTGTGTGTGTGTGTGTGTGTGTGTGTCATTAGCATTTTAATACCCGTCGATCATTAAGATGGATTTAGGAATAAACTCCGTCCCGTCAATCTTTCTGTCCCTCCTTCCGTCCGCCTGTCCCATCCGTTCGCCCTCTGTTCCTTCTTCGATTCACCCCACCTGCCCGTCCACGAACACAACTCCAACATATATTAATAGATTTTAACATCACCTGGTATGTGGATTTAGCAAAATATCCCAGATGACTTCGATATATAATCAACATTTTCTATCAATACTGTTGAAGAGTTATGGCCCCTTGCACTCTATTATTGCCTGCTGGTGGGGGTGGGGGGGGTAGTCCTGTAGTGGAGACCTTATTTATAGGTGTTTATTGTTAGCATTAGTTTGGTGTGGAAATATTATGATAAACATTTAGAGTATAAAATGTTTTCTCTTGTAAGTTATTCATGACTAATTATTGTTAAATTTAATAAATGTGTTAATGTAAGATATTATTAGTTAGTTTTATGTAGTTTGTTTACTAGTATTCAGATCATTGAGTCGAACCATTGAGCCTTTGAACCACTGAGTCTTCGAACCACTGACCCTTCGAATAACTAAGTCCTTGAACCACTGAGCCTTTGAACCACTGAGTCTTCGAACCACTGACCCTTCGAATAACTAAGTCCTCGAACCATTGAGCCTTTGAACCACTGAGTCTTCGAACCACTGACCCTTCGAGCTACTGAATTTTGAACCACTGACCCTTCGAATAACTAAGTCCTTGAACCACTGAGTCTTCGAGTCACTGAACTTTCGAACCACTGGAGCCATCGAACCACTGACCCTTCGAGCCACTGAACCTTCGAACCACTGAGCCTTCGAACCACTATGTCTTCGAACGAGTGAACCATCGGATTATTCGGTAGCCAAAATGATCAGAAAACATCCCATCGTCAGCTCACAGTACACAGAAATAGAAAGAACTAACAAGTTAATGTATTAACCTTCAAGAAAAGAGTAAATCAATTTTTTTTCATTAATTTTTTGTACATGAGGTTTTACTTTTAATAACTCATGTGATTATTGATGATTTCCCCAGGATTAATAATTCCCCCTGGGTGATAATTCCCAGCTTCACATAGGGGATATATAGAGCTTAGTCTTCAGCTCTCTGTTGATATCTGGTTTTTGTTTGTAATCTTCTTTTGATAAATATTCCAGCGATGTATTCCCGTCAGTATCTGTGTCCCAGCTGAACTCGAGCTCACCTCACTCTATACCTACTTCCTCCTAACCTAACCTAACTTAACCTCCTTTTCTCCTTTCCTCTACACCAATTCCCTCTTCCACCACACACTCACACACACACACACTTCAAATATTTAAAACGAGACTGCCTCAAGATACGTCACACAAGGTTGCAGCATTAACCCGGGAGAGTGACTGTGATATGCCTGGAGCAACTTCCTGGAGCAGTTCTTCCACATGATGTTGAGGACCACTAGTGACCACTTCTGTAGAGTTGTATCTGAATGCAGAGCTCGAGAAGGAAGGAATGTAGAGTTGAAGGAGGAGGAATTGTAGGATCTGAGTGTACTTGGAGTGTATAGTTGAAGAGATAGAGATGGAAAGGGAAATTATATAAAGTTGAAGAGAGGGAGAGGGTATACAGTAGATGAGAAGTGGATTATTGAGCTGTAAGGGGAAGGACAGTGTCTGGACGGGGATTACAAGAACAGCTGCAGCAGAACATTTACAGGTGATGCAGAGGTGTAGAGCAGCATGGACAGGGAGTGTAGCAGCAGGGACAGGGGGGGGGGTTGCATCAGGGGCAGTGTGTGTAGCAGCAGGACAGGGGTGTAGCAGCAGGGATAGGGGGTGTAACAGCGGGGGCAGAGGGTGTAGCAGCAGTGGCAGTGTGTGTAGCAGCAAGGGCAGGGGGTGTTAGCAGCAGCAAGGGTGGCAGCAGGGTGTAGCAGCAGGGGCAAGGGTGTAGCAGCAGGGGCAGGGGATATAGCAGCAGCAGGGGCAAGGGTGTAGGGTGAGCGTTGCCTCCGTCAGCACGGGTCGTTAACGCCTCCAGGTCTCGGAGTCCTTTTATACGCGGACAAACATTCAATTTCCAGCCCTGGGCTTTATGGCGAGGCCTTCCTGGGTCTGCGTCCCTGCCACGCCCACACCTTCCTGCCTCTTTCACCCACAGCTGCCTCTCACCCACACCCGCCTCTCACCCACACCCGCAGCTGCCTCTCACACCTACAGCTGCCTTTCTCACCCACGCCCACCTGCCCCTCTTACCCATGCCAACCTGCCCCTCTCACCCACACCTAACTGTCTCTCACCCACACCTGGAAATTGGTAGTGGTGCCGGAGTTGTTGATACCTGAATGTTGATTTTGGCACAGGTGTTTGTTTAAAGGAATGACACATCAGTTTGTTGTTAATGACACACGTGATTGTCATAGTTGTGACACCAAAAGTTAGTCCTAGTTGTGACTTCCGATGTTTTATATTACATAATATAAACCTTAGTGTCGGAGTTATGATATTGTTGTATTAAACCTGAGTGTGTCAGAGTTATGACACAGGGTCCTGCTTAACGGGTTGGTTTCGACACTGGAGGTTCTTCCACAAAGTCGCTTTACCAGAAAACCTTTTAGCAGTAAGTTTCACGTTTCTAGTATTTTGAGTGAGCAAGAGAGATATGTTACGAGGTCTCCCTAGACTGTCTCCCGCTTGGCGCCGCCAGATGGAGATGGGGGGAGGGGGAGGAAGATGGGAGTGTCTCCTAGCCTTTGGGGACTAAGAAGGGAGAAGGTGGTAGATAGGAGGAGGTGTATGTTTCCAAGGGGGGAGGGGAAGTTGGGGAATATTGATGGGAGTGTCATCTATCCTTGGGGACGAGGGATGGGAAGGGTGATTGATAGGAAGAAGGGGTGAGGACGGGAGGGGGAGGGGAATCAATAAGGAGGGGTGTATTGCTAAAGGTGGGGAGAGGGAGGGGAAGGGAAAGGGGGATCGATGAAGGAGGGGTATATTGGTGAAGGAGGGAGAGGTGAGTCTGTGAGGGACAGGTGTATTACTGGTGCTCGAGGAGTGGTAATATTACACTCTTTAGAATGTATGTGTGATTCCAGGGTGTATATTTTACCTAAGACCTTGTGTGTGGGGGTGGGTGTGTGTGGGGGTGGGTGTGTGTGGGGTGGGTGTGGGTGGGGTTATCTGGGTGGGAGAGAAAGTCACATGACTATTGATCGCTAAACAACAGCAAAAAGTGAGAGGCCTTCCCAGGACACCAGAGAAGCTGTGGTTCCCGTGATGGTTTGTGTGACACTGAACCCCCTCACCTACCGCACGACCCTTCACCTACTGCACGACCCCTCACCTGCCATTTACGACCCTCTCACCTGCTGTACGACCCCCCTCACCTGCCATGTAAAACTTATGAACATGATAACTCACCTATAATGAAGTTCGTGGTTTAGTTGTGATTGTATGTCATGTCTGCTGCAATAATGATCACCGACCAGGAAATTAAATAACAGTCGATGTCATCTTCCGTGATAATCATAATGTAATATTTGTGCCCCATAATTATATTAGTAAAAACCGGGGCTTATAAGACAAGCATCAGTTGATATATCCTGTCACAGGTGTTGCTCGCCGACATGCAACATGACACACATTATGTTATGTGATCGGCGTTGCAAAAATATTTTTCTTCACCCTAACGTGTGACGTCAAGGCATAGGTCGTGATAACCTCAGTGCCTTTTAATATTAAACTATACGAGCGCGCGCACAACACACACATACATACACACCTACCCCCCATCTCTCTCTCTCTCTCTCTCTCGTCATTAAATATCACCCCAGACTTCAGTGTCAAATTCCCGGAGCACCTGGAGCATATCATTGCCACAACGATACTAAATATAGCCGAGACATGACGTGCGCCAGAGGGTCCCCACCTGTAATACCACAGTAACTAAAAATCTTGCCAGTGTTCGCTTCCTCACGTCGTGGCGCCCCAACACTCTGGTATGTGTGTGTGTGCCGTCGCGTGGCCCACCCTATGACGTGAAGGCGTAGCATGACTGGATGCTACCCCACCACCTTGTCCTCCCCACAACACTCTCTTCCCCTTCAACCCTCCCCGGGGCGTCTTGCTCTGCTGCCATTACACTTCTAAGCTACTATACCTCGTCGCCACACTTCCTAACGCGACTGGTCGAGGAAGCCATCTGTCACCAAGTAAACGCGTAGTTTTCTGTGCATGGAGCAAAATATAATCTGAAGCGGGGTTTTTAGTCATAAAGTGACGGTGTTTCTGGTTCACGCGTCGTGCTCCCGTTTCTGATTTCACGTATGGGAGAGTAGCCCGCGTGTCGATACATTCACGTGAACTAGTGCCCCGGATTTTGGGTTAGTGTATGACGTAGGTGCACTTATCCTGATGTGCCAGTTATTCTTAACCTCTAATAGAACCACCAGCTAATGCAGATTGTCTTTTGTTCTTGGTGAATTTTCGTTTATGTTCCAGAGAGAGAGAGAGAGAGAGAAAAGTCTTCAAGGAAAGATGTTTAACAGTGTCGGAGGCTTTACTAACAATGTCCTTAAGCTTGTTCCACACACACACACACACACACACACACACACACACACACACACACACACACACACACACACACACACACACCCACGTGTATATTGATTAATTGGCTTTTGTTTTTATATCAGATAACACAAAAATTATTACATTATCCTTAAGTTTATTGTATAGTAAGCTGGGAGGCCATCGCTGGGGATCACCGCCTCACACTTCTGGATGTAGAGGTGAGGCCGGGGAGAGGAGTGAAGGAGGGAGATGAAGTGAGGCCGGGGAGAGGAGTGAGGGAGGGAGAGGAGGTGAGGCCGGGGAGAGGAGTGAGGGGGAGATGAGGTGAGGTCGGGGAGGGAGGAGGGGAGATGAGGGGAGGAGGGGAGGGGAGGAGGAGGAGGAGGAGGGGAGGGGGAGAGGAGGAGGGGAGAGAGGAGGCCGGGGGAGAGGAGGAGGGGAGGCGAGGTGAGGTGGGGGGAGGGAGTGCCGAGATGAGGTGAGGCCGGGGAGAGGAGGGAGGGAGGAAGGGGGGGATGAGGGAAGGATGGCTGGTGACGCTGATCGTGGTATTGGAGGATGACGTGTCTACTGAAGCTCCCACAAGGGATTACGCTAATAAACCTTCGATTGCATGACCTCTCAGATACGCCGACACGAACACCAGACACCACCCCTCGTCCACCTCTTTTTGTGTGCTCGAGGGGCACCTGGCTCATGGTGGTATCCTGTACGCCCCCTTTCCCCTTCGCCCTTTCCCTTTTCCCCTCCTGCTGCCTGGCTCCCGGCTGGCCCCAAAATATTGCCAATAAACGCCTTGTGATGTTAAATACAGCCACTAATTAATTGTGTGTGTGTGTGTGTGTGTGTGTGTGTGTGTGTGTGTGTGTGTGTGTGTGTGTGTGTGTGTGTGTGTGTGTGTGTGTGTGTGTGACCCTCAGGAAGGCATGCCACTCCACTACACACTCCTGACCTGTGATGTGCACTTGTCTTGGTTATCACTGAGAGGATGAAATGCAGCATCACAGGACAGGACTACTTGATGACCTCTACACCCAGCGGTTGATGTAGTGTCGAGTGTGCTTACAGGACCATGTTTGTGTTGAGTAATGTTTTTATACGGACTTACAAACATTACCTTAAACAATCTTGCGTCATTGTTATACCTGGTTTAATTTTAAGGTAATTAAGATAGTTTGACTAGATTGACAATACAAATAATGCCTTTGTTTTCTGATTATTGTTTTTTTAGGTCACCTGTGTGTTTATTGACGTGTATCTGGTAAGGGTGGTGGTGAGCTGTGTTGATAAGAGGGTAGCCAGTATCATGTTACTCTGCTCCTGTTACAAGCTTGCATGTTCAGTTTAGTTACGAACAATTTGGCTAAATCTTGTGTACTCAGCGCAGCGGGGATCATTATTACGAAGGGGTGCGTGGTGATGGTGTACCCTGATACAACCACCATTACCACCACTACCACCACCTCTAACTTCCTCCAACCAACTTTTGACATTTTTCCACACACACACACACACACACAGCTGCAGTAAGAACGTGTCATACCGCGTCTTGTGTACATACAAGAGAGGTACTAGTGTGGGTGTGAAGTTGAGTTAGTGAGTGGCAATATTTTATCTCCCTTGCCTACCTGTGTCTCACCTACAGAGGGCAAATCACCATAATTGATAGCATTGGGGGAAGGTATAGGGACTACTTGTTATGTATAGATAATGGTAATTGATGTTCTGTAGATAGTGATACCCTTGTGATCCTTCCTACCGTTGATATTGGCTTTGTTTGTTTTTTACATGTTTGATGTTACGGGTGAGAATAGGGGATAATATGCCTAGGTAGAAAGGTACACAGGCGAGGCATAGTTTTCTATGCCTTGGTGTGGGGATGTATAAAAGGCATGAATTAGAGTATTACGATAAGAAGTATTGAGAATATTCTGACTACGGGTACAGGAAGTTAATCCCTCTTCAGTAGTTAGGCGTCTGCTGCCAACATCTGGTAGCAACTGTCGCACATGTCGGAGGGAGGGAAGAGGGGGTGGGGGTGAGGGAGAGCAGCAGACTTCGACCACTAGAGCGTTTAACTTCCATTACACGTGTCAGGTAGTTCCACTTTGCCTTGTTTAAAACAGGAGAAAATTGCTTGTTAATTAGTATAATTCGACGTAAATTACACTTTACTGTTATTATTACAGTGATATTGATAATTTTATAACGAGATTATCTAATGTTTTTTTCTTTCTTCCCCTTCAGGTATGTAGCTGTGGAATGCGGTGTTTAGGTGGTGACGTGTCCAGTGTTGCATCTGTGTGGCCCACCTGCCCTGTCTCCCTGCAGCTGACCAGTCCTCCTGGCCTCCTACACCCATCCTTACCCTGCTCTCTCCTATACCAATTCTCCTCGACCTTGTGTCTCTCCTACCTGGAATCCTATATACTAGGTAATCTCCTCCAATACTAGTTTTCTACCTCTCCTACATCAGCCCCCTCCCCCCACAACTTATCCTGGTCTCCTATATAAGTCTCCCTGCATCTCCTGGTCCTCCCTGTTTCCACATTGCTGTCTCCTGCATTTAGTTATACGTGGTAGTGTATCCCTCCTCCCGCTGTTGTTGTGAATATCACCTTTATTATCCTCTGACTCTGTTCCCCTTCATCTCCTCTCCTTTCCCCTCTAATTTATCATTATTATTTCCTCTTATTTTCCGGATAATATTGAAAACAGTGAGTAATGTGGTGTTGTTATCAGTAAGTAGACTGGCATCACCTCCCAGAGATACTGTTCGGAGTCTCTGGTCAGAATAGTGCTCTTAGTGTAGGTTTTGTTATTCACTTTAATAACCCGTTTTAATGGTACCAATTCTCCACGGACGACTTTGAGAAGGACAAAAAAAAAATCACGTAGTTTTGTGTCCTTAAGTAGAGGCCACGAGTGTTATTACGTGCTTAAGTCATTTCAGTAGTGAGTGAAATAGCCTGGTTTAGTAAGGTAGTTTTATGGTGGTGTCTCCCCGACGGCTATCACCAACTCATAGCACTTGTGTCTTGTTGAAGTTTTCTCGACAACTTGTCTCACTCTGTGCACAACAAGTTTACACAAAGTTAAATAAAGTATTGATTGAGGCGGCGTAGCGCGTAGTCTGGCCTTTTACAAGTACCAAGTCAGAGTCCCGTCTCTAGCTTATCACGCGATTATATTAATCAACAATAAAGTATTTTTACTCATTGCCATAAAGGCCCAACAATACTGTTTTGGTGTATTTGATTTTTGGTTTAATTATACATGTTATTAAAGTAATTAAGGCTAAGTGTATCATACTGGTTAACTAATACGGGCTCTTAATTGTCTGTCACTGACTACAGCGTCGTGTGGACCAACATTCAAGTCGCGCTCATTTTCTTCTTTGTCTCTCAGAAAATTAAAATTAGGAATAAACCCCATTAATTACTGTTGTGCAGTCAGCACCGCGGGGTGTGTTATATGCAGGTGTTGGATTATTCTGAGATGCGACAGTAAAGAAATAATTCCGAGTGCCAGAAGGAGCATCAGTGTAAGCGAGTCAAGTGTGGCCCTGCCCTGACCCTCGTCAAGGCGACCACACCTCACTCCCTCCCTCATCTCCTCTCCTAGCACTAACTTGTGTTTATATCCTCGACGTTTGTCCCTTCTTGCTCTACACCTCAGACCTCATTTACCCCTCGCTCCTTCACCCATCCCCTATACCTTCTTTCCTCTTCCCTCGGGGCCCTCATACCGGGACCCTGTGGTGGTCCGGTTGGGCTCCTGCGGGCTCGTGCCACGGGTGGGCGGGCGTGGTGCGGCCCCCACAGCAGCACATCCGTGTGCAGCAGCCACAGGCAGCGGCAGTACAGCAGCAACAGCAGGCGTGGTATTCACCGCACCTGCCGTGTGGCGTGGTCCCGCCCTTCACCAGCACCATGGCCGCTCCATGTAAGGTTGTTAGTGTTGTGTGCATGGCGGCCCCGCAGCTCCTACCCCGACGCTTGTGACCGTCCCTCTCACCTCCCCATCAACCCCGCCCACGCCCATGCCCACACGCCCTCTTCCACTCCTCAAGCATTGTTGCGTGTTGGCGCTGGTCGTTATCTCCTGCTTGTGTATTGTAGTGCTGCCCGGATTTTGCATGAACATAATGTCCTAGAGTAAGCTTTTAGTGTTGTGTTGTTGTGTGAAAACCGTGGTGGTGACCGTCATGCCCGCCAGATAAGAAACACCTGATAGAATGATTTACAGCAGCGTGCATGACGGGTCACACCTGTGGTATAAGCTTCTCATCACACCATGGTAGCAGATGTTACTGGTGTGTGTGTGTGTGTGTGTGCTGCGCTGCTTCTATGTCCCTTCTATAACTAACACTTAGTCATTGTCTCATGTGTGTTACAACTCCCATCCCTTATCCTAAGGTATTAATCCCCAACACCACCGTCTGCTCACGTCTGCCTGGTAAGTGACTCTTGCATATTATTGCTTCTAAAATTTCGCTTTCAGGATTTTTTTAATTTCCATCCATTGCATATATAATATTTTGTATTGTAGTAATTTGACATTAAGTATCGAGGTAAGTTTATTACTAATCAGGTAGTACTAATGACTCCTGAAATGTACTCTCATTAATATACATTTTTATGTTAGAGTATCATGCTATTTATTAAGTCTATGAAATTGAAACATTGTATTCGCCCAGACACATTTAAAACAAATTTATTGATCTATATTAATACACTATACATTATACATTGGTTACAGGAACATTTAGCACGTACGCTGTAATAACCTTATATACTGTAATGTGATTGAGGTCGTGTTTCAGTATGGGATGTTGTTATTATATATTTCAGCGTTTCAGTAGAGTATCACGAGCTGCCCTATTACTTCAGAAACTATTAAATTGAGTTGTATTACCTGTGTTTACGTGTTTACCTTACGTGTTTACCTTTCGTTTTTACCAAACGACACCCTCCACCCAGGTCTTGAGTTATAGGAAAGTAAGTGTTGTCATATTTTTATTTGAGAAACGATATGGTGGATTGGGTTAGGTTAGGTTAGGTTAAGGCTAAGGTTTATTATTGTAGTTTTAAAAAAAAAGAAAATATTAATGAGAAGAAATCTTAGATGTGTTATAACATAGATGGGTGATAGAGAGGAGGAACACCCATCTCTTGAAAGTTTCCTCAGTAAGGCACAATAAACTTCGTAAACTTCTTCCTCTTGAAACTTCTCTTCCCTCCCCCCAGCTGAAACTCTCTTCGTTGGAACTTCCCTCTGTTGTAACTCTCCCACTGTTGGAGCTATTTCCTTGTGTGTTAGGTGAAGGAAGTATGGTGGAAATGATTAGGTAGTGGGGCGGTGGGCGGCGTTTGGGTGGATGTGAAGGATGTTGAGGATATTGGGTGGCATGAGAGTAAGGATTGTGAGGGAAGTGGTCGACGTCAGGTGTGTGTGTTAGGGCGGTGGGTGGGTTGGGATGGGTATTGTTGGGTGGGGTGGGGTAGGGATGGGGTGGGTGAGGTAAGGTGGCATCATTACCTCCACCACGGCAGGCGAGGCACCACATTACCGGCACTATTCCCGCCTGGCGCTACACCCTGGATTATGCTCCGCCCCCCATCACGGATTTTCTCATCTGGTAAACATTGGGCCAGGTGGCTGGGGGGTTATCGACGTCCGGGCCATGGCACCAACACCCCTCATTATTGGCAAATTTGGCTTGTGTTGCTGAGAGACTTGAGGTGTGTGAGGTGTTGCTGAGAGAGACTTGAGGTGTGTGGTGTTGCTGAGACGTGAGGTGTGTGATGTTGCTGAGAGAGACTTGAGGTGTGTGGTGTTGCTGAGACGTGAGGTGTGTGGTGTTGCTGAGAGACTTGAGGTGTGTGATGTTGCTGAGACGTGAGGTGTGTGGTATTGCTGAGAGACTTGAGGTGTGTGGTGTTGCTGAGAGAGACTTGAGGTGTGTGATGTTGCTGAGACGTGAGGTGTGTGGTGTTACTGAGAGAATCCTTTGGACATTAATCTCTACCTTCTTCATTTTGTCTTCGGCTCATAGTGAAGATAAAATGTACCTGTGTATGTTATTTTTTTTTTGTAAGTTACGAGTCTCCTTACCTAAAAACCCTGGAGAATCCGACTTATATAAAAACCCTGTAGGATCCGACTTGTGTAAAAGCCCTGTAGAATCCGACTTATGTAAAAGCCCTGTAGAATCTGAGCCCTTGTTTACGGTTAATATACCATAATAAATGCTGTTAGTTATCTCTGTGAAAACATATTTTGCCGGATATGACCTAACTCCAGCGTAGGACGGCACCATAATGTTACAAACATTGACAGGGATGTGTTATTATCCCCTGCCTTGCCTTTCTTTGTCAGGAGGATGGAGGCATAGGTATCAGTCTTCCCTTGGATTAGTTTGCCTCACAGATGGTCAGGTTTTGGTCTGTTTTGATGCCAACACTATTTCTCCTAAAAATGATGTTCGTCTTGGAGAATATTAAAACACAATAAAACTAAACCAGACAAAACAATTCCTACAATTCCCATGAACCCTAAATGAAGATAGTTTTTGTATTTTTTGGCGGGGTTATGAGGATATACAGTAGGTGTGTGTGTAATCCTTTGAAGTGTAATCCTTGGAAAATTGTTCAAGGGGTATAGTTGTTTCAGGTATAATTTGATCATCCTGGTACAACAGAGGAGTATCGAGGCTGACACGCTCGAGTTACACCAACGTTTTAAACCTGTTTTTTTATTGTTAAATCATTAAACCTCGACAAATAAAATACTCTGAAAAAATACAAAAAAATATATTAATATTTTTCTTCGGAATGTCTTTTGTGTTTTCAGTGACAAATCGTCTTAATATTTATACCAACAGCTGTCGTGATCTCCTGCAGGTGGTTGTCGTTGTGGTAGCCTGCTGGTGGGGTTGTCTTGGTAAGCTGCAGGTGGAGTTGTCGTGATCTCCTGCAGGTAGGGTTGTGGTGGTAGGCTGCAGGTGGGGTTGTGGTGATCTCCTGCAGGTGGTTGTCGTTGTGGTAGTCTGCTGGTGGGGTTGTCTTGGTAAGCTGCAGGTGGAGTTGTCGTGATCTCCTGCAGGTGGGTTTGTGGTGGTAGGCTGCAGGTAGGGTTGTGGTGATCTCCTGAAGGTGGTGTTGTCGTCGTGGTGGCCTGCATGTGGGGTTGTCGTGGTGGTCAAAACGGTAAGTGGGTCGGGTCGGCGTGTGAGTGGACCATTTACCGGAGCTAATCCCAGGCTTTTAGTGGGCAGTAGTGGAGGTCATGCAGTCTGTCCCCCACCTTCCCATCCACAACTCCACCTTTTCCTTTCCCCCATTACCTTGCCTACCCATCCCAGTACCTTGCCTACCCCTCCCAGTACCTTGCCTACCCATCCCAGTACCTTGCCTACCCTTCCCATTAACTTGTTTATACCTCTCCTAGTAACTTGTCTTTCCCCCATTACCTTTTCTGCCCCATTAACTTGCCTCCCCCACATTAACAACCCCCTACTCATATCACAACCGTTCCCCCCACCCACACATACACCCCTGCTGTCACACACAAAAATCTACCTTCTCACACAGTCCTTACTTGCCCCAATCCACCACCTCCCCACACAGCCCCCACCTCCCCACACAGCCCCCACCACACTAGCAAGTCTACGGATTTGGCGCACCCACATTCAACTACTTGGGTCTGTACTTGGTTCTTCAGTACACGACTTAAAAATTACATTCAATGGAATTCCAGGAACGATGTTTTTCATACGATTCAATTCACACACACACACACAATATTCTCTTCAAATCTTTTTCTTTTTTTTTTCCTGTTAAAATATCCAATTTCTTGAATATAGGCAAAAACTGGCGAATCGAATGTGTGCGATCCTACAAATTTTAAACTTTCCCTCTTATCTGATAATTGCTAAGACATCCAATTCCTGGTCTCTGGACTTTGTTTTTGTACGTCTCTTTGTTCCTGTTATCTTAATCACCCAGAGAGACGTCCAATCTTCATAATACATCCCGTGAAAACTTGTATCCCACTCTTAAGTAAATAAAAGAGTCATTCACAAGGCAGGTTTAGTGAGTCGGATGGTTATTCACGAGTTTAAGAATGTACAGTAATGAATAAGTTGAGGAACACACATCACGTTCAGTAAAGAACCAGATTAAGGACATGTAATGGTTTGCACTTTTTTTAAATGGCGTGTGTGTGTGTGTGTGTGTGTGTGTGTGTGTGTGTGTGTGTGTGTGTGTGTGTGTGTGTGTGTGTGCGTGTGCGTGTGTCCACTAGTAATTCACCCCACGCATAAAGTACTGTACGTTTTTTCCAACAGTGCTCGTGTGTGTATGTACGTGTATGAGTGTATGTATGTAAGTGTACGAGGGGGCACATACCAACAGAGTTAAAACTGACCCTACCTCTTGATACATTACCTGAATAGTGTTGTTATTCCGGCTCCCATGCCTGAACCTTGTATAGACACCAGCTTGTCTCTTCAACATCCTCACAACTGGTTAGATACTGCCATGAATCTAACCTTAACACCGTGGCTTAAGGATATGTCACGCGTGCAGAAAAGTCATGACAGTTTCCAAGGTTCAAGGTCAGAATTCACGGTCAGAGGTTGTTAATGAACGTGGGTTATTTGGCAACCAGTTTAGATATAGTGAAAATTTTAATGTTTTTTATATCACAGAGAAAATGTCGCTTACAAAATGTAGATTTATTTGAAGGAAGAAATGAGTTAAGAGATTGTAAGGTGAAGGTAAATATAACCCAAACAAGACAACACTTCATCCAGTCTTCTACATTAACCTGTTTGGGATGCGTCACCTCTCCGCCCTACACACACACACACACACACACACACACACACACACACACACACACACATACCCAGTCACTGTTCACTTACAACCATCAGAAGCATCGCGACACTCCTACACCCTCACTCCACCTACCCCACCCACCCCCAGTTATGAACACCCACACAATTGGCCGGGCGGAGTAACTTGTGGTGTAAGCGAGTTTCTTAACGTCAATGTTTGGTTGTTGGAGACCACAGTTGACCTGCCGGACCCTTGCCAAGCTTCCAGTCCTCAGATTGCCGGAGCTTCATACGTTCAGATTAATTAACCTTTCTAATTAGATTTATTTGAGTGCTTGAAGGTGTACTAGAGTTTTGTGATAATATTAGTGCCATTTTGAGTTCCGTTTCTTTTTTATCTTTTAGGTTAAATAGATAGATGTATTTGTGTTTACATTACTAGCTAATGGGAAGGTGTAATCCATGGCTGAAAATTTGGACCCGAAGTCTTTCTTTGTCTGTACGGCCGTCACTCTTCACTGTGGCTCCTGTTGGTGGCTCTCACTCTGGCTCCCGGCTTGAGTTGCTTCTATTGACAGTAAATGATTCGTTCTGTGGATACTTCTTATGGCTCTCGTAGCACCCGCTGGCTCCTGATGTTAATCCATAATACGACTCCTTAGTCTGGGTTCCTTGCTGCCTCCTCCTCTCCCCCCCCCTCCGTCCTCCTCCTCGGTACGTGCTTCATTTTACCGTTCGTTCTTCTTGTCAGCTCGCTCGCTCGGTCCCTCCCAGGCGCCGTTACTCCATAATGCCACCAATCATAATGCTGCTATTTACTGCGGAGGAAGCTTATTGGACAAACCATTCATCTGAGGCAATTTATGTCGAGCCATTGTCCGTTTCCCCGCCGGCTAATACAGTGAAGCGGTCGAGCAGCGCCAACACTAGTATTGTTAACTTAAGTAAAATATTAATAGTGAAGCGACTGGTTGACTTATACTCGTTTATTACACACGATTTTGACGCTCTGGTCTTTTCGTCTTATGTGTGTATGGTAGTTTACTCTGCAGCTTCCACAGTTCATTGTTTGTGTAGGATTATAGTTTATACTGTATCAACACAGATAATTGTTAAGACACGTAGTTAAGTGTCAACGACGTAGTTGGAAGTGTATATCAACACTTGTAGTTGGTAAAAATTTTGATAGATTCATTGGCTCCTTATGTGGTGTCTCATTCTCCTGCCGAGAGTCGTCATCACCTGGGCGCTCTGCCGAGAGTTAAGGTGTTGTTAATGATGATGTTCTGTGGACGTAAACACAACCAAGTGATGTGGAAGTCGGTGTTCTGTCTTGTTTAATGTTGTTTAGGTCTGTGTGTGTGTGTGTGTGTGTGTGTGTGTGTGTGTGTATAATATATATATAATATAATATAATATATATATATATATATATCTCAACTATGTGTACTGGTTATTATACTAGGCGTGTGTGTCGTGCTGGTGGTGGCTGCAGGTACAAGTAGCAGTGTGTGTGTGTGTGACGTGTCGTGAGGGGCCGCGTTTTACTATGTAAATATTTCTGCGTGTGCTTGCCTTAGTATGTATGTAAATGTTACTGTGTATATATATCATATCATGAATATAAGTGTTTGTCTGTTGTATGACTACACGTAATGATATATGCACTGCACTTGGCTTTATTTTTTCAATTGTATTTTCTGTTGTTTCGTTATTCTCTTTGGTTGTGATCCGTCAACTTATTTTTACTTCCGGTTATTTATATTTATGCAGAGTGTTGGACGATTGTGAGTACAGTATTGGCGAAGAGAGATTTGATAACACAACAAACAAATAAACTCGAGTCATAACTTGGTCTGACGTGATAAGGTTGTATGGCCCGACAAGGGAGATTGTTTTCATAGTTTATTCGTGTAGTCTGTATTCTGTATTCACTGTTTTTATGTTTCGTAACACGGGCGTCCATGCTGTCTGCTTCTGTTTTCTTTAAGTCTTCCCTCCTCTGTCATCGTTTTCTTTAAAGTCTTCCCCCATAGTCTGTCGTCGTGCGCTGTGTTTGATGAACGAGGACTAGGAAGAGGGATACAATAAGTGAGAAATGTCGTTAATTAACCTCTCTTATGGCATGACCTTGTTGTGGCTGATAGTATCTACAGTGTGTGTGTGTGTGTGTGTGTGTGTGTGTGTGTGTGTGTGTGTGTGTGTGTGTGTGTGTGTGTGTGTCAGTCTTTCACCTTTTTCCATTGGTGTACATCAAGGTATAAAACATCAATGAAAGTAATGGTGACAGGGTATAGTGTTGACACGTGGGTAAGTGGTGATACAGGGGGTAGTGGTGACATGAGGGGGTAGTGGTGATACAGGGGTAGTGGTGATACAGGGGTAGTGGTGACACACAGGGGGTAGTGGTGATACAGGGGTAGTGGTGATACAGGGGGTAGTGGGATACAGGTAGTGGTGACACAGGGGTAGTTGACACGGGGGTAGTGGTGATACAGGGGGTAGTGGTGACACAGGGGTAGTGTGTGATACAGGGGTAGTGTGATACAGGGGAGTGGTGACACAAGGGGGTAGTGGTGATACACACAGTGGTGACACACACAGGGGGGTAGTGGTGACACACAGGGTAGTGGTAACACATAGAGTTAATTATGAACAAGACACTGAGCTTCCCCCAGGCTACGTTGAGCTGTCCAAATTACCCTTTCCCTACCCCTTCCACCATCCCCCTTGACGTAACGCCAACCCCACCCTTACTTTATGTACCTCTCATTACCACTTCCTTCTGCCCTGTTTCCCATTTCATCACCCTTATTCCTTCCTCTACTACCTTCTCATCTCCGCCTCCCTTCTCCCTTCATACCCTCCCCGTTTCTCCCATTTCTCATTCTTCCATATTTTACTCTCTCTCTCTCTCTCTCTCTCTCTCTCTCTCTCTCTCTCTCATACATCATCCTTGCTGTCATTCTGTAACTCTTAATTGGTCTTTTCATTATGTCAGTTGTCTGATTATGATTTACCAGCTGTTATCCTCCTGTGTGTGTGTGTGTGTGTGTGTGTGTGTGTGTGTGTGTGTGTGTGTGTGTGTGTGTGTGTGTGTGTGTGTGTACGTCTTAGGATCAGACCAACACCTTCCTCCCAGTCGTGTGTTCGAGGGAGGAAGGTGAGGAACACTGGGGCCTTGGCAAGAAAGTGGAGCCGTGCATATGTCAAGGAAGCGTCCTCAACACACCTTATTATCAGGGGAGGGCGAGAGGGTGGAGGGGAAGGGTTAGAACTGGAGGAGAGGGAAAGAAGGTGGGTGGGGCTGGATGGAAAGGGAGGAGTAGGGAGAGGGATAGGAATGGGAAGGTGAGAAAGATAAGGGAGGGAAGGATAAGTGATGAGGGAAAAGAAATGGGATTGGATAGAAGAGGAGGAGAGGGGTGGGAAAGAGAGTGAAGAGGAATGGGATAGGATCATATAAAAGGAAAATGGGAGGGGAGTGGATGGGAAGAAGAAACAGACGGTAAGGAGAGGTGGAGGAGGGGGGGGTATTGAAACACGACAGAATTGGTGGGAATAGTAGAAAAGAGATGAGGGGTGCAAGGAAGAGGAGGAAGAATTTGATGATAAAGAGGACGAAGGAAGAATCATTAGAAGAGGGAGTCCAGAGACCGTGTAATGAGAGGTGACCTGGAGGAAGGGAGTGGGAGAAGGAAAATATGTGAGGGAAGAGGAATAGGAGGGAGTATGAGGTCAAGAAATGGAAGGGGAGGAGAACAAACGATGGGAGAGTTAGGACATGTGAAAGATAATCTGAGGTAGGCAACAGGAAGGAGAAGGAATAAAAGGATAGTTGACAAGAGAAGGTGGAGAGTGTAAGAGAAATAATTACAAGGCCAGGTAAGTAGAACAAGGTAGACTGATCACTGTACCTTAATGAACCTCAGGTGTAACAGTGAGGTGCAGTTCAGTACACCCTGCCACACCTTCTCTCTAACTACACTCAAGGCTGCGTCAGTATACATCAAGTGTAAGCTGGAATAGAATATCTTAGATGTCCTTCCTGTGTACCGGCAGAGAGACGAGGCACAGAGTCTAGGGGGCGAGTGTTGGGGTGAGAACCTAAGGTTATACACTCCAGCTGACGAGGTTTACGGGGGAGAGGAGACAGACGCCCCACGACAAAGAACACTCGTGGTGGTGCGGTGTATTTTTCACTATCAGAACACGGAGTACGCTGGAATGTGTCCTCTGGGGCCCCGGCGCTAGATAACGGAAACAAGCTGGAGATGTGGCCTCAAGGCTGGCAAATTGTGGAGGTGGCGTACAGCTCCAACCACGGCCACATTATTAGTGTGGAGCAGCAACAGAGGAGGTCGATGGAGACTGTTGAAAGTGACTTTAACCCAGTGGAGACCAGTAGAGAATTGTTGGGGGGTGAGAGATGATGATGACAGCGATTGTAATCAGAGACTATTGGTGACCCATTGTGGACTAGCGGCGGCACTTGTGTATTGTGGAGATAATGGTCCCCAGCGGATGTCAATAAGACTTAAAGTTGGGTCTTTGGTGATTAGTGATTTAGTGGTGATTAATGGTGACTGGTGGAGCTTTAAGGATACCTAACTCAACCAGTGAACGTAGAGATCACTGGGCGACCATATAATGTAAATGGTGTTCTTATAGACACTGTAGTAATGGCCGGAGGTGATGGTGTGTGTCTAACGAACGGGACGAGAGAGACACAGCTACTCGTCACCACCAGGACGAATGACAACAATGTGTATTACAATGTGAACACCGTGTAATGGTCCTAATTAACCACCATCCTCATGATGTCAGGACGTCAGAGCCCACGTATTCGCCAGCATTAATCCTTCCCTTCATGTATTATGCTGAGAGTGACTTCAAGGTGTACAGTATGGTCTTTGATAAATTTACCGAGTTGGATTCATTGTCGGTGTTATATATATATTTACACCGGCCACCACTGACCCGCCCTCTACCTGCTGTTGTTTGAGTTATTTTAATGCAATTAGGTTCTTCAACAACCGTGATCTTTTAAGCTCCCAAAGCCTTAACTTTTACACTAGGCCTCACCTGTTAATTATTATAAATGTGGTTTTTACCTGTTGTCTGCTACCTTGTCACAGGTGAAGGAGGCCACGGGGGGAGATGGTACCTGGCCTCACTACCTACAGTATACCCTGGTGATTGTTTATGTTTTTACGGTATTTATAAATTAACAGAAATTAAATCAATCCCATACAAAGATACAGTTTCAGCGTCCTGGAAGTAAATGATAAATTGGAATAATAATAATAATAATAATAATAATAATAATAATAATAATAATAATAATACAGGATGCGTTTTGTGGTTCGATTCTTCAACATCATTATTTATCCTTGACTGATCACTTTACCCTCGATGCAATAAGACAGTCTCTCCATCCTTTGATTTACTGATCACTTGTGTCTTCAATACTCTATCTCAACCAATATATTTGTCTCCAATTGGTTCTTTACGTAGCTGACTAAACCACATCTCTTGCTGTAGGTTAATTCACGTCTTAACACACCTGGACCCCATATAGTGTCATCTTGAAGGTTCAGTCATGTTGTGTGTGTCGTTCCCTGTCTATATACGGTATCACGTCTCACAAGAGGGACTCCCATACCCTATCGCCAATGTTAAGTGTGACCTCCTTATATATTGATGATCCCTATAAACAGAGCTGTATACTAGAGTTTGTTTTTTTGTTTACACTGTCTATAGCTATATTTTGTTTATTTTTTTCTACGGTATTTATCTTTCGTTGTTTTTGGTGTATTTTTTGCTTTAATGTCAGAATCAAGGTTGTGTTTGTATTAGTTGTCCAGGATGTGTGGCAGCAGGAGCGCCCATGGCAAAAATTTTATGTTAAATGGTGGAGGAGGCCGAGCACCAGCCAGCCTGTGGTCTTGATCCTGCATTATCGGTGAGTTAGTCGTACATCATGTTTGCCGCCCCGCCCGCCTGCATAGTAACTCACCCATCACCACCCTGCTTATTCTGCCCTCCCTCTCCCCCTACCTTCCCTCTCTGCCTACACCCACCCACGCCCTCCCCCTACCTCTCACGCCCCCCCCTCCCTTCCACCCCTTTCACCCACCACCAAGCTTATTCTGTATCCTTTCCTCCTCCTCTTTCTCCCTGGTTTACCAAGTTTTTCCTTCCTCCCTTCAGACCCATCCACTAAAAACTACCACCAGCCACCATCATCACCACCAGCCACCATCATCACCACCAGCCACCATCATCACCACCAGCCACCATCATCACCACCAGCCACCATCATCACCACCAGCCACCATCATCACACCACCACCACCACCACCAGCCACCATCATCACCTACCAGCCACCATCATCTCCACCAGCCACCATCATCACCACCAGCCACCATCATCACCACACCAGCCACCATCATCACCACCAGCCACCATCATCACCACCAGCCACCATCATCACCACCAGCCACCACCAACACACCAGCCACCATCATCTCCACCAGCCACCATCATCACCACCAGCCACCATCATCACCACCAGCCACCATCATCACCACCAGCCACCATCATCACCACCAGCCACCATCATCACCACCAGCCACCATCATCACCACCAGCCACCATCATCACCACCACTCAGCCACCGTCATTCCACCAGCCACCACTGTCACCACACTTCAGCCACCATCATCACCACCAGCCACCATCATCACCACCAGCCACCATCATCACCACCAGCCACCATCATCACCACCAGCCACCATCATCACCACCAGCCACCATCATCACCACCTATCATGTATGGTGGTGATAGAGGCAGCAGGGAGGATAAAGATGGTGGGTGTATAAAGGGTGGAGGTGTTGGTGGCAGCAACGGGGGTCAATTTAATAGTGATGATAGGAGAGGCAGGTGATGGTGTGGTCAGTTCACCGGCCCGAGCAGGAGGTTCTCTGTGGAGTGGTGGTTGTGGTGGTAGTTGTGATAGTAGTGACGGTGGTGGTAATTGTGTTGATGGTGACAAAGTCATTAGGGATAATGGTGGTATTAAAGAATGCAATGATGGTGATAGTGACAAGGGTAGGCAGGTAAGGTAGTAGGTAGGTATAGGTAGGAGAGTAAAGCAACTAGCCATCCTCCGGGCGACGCAGGGGACAGACAGGAGTTGTGTGTAGTCACCATCTCGCCTGGGACAGTGTGGTGGGTCCCCAGCCCATGAATATGCAGAGCAGAGAACCATATTACTGAGTTACAGGTCAGACGCCAATGATTTCGACTCTAAAGCGCCCCTTAACTCTCTTGTATCATGTCGCTGTGCGTGTACGACAGTTTCCGTCAGAATAGTCGTTTGATGGCCCACCAGCTTTGTTGTCCCGATTGGTTGTTGCTGCTGTGGTGGTGTTCGGGCTGTGGTGGTGATGGTGGAGCTGTGATGAAACTGTTGGGGGATGTGTTGGAGATTGGTTGTGGTGGATCTGTGGCTATGATGGCGTTGGGGGGGGCTTTGGTTTTCCTATGATGGTACATTGGTTATTGTGATACTTTGGCTATTGATGCTGTGGTGGCTGCTGCAGGTGTTGCTGTTACGGCTGTGTCTACCTGTGTTGTCTACCTGTGCTGTCTACCTGTGTTATCAACCTGTCTACCTATGCTGTCTACCTGTGTTATCTACCTGTCTACCTATGCTGTCTACCTGTGTTATCAACCTGTCTACCTATGCTGTCTACCTGTGTTATCAACCCGTCTACCTATGCTGTCTACCTGTGTTATCAACCTGTCTACCTCTCCACCTGTTTTGTATACCTGTGTTATCTACCTGTGCTGTTAGTCTTCCATAACAAACATTTCTCTTTTTGTTCACTTTGTTCTTATGTTATGTTCTTTGTGACAGATATTTATTTATTTATTTATTTTATTTTTACTAATACATTGTTTTTTCTTCTTTTCTTCTCTTATTCACTGTTATTCTCTCCTCTTTAGTTGTTGCAGTTTTCTCTACTTACAATCTTCTCTTTCTGTTCTTCCTTGTTCTGTTATTGTCATTTTTTGTCATTCTTATTCATGTTTCCATTATCCTTCATTTTCTGTTTTTATTCTCGTTTTTTTCATCTGTTATTGCTGTTTCGGGTCTTTTCTCTCCTTCTGTTTTACTTTTATTTTTTGGCTGTTATTTTACCCATTTTGTTTATGTATATATTCCTCCTCGATATTGTTGCCTCCACTGTTATTGTCTTATTCTTTGTCTCTTATTCGTTCCTCTGTGTTCATGCTTTTATTTTCGTATGTTATTGTTTTTCTTATTTTTATTTTTTACTTTTTTATTTTATTTATTTAACTGTTTACTTATTTTCTTCTTATCTTTTTGTTTTATTTATTTTGTGTTGTTATTTTTTCTTTGATGAGTTATGTTTATTTTTACCCCTTGTTATTAATTTTTTTTTTTTTTTTATATCTGATAGCTTTTGCCCTATTATTTCTCTCTGTTTTCTTTCTTTCACCTATTATTATTATTATTATTATTATTTATTATTATTATTATTATTATTATTATTATTATTAGCTATTATTATTATTATTGGTATTGTTATTATTATTATTATTATTATTATTATTATTATTATTATTATTATTATTATTATTATTCATTTGTTTTGTGTTTTTACCTGTCTCTCTCTCTCCATTATTTTCTGGGTATTCCATTTTATTTTCCTCTTCTTTCATCATCATCTCTATTCCCCCGTTCCAATACTCTTTTGTCGATTCTACCTCTTTCTGATTCCCACTTCCTGCACCGATTCCCACCTCTTGCAGCGATTCCCACCTCCAGCACCGATTCCCACCTCCCGCAGCGATTCCCACCTCCTGCCGATATAGCAGTTCAGAGTCGTGGGATGGTTGGGAGAATTGAGGGGGGCTTGTGAGAGGCGTTTTGGCGGTGTTTGAGTGTCAGGTTGAGGCGCTTGGTCATGTTAGTAGTATTGGTTCGGTGATGCGTTGTAAGCGGCGGGCCTCGTCATCTCCAGCAGTAGTGGCCATGGCCATCATCGCCGCCAAGGGAGGTGCTGCCCTAACAACCACCCGATTGTCTTTATGCCCGTCAAGGAGGTTGAATTCCACGGATACGACTGTCGTGAGGAATATGTCTTTTCCCGGTGTGTGTGTGTGTGTGTGTGTGTGGAGTAAACGTACATAGTGTGAAGGTTGTATAGAGACTTCTGCACTTACAAGGCTGGGGTGGGGCTCCCCATCCTTACCTATCACGGTGCCACCACATTCATAAGGACAGGGGCGTGGCACCTGTCCCCGCCTCTCACAGTGACACCACCCATAGTGATGAGCGCCGTAGCAGGCACCCAGTGTCTGGACAGTGATACTGCTTCTTACCTCATGACATCTCACCTGATTTCTTGTTAGTTCTAATAATAAGTTATTATTATAAATAATTGGAATATATCTAAACCGAGGAACATTATACATTACTTCTATAAAAAAGGTGACAATTATACTAACACATGAAGGTAATTGTCACTTTAAGGGAATTTATATACAGTACTTGTATATTTTTCTCTGGCTCTTCACTTTTAGCTTGAGTCAGGGATACACAGTTACCTCTTAACATTATTAAAGAAGTGATGCAGGTAGACTGAAAATTCAAATAGTCACTATTTACCTCACTTCCGAGGTTCATACTATATGAAGCTAAGTGTGACTTGAGGCAGAACACCGTGCTCTGTGTCGTGTTTAGCTTGAAGCATCAAAATGAATTGGTCCTGACAGAATACATACAGTACATCCGACAAAGTGGCATTTTACCCTTTGTTATAACCACATTTATTCATATTCAGTTTCATGTGTGTTACTTGAGATCAGAATTATTAGATTATGATGAGTTTTGTGTTCCAAGGTTCTGTATGTTATATTGTGTTCATGGAAGTATTGTATTGTGTATGGTGATATATACACTGGTTAGATAAAAAATATATATATACTGTATTATGCGTATGATGATAAGAGGAAGGTTATAAGACAATTGTGTGTGTGTGTCAGAGAGAGAGAGAGAGAGAGAGAGAGAGAGAGAGAGAGAGAGAGTGTCGACAGTATGATGACCGTCCACCCCCAATAAGGAACACCATTTCCTGGAGGCGTCAATAAGCAGAATTACCGGTAGTTACCACAGATGGAGCAGCCTTCTCTTTCCCCTCCACCACAGACCTCCTCTAACACCACTACCACCACCACAGACTGCACCATCACCACCACAGACTACACCATCATCAATGTCGTTCTCATATCCCTACGTTAAATTTCCACCCCCCATCCCTCAGGCCACGGCTTTGAAGAACACGCTATGACTGCCAGACTTCAGATGCCATACTAAGGTAGCGGCTGAATTTACCTTTCAAATCTACTGGAAGAGCCAAGCGTAAGCAAGTGCTCTCTTTCATCCTTACCAGCGAGGAAAATAATTAATGGTGGAGACCTTTGAGATTCACGAGTGTGGCTTCTGGTAATATGGAAGGGGGAGGGGGGGTGGAGGAGGGTGAGGAGAAGAGGTAATGGGATGGTGGAGGTTGTGGAGAGAGGTAGGGGAAGGTGGGGGTGTGGTAGGTGGAAGGTGAAGAGGTAGGGAAAGAGAAGGTATGTATGGTGGAAGGTTAAGAGGAGATGGAAATGAATAGGAGAGAGAGAGAGAGAGAATGAATAGGGTAATCGGAGAGAGAGAGAGAGAGAGAGAGAGAGAGAGAGAGAGAGAGAGAGAGAGAGAGAGAGAGAGAGAGAGACTCTATCACTGACTTGAATCATAAATTTTTAGTTTTCACAATATAACAAATTTGATCACTACAACATACCAAGAAAAAATAATTCTCCTGTCGCTACATCAGGTGTACGTGGAGTCATACTAAACCCGATTGTTATAGACGCCTCTTGGGTCACTCCTCGAATACCTGTATGATCTCTTGTGGCCAGGTACTAATGACGTATTTTGTGGTAATACTAAGGTTTTATAAAAAATTATTTGAGGTTATTTATTTCAATTCCAATCCCCCCAAGTAATGAGTAAGGAAACATATTTTTTTTTTAATCATTTCGTGGATTTTGTGTTTTGGGGGATTCTTCCACAGTATTTCCCATCAAACTCCAATGGGAAACTAATCGTTTATATTTAGGTTTAATCTTCCAGTGTGACGAGCCAAAACACATGCCAGTACTAGTGTCCACCAGCCAAGCTCATCTGACTCGCTGACGAAGAATTAATCTTGGGAACGTTGTGTTGATTGATTTAAAGGAGTGATAGTGGCGTGCGTGGGGCCAGTTGTGTGTGTACTAATGCTAGGGTACACCTCACCTTCATTACCAAGGAATGATGGCTTTAATTTTTATAATGGCCGCCGCTCATCTGGCTAATATTAAAGACTCATTTTCCTCGACAAATGACGGTTTATAATGATAATTCTTTCTTCTCTCGCTCTAATTGTTTGTCTATGGTGGTAATGTTGTGAGGGGGCTGTAGGCTATGGTATTGTTGCTAGTGGCACTGGTGTTGTTAAATGACACAACCCATAGAAGTGTTAGTTGTAGAGACACAACCTCTGGTGCCAATGATGTTTGTATTACACCTTGCAGTAATAGTGTCGTTAATCTGTTAATTACAACATTAATATCAATTGTAGGACTTTCTTAACTAGTATTTGTAGTGCTGCGAGCTAAGACACCGATGTTGTTACTGTGCCACGAGCTATGGTTACTTTTGCTGCTCCTGTAAGCCGATTAGATATTGTTAGACCAGGAGATTTTTTATGTTTAGTATTGTGTTAGTGTATGGTGCTGTTGTTCTTTGTAGTGGCCGAGTTGAAGGGAATTTTATGTTAAGCCACGACTGTAGGGGCGGCAGTGTTACCCTGACACCTATAATCTGTACTTCTGAACGACCTGACTCTCCAACGTTACTGGGTATATACTGTCATGAACCAGACCTGTGGAACATCTGGAAAAGGAATCGTCGGTGACACTATTCACTGTGTTGGGTAGTCAGGTTTCATTAGCTGGGAAGATACTTCATTCGCTCACTCTACATGTATTGAACTCTATAATGATCAGAAGTACATCTCAAAAATACGTCAGCTTTGACCTTCTCTTTAGCCATTTTTGACCGAAATAATATCTGACTGAGCTTTGTGATAAGTATGTTTTATGTGGTACACCTTAGCGGTCAATTCACAAAGTGGAAAATATGTGATCTCCGGATATAATTTTCGAGTTATTCAAAGTAAATATTGTATTTGCATATTTGATCCTCTTCAGAAAAGGTTTATGGGTTGTTTCATTGTTTTAGAAAATTTAACAAGTTGAACGGCACATAAAGTGTCAGTCTCTTATAATTTTCTTGGATAATTGTTGCTGGCGAGGTTATCACAGTATGACTACAGTTACAGGTTATCACAGTATGACTACAGCTACAGGTTATCACAGTATGACTACAGCTACAGGTTATCACAATATGACTACAGCTACAGATAATCACAGTTTGGCCACAGCTACAGGTAATCACAATATGACTACAGCTACAGGTAATCACAGTATGACCCCAGCTACAGATAATCACAGTTTGGCCACAGCTACAGGTAATCCCAATATGACTACAGCTACAGGTAATCACAGTATGACCCCAGCTACAGGTAATCACAGTTTGGCCACAGCTACAGGTAATCACAATATGACTACAGCTACAGGTAATCACAGTATGACCCCAGCTACAGTAATAGCTGTGGGTGGGTACAGGGAAGAACCAGACACGGGAGAGCCACTTGGCGAGGGTTCACGAGGCCGCCGCCACCATCAAGCTAGATTGATCACTCCAGTAGCTGATGTGAATGACAGTGAGGGACCACCACCACCTTCCTGCTGCCACTACCACCACCACCTTCCTGCTGCCACTACCACCACCTTCCTGCTGCCACTACTACCACCACCACCTTCCCGCTGCCACTACCACCACCACTACCTTCCTGCTGCCACTACCACCACCACCACCACCTTTCTGCTGCCACTACCACCATTACCACCATAATCCTGCTACCACCATCATCATCCTTCTACCACCACCATCATCATCCTTCTACCACCATCACTCTCCCACCGAGGATAGACCACTCTCGGGGCAACACAGTGTCCGCCTCTTACAGCTTGGTTTACACACGTCTCAAATATAACACAAATGGCACCGACCGCGACTTTGTGTAGAGGTTAAACTAAACCTTTTAATCCCGCCGTAGAACTGTTAGATTGTGAGGAGAATATGTGTCAGCCGCCGTCTAAGTGTGTGTCTGTCTTTAGGAATGTTTTTGAACGTCATAAACCTTTATTTTGGCTTTGAAACGTAGTATAGGATTGGGTTTTTTTCGAAGTAAGGTCTCTGATGGGATGGGATTTGAGTGTTGAGTAGCTTTGTTGCCGAGGTGTTTTCTCGGGTAATAAAATGTGTGTGTGTGTGTGTGTGTGTGTGTGTGTGTGTGTGTGTGTGTGTGTGTGTGTGTGTGTGTGTGTGTGTGTGTGTGTGTGTGTGTGTGTGTGTGTGTGTGTGTGTGTGTGTGTGTGTGTGTGTGTGTGTGTGTGTGTGTGTGTGTGTGTGTGTGTGTGTGTGTGTGTGTGTGTGTGTGTGTGTGTGTGTGTGTGTGTGTGTGTGTGTGTGTGTGTGTGTGTGTGTGTGTGTGTGTGTGTGTGTGTGTGTGTGTGTGTGTGTGTGTGTGTGTGTGTGTGTGTGTGTGTGTGTGTGTGTGTGTCGCCCTCTCCTTGGTTATTTGTACGGCATTATTCACTCCGTCATCTGGTTTAGTAGTCGTGGAAACAGCCAAGTAAACATTTCATATTATAGAATTGATTATCTCCAGTAAACCCGAAGTAACAAGACTCTACAAAACCAACATCTAACATCATCAACGCCCTTCTTCCTCGTCACTTTCATCATCAGTATCTTTATTAACATCATTATCATGTTGTGAAGATGATGATGTTTAACGATGACTACACAGACGTTCCCCCTCCCCAGCCTTCTACCCCCAACACAACCTTCCCCCCCCACCCCACAACCCCCTTGCCCCTCCCCCGCACAACCTCCCTATCACTACACATCTGCGTCACGGCCCACCCGAGGCGCCCTGGCCATGAATAATGTGAGTTGCTCGTTGTCTGGGGCACTCCGGCACACTGGCTCACTCTCACTCTTAACAGTAAATACGTAGGTGAAGGTGGCACTGTTCACCTGGGAGGCGTGGAAGGTGGCACTGTTCACCTGGGTGGCGTGGATGGTGGCACTGTTCACCTGGGTGGCGTGGATGGTGGCACTGTTCACCTGGGAGGCGTGGGGAGGGAGGAGAGTGTAGGTGAGGTAACTGGGGCGTGGTTTAGTGTGGTGAGGCGTGGTAATTTATGTGTGGTGAGGCGTGGCATTTTTAGGCGTGTTGAAGCTTGGTAATTTAGACATGGCGAGGCGCGGTAATTTAGACATGGCGAGGTGCTGTAATTTAGGCGTGGCGAGGCGGGGTAATTTAGACGTAGCGAGGCGCGGTAATTTAAACGTGATGAAGACAGTAATTGAGGCGTGGTGATGAACGGCAATTTAGGCGTGGTGAGGCGCGGTAATTTGGGCGTGGTCACTCAGGCATTGTGAGGACAGCCATTTTATGCGTTGTGAGGGCGGTAATTTAGGCGTGGTGAAGCGAACAGTGCACCCTGAAGGCGTGTTAATCAGGGCGTGTGATTGCAGTCAGCCTCGCAAGTGTGATTAGAATAATGTAGGAGGTGGTGGTGGTGATGTGCAGGTGGCAGTGGTTGGGTGGTGAAGGTGGTAGTGGTTGGTGGTGTATATGATGGTGGGTGGTGTAGGTGATAAGTGGTTTAGGTGGTGATGAATGGTGGTGATCGGGTGGTGTGGTGGGTAGTGCTGGTGGTATAGGTAACATAGGTGGTAATAATGTATACAATAATACAGGTGGTGATAGTGGTGTAGGTGGGGGTAAAGGGAGGAGTAAAGACATACCCCGTCGAGCACACCTGAGAGCTTATTCAGGTATACCTGGACACCAAGTTTGATTAATATCCATCAGCTAATACCTGAAGGGGAGGGCAGTAGGAGGCCAATGAGAGGGAGGGGGGTGTAGGGTAGAAGGAAGGAAGGGAGGTTAAAAGGAGGTCGTGGGGAGGGAAAGGTATAAGGCATGGAGGAGGTCAGGGAGAGGCCAAGGGAGGAGGGAAGGAGTGCCCTCACAAACTACCAAGTGTCGGCCAAAAGTTTTAAGGTGAGAGGAGTGCCCCAAGAGATCAATTTGAAATACCAACAATTAAGTTTTCATATTGTGGCCGAAATTACCCACCAGTTTCCATTTGTGACGTCCGAAAGTTTCCTATAATTGTCACATACGTGAAAGAGGTGGGGGGGGGCAAGATAGAGCCATCCCACGGTCACAACTAAGGGCGTGAGCTGCTGTTTGAAAAGCCACAATATGGTGTTTATCTCCTCCCACCTTCAGATTTCTTCCTGAAAGATGCAGGTGACCGGAGTTTCTTTGTTTACTTTTTTTTTTTTGCTTTCTGGTATAATTTTCGTGTGTGTGTGTGTGTGTGTGTGTGTGTGTGTACATTCATGAAGTTATATGTTTACTGAGTGTACCAGAGTAAACTACTTGCATTAGCTCGAACAAGACAGTTTGGAGGACAGCACAGGTATTCTGAACACCTGTAATTCACTTAGTATTATTATTAGCGCTTGTGAGTTACTTGATATAATCATGAGCATCTGTGAGTTATTGTAAACATCTGGTGTCATTATGTACACCTGTAATTAGCTGGGTATTATTATGAACACCTGTGAGTTATATGGCTTAATTATGAACACCTGTGAATTACTTGGCATCATTATGAGCACCTGCTGTTGTTAATGATCTTGTGTGGAGTAATTTGTGATGGTTTCCGACCTTGTAGGCTCATATATACCTGTGCCGAAGTTAGGATGTTGCATTGTAGGTTCATACATACCTGTGCCGAAGTTGGGATGTCCCTTTCTGACTATCACTGAACTACAAACGCATCTACACTACCAACACCTTTACAATATATGCAACATAATACAAAAAAAAAAATCATACAACATACAACAAAATCTTCATAAAAATGTATTTGGAGTTAATGGGTTTTAATTTAAGTTTATTTAAGGAGAGGTTTAAACGTAGGGTGATTAATTCTCTATTTAAATGATGGTTAATGTAACGTGGAAATAAAGGGAATAATATCAATAGCTTCTATTTAAATTGAGGAACCATTGTGGCTTCCTTTAGTCTACCATTCAAGTGAGAGTAAGTGACCTGAAGCCTTTTAATTGTATTTGATAATAATAATAACTACCCTGTATAATGATGATGGTGATAATGATTGTAATAGTAGTAATAATAGTAATAGTAATAATAGTAATAGTAATAATAGTTATAGTAATAATAGTAATAATAGTAATAGTAATACTAGTAATATGTTTATTTTTGAAGATTGGACAACTAAGTATGAGTTCCTGTATGACTCACAGTATTCTTGTGTATTTAAGATAAACACCGCCTTAATCACTCGTAGTCCAGGTGTGTATGGTTGTATGGAGCGGCGCCCTAGTGGTGGAGAGGTAGATTATGTGGAGGGGGCAGTGGGTAGAGAATGTGGAAGAGGAGTCAAGTTAGGCAGGTGGAGCATAGGGAAGCAGTAAGATGGAGCATGAGGTAGCAGTCAGGTGGAGCATAAGGAAGCAGTCAGGTGGAGCATCAGGAAGCAGTCTGGTGGAATATGAGGGAGCAGTCAGGTGGAGCATGAGGGAGCAGTCAGGTGGAGCATGAGGAGGAGGAGGCAGCGGGTGGGTGGGTGGGTGGGTGTAGTTATGAGGTGTGGTTCTCCTTGTTAATGCTCCGCTGCCCCGACACCTGATACCATCCATTCTTGTTACCCGCCACACGCTCCTCTCTCTCTCTCTCTCTCTCTCTCTCTCTCTGATTTGCAAGATACTGGCGAGCAAATTGACTCTAGGGAAGAACTACACAGGCGCTACCTCACTCGTAAAAGGTTCTTGGATGCATGCTAGTCCATCTCACGGCGGTTTCTGACTAGGTGGCTGAACTATTTTACTAAGTTCTGATTCCATTCTAGATGACCTTGTAAGTTCCGGTGGAGTTCTGACCTCTCTTACAAGTTCTATTTACATTATAAACGATCTTACAGGTTCTGGTTGGGTTAAGTTAGTCATAAAGTTTGTTCCAGTTTGTTGATAAAAGCTTATTATTGTTTTATTATTAATAGATTATAATACAGAGGTCCCAGCTACAAAATATCATACAGGTTCTACTACGTGTTCTAACTACAGGTTCTGATACAATTCTTAAATATTTCCTGTTCGTATAATTATGTTCAGCGTATACGTGTAATCAGTCATGTCGTAGCTACACTGTTATCATCCAGACAGTAGCTAGTTGCAGTGTAATTAGTTATGTTATAGCTACACTCACGCTGGTTGTAGGTACTGATGAAACACACGTCCCTCCTGTGGGGTCAGATGAAAACACTCCCTCCCTCCCCCTCCTCCTCCTCCCACTCTGTTTGTCTCGGATTACGAACATATTAATTTTTTTCTTCATATTGTTATTGTATTTTTGTTTTACTTTTTAGTTTATCCTGCATTTTTTATTTATTTTTATATCAATTTTTTTATTCTGCCTTTTTATTTTTTATTGTTTTTATTTATTGTGGCTGTAATTTTTTCTGATATTATTATTATTATTATTATTATTATTATTATTATTATTATTATTATTATTATTATTATTATTATTATTATTATTTTGAACTTTTATTCATAACTAACTACTACTAACTGGTTTTTCCCCCTTTATTATTGTTTATTCTGCATTTTATTTGGTTCTTTTATTTCATTTTAATTTGAATGCAAGAAAAACATTTAGTGAAAGCTGGGTGAGGAAAGGAGGTGAAGGAGAGAGGGAGGTGAGAGAGGGAGTGAGAGTGGGAGGGAGGGAGGGAGAGAGGGACGTGAGAGCGGGAGAGAGAAGGAGTTCTGCTGTTAATCCTTCTCTTTCTTCCTTCCTCTTCTTCTTCCTTCTTCTTCCTCTCTTCTCCCTTCCCTCTTCTCCTCCTCCCTCTCTACCCTCCTCCTCCTCCTCCCTCCCCCACTCCTCCCCCGTCCTCCTCTTCTTCCTTCTTCCTCCTCCTCCTCCTCCTACCTTACCCTCTTACTGTGGTAGCTGTTGTAATGTTGTTGTGGCTGTAGTCTCCTCCTCCTCCTTCGATTTTTACTTCTGTTCCTTCTCTTCCTATTGCTACCTGTGTCTCTCCTTTTCCTTCCTTCCTTCCTTCAATTTTTCCTCTTCTTCCTCTCTCCCTCCCTCCTCCCCATCTTTCCCCTCCTTCCACTCCACCTACTACTACTACCTGTGTTCCTCGTGCCGCCTCTCCTCAGTGTCGTGCAGACGTGTATGTTCTCCCCCTATCTACCTCGTTTATCGTTTTTTATGAAGCCTGTGTTGACAAAATGAGTCGGATTTATAGTGTGTGTGAGAGAGAGAGAGAGAGAGAGAGAGAGAGAGAGGATGTGTTGTTGTGGGTGCATGACTTTCCCTCTCCCCTCTCTCTCTTCCCCCATCCCCCTCTCCTCCTCTTCCTCTTCCCTTCCTCCTCTTCCTCCATCCCCCTCTCCTCTTTCCTCTTCCCCATCCCGATTTTTATTTTAAAGTAAACTTGTCAGATAAGTTGATTGTAGACAGAGGAAGTGTTGGTTATATTTAAGAGAGAGTAGATCAATAATACTAGATCAGGGTTGATGTTTTCCGTCAGTGAGGAGGAAGGAGAAGAAGGCAAAGGGAGGAAAGAGGAGGAGAAGAAGGTGGATAGGGAGTGTGGTGGTGGATATGGAGTGTCGTGGAGCATGGTAGAGTATGTGGAACATGGTGGAGCGTGGTAGGTTTTGGAGGCTGGAGCGTGTTAGTGTGGTGGAGCGACTAGTGAGCATAGTCAAGTTGAGACAAGAGGCCCGCTGGGTCGCGTTAAGAGGCCAGGAAGCCATGATGAATGACCTCTCCCTGGTCTCTCCCCACCCTTTCCCTCTCCCCACCCCTCCCCTCGCCCCATCCCCCTCCCCTCCCCCGCCCCTCCTCGCCCCAGGCCACGACGTCATCAATTACAACAACCACTAAATTGAAATAGAAAGTAATAAAACCCCCAACATGTAACGTGATCTCCATTTGTATGAAAGGAACCCCGGCTGGCCACTGTACGTATTAAGGACGGAGCAGTGGGGAGGAGGGGGATTAGGGAGGGAAGGGGCAGTGGGGAGGAGGAGGATTAGGGAGGGAAGGGGCAGTGGGGAGGAGGGAGATTAGGGAGGGAAGGGGCAGTGGGGAGAGGAGGATTAGGGAGGGAAGGGGCAGTGGGGAGGATGGGGATTAGGGAGGAAGGGCAGGGGAGGAGGGGGGAGGGGGAAGGGGCAGTGGGGAGGAGGGAATTAGGGAGGGAAGGGGCAGTGGGGAGGAGGGGGGGTGGGGAGGGAAGGGGCAGGGGAGGAGGGGAATTAGGGAGGGAAGGGGCAGGGGGGAGGAGGAGGATTAGGGAGGGGAAGGGGAGGGGAGGAGGGGAGGGGAGGGAAGGGGCAGGAGGGGAATTAGGGAGGAAGGGGCAGGGGGAGGAGGAGGATTAGGGAGGAAGGGGCAGGGGAGGATGGGGATTAGGGGAGGAAGGGGCAGGGGAGGAGGGGAATTAGGAGGGAAGGGGCAGTGGGAGGAATTAGGAGGAAGGGCAGGGGAGGAGGGAGATTAGGGAGGGAAGGGGCAGTGGGGGAGGAGGGGGTTAGGGGAGGGAAGGGGCAGTGGGGAGGAGGGGGTTGGGGAGGAAGGGGCAGCAGGGAGGAGGGGGGGTTAGGGAGGGAAGGGGCAGTAGGGAGGAGGGGGTTAGGGAGGGAAGGGGCAGTAGGGAGGAGGGGGGGTTAGGGAGGAAGAGACACTGGAGAAATGTGGAGGGAGGAGGACAAGTCTGGGGAGGGAAAGGACAGTTTTGGAGAAAGCTATCGGCAGGCAAGGAACTGTGGGGAGGTGAGGGGAGTGGAGTGAGAAGCCTTAGGGGAGAGAAAATGGGGAACTGGGAGAATGGATGGAGGAGTGAAGAGCTGGTGGGAGGAAAGAGGATTAGGGAGCTGTGTTGTGAGGGAAGGGATGGAGAGGGAGTGAGTTGGGGAGCTGTGTTGGAGGAGGAAGTAGGGAACGGAGGAGGCATGGGGGGGCAGGAGGTGAGGGGGTGTGTGGTATAGTGTCTGAGGGCGTAACTGATGATGTCGCAGGAGAATGACGGTGTAAGTGGGGATGTTTAGTAACGGTGTCAGATGGCGACCTGTGGTGTAATGGTCAGCGTGCTCGCCTCGCAAGCGGGTAGACCCTGGTTCCATCCCCGGGTAGGGTGAATCTATGAGCAAGTTTCTTTACGCCATTTGCATCTGTCTACCCAGCAGTAATTGGGGACCTGGATGTTAATCGATTTGCGGATCGTGTTCCGGGGTAATAGTCAGCCAGTGCAGTTGGTGAGTTGTCCGGTCTTCTTGGACTAGTCCTTGACACTGGACCATGCAGCTCGTTAACTCAGGGTGTGGTTGTTGTGTTGGTGACAGCTTCTACACCTTAAACAAATTCAAGCCTAGGTGGCCCTTGGGCCGGCCATCCTCGATTTCGAGGGGCAACCTTTATTACATTATATTATGATGGTGTCAGGTGGTGGTGATGGCATAAGTGATGGTGTCAGGCTATGATGGCGTCAGGTGGTGATAGTATAAGTGATGGTGTCAGGTGATAGTGGTAGCATAAGTGATGGTGCTAGTATGGTAATTAGCCCCCACCATGCATCACGGCCTCGCCTCACAACATGGCGCCCATCTAGACTTTTATACCGGAGAGTATGAGCTGAGCGGTGTGTTATTTATTGATAATATATATCATTAGACGAGGTGTGGCATTAACATATACACAGTGGCCGCACTTAGTGAGAGGTGGTCCCAGTGCTAATATGCCTGTCTGTGTGTGTGTCTGTCTTGTTGCTGAGGTGTAGATAATAGGGGGTGGGAGAAGGTTAAATGAGGGGAAGAGGAGGTATTTCCTGTATGTCACTTGAACCAGAATAGGTGTCAACCAGCGATGGAGGAGTCAATTATGTCCAGCTAGTTATATAGAGTGTCGGTATGGTGTCAGCTAGTTATATAGGGGTGTCAGTATGGGTGTCAGCTAGTTATGGAGGGCGTCGGCCAGTTATGGATGATGTCAGCTAGTTGTAGAGGATGTCAGCTAGTTATAGAGGATGTCAGCTAGTTGTATAGAGGGTGTCCAGTCTGAAGTGTCAGCCAGTTGTGGAGGCGTCGGCGGATTATGGATGATGTCAGCTGGTTGTAGAGATGTCAGCTAGTTATGAGAGGATGTCTCAGCTAGTTATATAGGGGTGTCAGTATGGGTGTCAGCTAGTTATGGAGGGCGTCGGCCAGTTATGGATGATGTCAGCTAGTTGTAGAGGATGTCAGCTAGTTATAGAGGATGTCAGCTAGTTGTATAGAGGGTCAGTATGGGCGTCAGCTAGAGGATGGTAGACATTAAAGATGAAAGCCCACAGCCTCCCTCCTGCCCACGCTGACACCATCACATCTTTAAAGGATAAACACTACACAGTCAGCACCGTCAGCACCGTCAGCACCAGAGGGTTAGTTCAGATACATGACTACAGGTACAGACTCGGGTATGAAGTACAGGCACACTCCAGCACATCCCAAATCCATTAACACATATACAGACTAAGGTTTAAAGTCCAGACACACTCCAGCACATCTCCCTTAGGGTGCTGTGCTGTTGACAAGACCATCAGAGGTGTGGTTTGATTTCTTTGATAAATGCCTGTTATTGGTGGGCCGTTTAGCGTGAGGAAATTATTTAAGGTACAGCTCGTTATATAGGTGTTGTTATTATTATTATTATTATTATTATTATTATTATTATTATTATTATTATTATTATTATTATTATTATTATTGGTATTATTATTATTATTATTATTATTATTATTATTATTATTATTATTATTATTATTGTTATTGTTATTGATGTTATTATTATTATTATTATTATTATTATTATTATTATTAGTATTATTATCAAAGTTAATATTATTATTATTATTATTATTATTATTATTATTATTATTATTATTATTATTTTCATTATTATTATTATTATTATTATTATTATTATTATTATTATTATTATTATTATTATTGCAGTTGCTATATTAGTAGTATTTCTATTATTGTTATTCTCATGTACTTTTAAGTTCATTATCAGCTTAATAATGTTGTCTAGCTAACCTACACATATAATGTCCACGAACTAACAGTTATTCTGTAAATATCTCACGTTTGAGGCGGGGTAGGTGGTGTTCTGTAAGGCTGTGTGTTGGAGAGTTAATTGGCCACCAGACGAGGAGTTTTGAACGCTCTAGTTAACTGAGATAGGCGCTGGTGTTTGTCCAGTCATCCTGAAGGGAAATAGGCAGATGTTTGTGTGAGTGTGGTGGGGGGGGGGGACGACGAGGTAGATACACACTATTGTGGGCTGTGGGCTTGTAGGTGTATAAGGTGTAGGTAGGTAGGCTGTGGAGGTCGCTGGGTCAGGGTCATTTATGATTCCCATCAGCTGTTGCCGCCTCGTGATGATTGGATGTTGCCAGTTCAGCAGTGCCGCCCCACGATTTTATCCGTTTCATCCTCCCAACATTTTAGTTTTGGTTTCACCACCTTTATATATATATATATATATATATATATATATATATATATATATATATATATATATATATATATATATATATATATATATATATATATATATATATATATATATATATATATATATATATACTAACTCTTATCTTTTATTCACATACAACTTTTCTTTACACTGGTCACTATAAAATGTTAGACAAGACATAAACTGCTTAGTGAAAGGTGAAAATGAACACTGGATATAGTCTAATTCAGTCATATTAAACCCTCACAGGAATATAAGAAGCCTTACTTTGTGTAGATAAATGTATACACAACATAGGCGGTAAACACCTTGGCGGAAGCAGTGAAGACTTTTACAATGACTCAAATAAGAACTCGACCAAATTTTAAAGAGAAGTCTTGAAAGATTTTATGTTGGTAGCGAGTCACTATCGCCAGAACACATGGGCAGTCCTATCTGTTTATAGTGTGATGTATTGCTCACGTTGTATTCATATTTTCACGGGCGTGGAGTGGATTCTCGTATTGTAAGACATGTTTATGGCGCCGAGACGGACTAGGGTACTCGGGAGGGGTGTGTGTGAGAGCCGCCGCGTCCTCACTCGCTGTCATCTGGAGGAAGCATCAACCCTTAGCAGCGTGTGATAACTTCTCCTTGGCGAGGGTAAGAGATCTATGAGGACCCTGGCAGCTACTGGTTGTGTGGAGGAGGAGGATGGTGGTGCTGTTGGGGTTGGTGTACAGGACTGACACTCTCGTCTTCCACCCTATATACAAGGAATTAGACGCTCTGTAGTGTTAACTCTATTCTACAACTCCCTATACCTGTCATTACTGCAGAGATAATAAATTACTAACTTATCCCTGTTGTCTTGTAGTAGGTTCTTGGGGTAAATATAAGAGATTCATAGCTCTTATACCGATGTAATAGGAGATCGATTACCCTGGTGTATCTCCTTGGGTGATGTGTTCTCCAAGCAACCTCCTCCCTCCAAGTTAATGAAGCGAGTCACCGCCAGGAGACAATGTAAACCCTCTTTATTAATGAATCGAAAATATTTGTAATTCAGAAAACACCTTTACATCTTGAATGGTTTTGTTTGTGTTTAATATATACACAATTTACCAATTATGTTCAAGATACTGTAAATTCAGTTAACAATTCGTCATTCATCTGTATTCCTTCTTTCCTTGACTATCCCTCTTCCTTTATGTCTTTAGCGCCTCTCTCTCTCTTTCCCCCCATATCCTTCCATCTTCCCCTTTTCTTGTTTCATTATTTTCCTTGTAATCACTGAACAAACACATCGCCCCCTCTCCCTTACAGCCACACGGAGTTCCTTCACCAACTTGCAATTTCTGAATCGTAATTAATTCGGCGGTGCCTTGCCTCAGGTTGAATCACATGTTTTGACAGATAACGTGTCTAGGTTGAGTAATGTGATCAGGAGTGAGTGTCTTGAGTAATCATCGGCTCTTGGTAGGTTCGAGGCCCTTTGCCAAATTATTATGACGTGGGTGTTAATGAGGTCACCTGGGAGGGAGGGGGGGGCGGTGTAAATAACCCTTACCAGATGGCAGCACTTAATTAACACTTCTCGCTGTCGTTGGTGGGGGGGGAGGGTGTAGCTTTAGTGAAGGAGGGTGTGTAGCTTTAGTGAAGGAGGAGTGTAGCTTTAGTGAAGGAGGGTGTGTAGCTTTAGTGAAGGAGGATGTGTATAGCTTTAGTGAAGGAGGTTATGTAGCTTTAGTGAAGGATGACAGAAGATCTAGCTTAGAGGAATAACTATTTAGAATACTTAAAATATTATTGTTGGACTAGTCGTAATAATAATAATAATAATAATAATAATAATAATAATAATAATGATGATGATGATGAGATAAAGTTTTACAGTCAATACTAATGAGACTTTAGGTGTTATAATATGTTAATAGAATCATGTCATAATTGAGTTTGCAGTTTATTATTGATTTGAAATATTGATAATTTTAAGAGTAAAGGGAAACAGAATGGTCTCTCTTAGGAATTAATTTATATGTAAAGTGACTTAAGTGGTAATAAGAATGGAGATGGATAAGACGGGGAGAAGGAATTACTGTGATAATGGAGGAGAGAGAGAGAGAGAGAGAGAGAGAGAGAGAGAGAGAGAGAGAGAGAGAGAGAGAGGAATGGGTGTGTTGGGGAAAGTGTAGTTGTGTTGGAGAAAGTCGGGGTGTAGGAGAGAGGGTAGTAGTGTTGGGGGAGATATGGGGGAGAATGTCTAGGTAAGGGGAATTGATGGTTAAGATTGGAGAAACTAATCTAACCTAACCTAAACTAATCTAACCTAACCTAACCCAACCCAACCCAAGAATCGGTGTTAAAGTTACTCACTTCATTGGTAAAGCGACCTTGATCCTCACCTCCCACACCACTAATTATGGATTATATTAGACGGTGGTGGTGTCGGTGTAAAGATGGTGGTAATGGTGGTAGTTGGTAGTGGTAATGGTGGTAGTTGGTAGTGGTAATGGTGGTAGTTGGTAGTGGTAATGGTGGTAGTTGGTAATGGTGATAGTTGGTAGTGGTAATGGTGGTAGTTGGTAGTTGGTAATGGTGGTAGTTGGTAGTGGTAATGGTGGTAGTTGGTAGTTGGTAATGGTGGTAGTTGGTAGTGGTAATGGTGGTAGATGACAATAAAATATGTAGTAGGTGAGTGTGGTCAGTATTGTTGCCTCTAGTAAACAGGTGGAGGTTGAGATGAGAGCGCCTTCCCACACTCCCTCCTTCCCACACTCCCTCCTTCCCACACTCACTCCTTCCCACAGTCCCTCCTTCCCACACTCCCACGCCATGTCTTCAATCCCTTGTCCCCTTTTCCTACTCCCACTCGCCTTTCCACTTCCCTCCTCTTCCTCCCCACTCCCTTCCTACTCCACCACTCAAATTCCTCCTCTTTCCCACATTGCCACCCTCCCACACCCTCCTCTTGCCCACACCCTCCTCTTGCCCACGCCCTCCTCTTGCCTTTGGTGTTACGAGCGTCTACCCTGGTTGGTAACCGTCATAATCCCGTCCAATTAGCAGTTTCACTAACTGCCCTACTAACGACTCACTTGCCTAACGATGAACGTAATGACCTTGTGCCGATGATACGCTCCTCCGTGGTTGGGTGTTGCCTGGGTGTGGGTGTTGCCTGGGTGTAGGTGTTGTCAGAGTGTGGGTGTTGTGTGGGTGTGTGTGTTGCCTGAGTGCGGGTGTTGCCTGGGTGTGTGAGTGTTGCCTGGGTGTGTGAGTGTTGCCTGGGTATTTCTTGAAAGTGGGAATACTTCAGTGCTCATTGCAGTAAAGTGTGAACAAATTATGGTAGGAACACCCATACCAATTGCTAAGTTTTCCTTGTTAATGACTAATGGCAGTATAACAGACTAATGGCCTTATTTTTTATCACCACTACACTCCACCGTCACCACTACACTTTTCCACCACCACTACACACTACCACCACGACACACTAGCTCTACACACCACCACTACTAAACAATCACCACCACCACTACACACCACCACCACACACCACCACCACCACCATCACCACCATCCCCACCACCACCACCACTACAAACCACCACCATTCCCACCACCACCACCACAAACCACCACTATTCACACGGGGTTTAGCTTAAGATACAACACGCGTTTATTAGAAAATACAATCCATCTCATGTACTGGAGTAATAATATGTTGATAAGTGCGGATTATTAACACTTGGATCTTTCGTTTATTTTGTCTTGTCCTTGTGTTTGTTTTTATTGTGATTTTGTGTGATTTATTCTGTAGTGTTTTGTTATTATTTGTGAATACTTACTTTTTTTTTTGGGGGTTATTTTGTTTTCTTTGGTTATTGATAAAGAAATAGTGTGTTCCTTCACCTCCTATTATTACCCTCACCATTACAATCCCTCACTTGAACTCCACACCTTTACCACACCATCAAGTTTCCCCATCTCCCGTCTCTTGGCCACACCCTTTCCCCTCGTCACAACCCCATCCCTTCCGTTACCCTCATTACCACGTGCCTTTACCAACAACAGTTTCCATCACCACCACTCACCACCACCCTCACCTCTCACCCTCATATCCCTCACCACTATCATCACCCTCCTCATCACCCCTCACCACCACTAAGTTCCATCATCTCCCTCACCACCACCTCCTCCTGCCTCCCTCACCAACCTAATGCTTAATTTCACATTCGTACAAGCTAGTCTCACCGGGTGCATCCCTGGCCTAACACTAGTGCGCGGGCGGAGGCAGGAGGAATAGGGAAGGAGAAGAGGGAGAAGAAGAATAAGGACAGGAGTAAGGAAGAAGGAGTAGAGGATTAGAGAAAGAGAAGAAAAGGTAGAAGAGTAAGTGAAAGAAAGGGGGGGGGGGAGAACAGGGAAGGGAGCTAAGGGAGGGAGGTAATATAACAGGCAATTATGGGGGTGTAAGTGGCTTGTTTATACCGTCTCTGAGTTATGATTAAGGTCAGGGTCGTATCACCTGGGTCTCACCTGCTAATTAACCTTCATATATATCATTACTCTATTATTTTAAACTAACTTAATACATTTATAGTTTGATAATTTTTTGTAATTCTTTTCTCTCATTTAATTTATTTCTTTTTTGCGAATTTATTTTTTAATTTTTATTTGCGTTAATTGTCAAAAAAATAATTCACTCGTAGAAACATCACCCAGTGTATGTCGTTCATCACCACTAGTCTCTCTCTCTCTCTCTCTCTCTCTCTCTCTCTCTCTCTCATGGTTTACTCTGGTGCCGGCTGTGCTCAACGATCCTGTGAAAATACAAGACCCAGCTTATGTGACGTGAGCTGGCGTGTGTGATGGGTACAGCTCACACTTCTGAAGAACGACGCCCAATGGTGATGTGTGTGTGTGTGTGTGTGTGTGTGTGTGTGTGGGTGTGTGTGTGTGTGTGTGTCTCTCCCTAATCCACTTTATCTCCACCCTCATCCACCCTTATTCTCACTCCCTTGACAGTATAGTTTCCTTCGTATCTCTGTTCACCCTTGACCCTCCCTCCCTCCCTTCCTCCCTCCCTTGTCAGCACGGTTTCTCTCCCTCACCGCGACAACACCCACCCACACCTCCACCCACACCCACACCCTACCCACACCCCACTCCACCCACTCCCCACTCGAAGACAAGCCTCCTAATCCAACTTGTCCCAACTCGATGCATTTGATGTCTTGAGCCAAACTTTGTGGAAGTGTTACCAGATGTACTTAGCCAAAATGTGTTCATTCCTGGGGCGTGGGGCAAGTTGAGGCACCCACCTTATTGCCCTCCTCGCCCACCTTATTGTCTTCCTTGCCCACCTTATTGCCCTCCTCGCCCACCTTATTGTCTTCCTTGCCCACCTTATTGTCTTCCTTGCCCACCTTATTGCCCTCCTCGCCCACGACTCTTATTGCCTTCCCCACCTACTAACATACCTTTCCTCCTACTTATTGCCCTCTCCACCTACTTACTGCCCTTCCCACCTACTTACTGCCCTTCCCACCTACTTACTGCCCTTTCCACCTACTTACTGCCCATCCCACCTACTTACTGCCCTTCCCATTTACTCACTGCCCTTCCCACCTACTTACTGCCCTTCCCACCTACTCACTGCCCTTCCCACCTACTCACTGCCCTTCCCACCTACTTACTGCCCTTTCCACCTGCTTTATACCCTCCTCATTTACTCTATTGCCTACTCTTGAATTTGAGTTGGTACTTGACGTGAAGTTAGTACTCAAACTCCGGGTTGGTTCTTTAAGTTTGAGTTGGTAGTTTTAATTTGTTAATTACTTAGGTTAAGCCAAGAAAAAGTTGGACCGGAAGGGGAGGGAGGGAGGGAGGGATATTAGGGGAATAATTGCCTGGATGAAGGGAAGGGAGGAAGGGATTAAAGGGATAAGGATAGATGGAAGAGAGAGAGAGAGAGAGAGAGAGAGAGAGAGAGAGAGAGAGAGAAAGGATTGCCTAGGAGGAAGGGAGGAGTAAGGGAGAGAGGGAGAGGGGGGGGGGGAAGGAGGTGACACTAGTTGACACACAAATGTATAAATTATTGGATGGACTACTACTACTACTACTACTACTACTACTACTACTACTACTACTACTACTACTACTACTACAGGTGCTGGCCGTGGGGGTGCTGTAGGACTCTCACACTCCTCCCTCTACTCTCGTCCAAGTCTTGTGTAACGCTACATAAATTTGTGTTTATAAGTGTGGTCCACCTGAGCCAGTAGCTACAGAAACAAATGTCCATAGTGTTTAATGCATGAATACTGGATAAGCGGATGTGTAGCAGAGGCATACAAAGAGAAGATATAAGCTCTACATATAGTGAAGTTTACATGTATATGAATGGGTGTTTATGTATGAGATAGTGAACTAGATGGAGTCGTACGTGTAAACTCGTTCAGTGTATACATAAGCGATTATTCTCTTCATCTATACACATGGCGTTGAAGTCTGCTAAAACCGAAGCTGTTAAAAGTATATATCTGATCTTATGGGATTGAATAATATTTGCTAGTGTGACGTTATAGAGGGTGGAGGAGGAGGAGAGGGAGACGGGTCGGCTTAAGTCGTCTCTCTCTCTCTCTCTCTCTCTCTCTCTCTCTCTCCTCGTCAACTCGAGTTTTATGTTCACTATAAAAGTCTTGACGGAGTCGCTCGCAATTCTGGATATAAATTTTATTTGACATTCAAGCTTCGTTTTTGTACTGTAAGCTGAAACTTGGATGATTCGTCTTGTAATGCATGGAGTGGCCGTGGCTCCTGCCTTGAGGACGGCTCTTAAAGCTCCAGTGTTTTATTGGTCCGTCTTTCACCATATAGGTTATAACATGTACGGGTACCTCCACCTCCTCGGCTGGTGGTGGTCAGTTTAATTAGGGTCTCTCCTCTACACAGTCCAACAGGAGGCAACAAAATCTTCTCAATATAATGTTAACGGTGTACCACATGCTTGAGAAGTTGATGTTTGGTGATATAGAACCAAGTAAAGTATAGTGAACGTTATACCAAGAATAGTGTGCAGTGTAATTGACCTGAGATATGGAAAACTTCAGTTAGTGTATAGTGAAGAATATATATATAATAATAAAAAACAAGAAGACAACATAATATTTTCTGATGGTAATTTCTCCTACCAGCGAAATTTTTGTTAAAGCAAATTTATAGTTGTTTTCTTATATACACTATACACAGTGTCTCTGTGATTCTATCTCAACTATAACTTAGCTTTATGGGAAACATATTTTTTCTGGTTTATTGTAAATTGATTTATTTTATCTGATTATATGGTAAATATTTTTTTGTGGAGTTTTGTGAGAATTAAACTCTTACTTCAAGTTTATTTCAGTTCGGCTGTTTTTCTGTAAACTATAATTAACTTTTTTGTTTTATATTAACTAACATTTCCTTATCTATAAATGCTATAATCTCTTTACGATAACATAAAATAAAAATAGAAAATTGTGTTAAAAAAATGTAAATAAGTTATGGTGCAACACTAAAGACCCAGACCAAAAACACAGGGTATTATTTTACACAACACAGAGGTGGTGTGTAGTGAGTGTACCGTGCAGGGTGTGTAGTGAGTGTACCGTGCAGGGTGTGTAGTGAGTGTACCGTGCAGGGTGTGTAGTGAGTGTACCGTGCAGGTGTGTGTAGTGAGTGTACCGTGCAGGGTGTGTAGTGAGTGTACCGTGCAGGGTGTGTAGTGAGTGTACCGTGCAGGGTGTGTAGTGAGTGTACCGTGCAGGGTGTGTAGTGAGTGTACCGTGCAGGGTGTGTAGTGAGTGTACCGTGCAGGGTGTGTAGTGAGTGTACCGTGCAGGGTGTGTAGTGAGTGTACCGTGCAGGGTGTGTAGTCTGTACCACCCCTCGTACTGTACCGCTGTGCCACTGCCTTTAAGTGTACCTGTAGGAGAGTTGATTGAATTAATGTGACTTGACCGGTTTTAGATTTTTGGAAGGTGTTGGTGACAATGGCTTCCGTCAGGGTAGATGCAATTTTGGATTTTCTTAATAATAAAAACAAAAAAAAACTAACCTAACCAAACAGCTGTACCTTATCGAGTAAACTTCACTTTCATCCACGTGTATTTACTAAATTGGCTTCACTTTCTGCCTTGTATATGATGTCGATAGTTTTTCCCCGCATCGTAGTCTAGTTACGGCTTGTGTTAGTAAGGTTATTTTTTCAACTGCTCTGCACAACGCCATCTATTGTAGAAAAAAGAAATAGGACTTTTTTTTTTAAGTTGATTGCAAGGGGGAGGGAGGGAGGGAGAGAGGGAGGGAGAGTTGTTTACAAATATGAACCGTTCAATTTGGGAATCGGTGACGTATGGTCGTTAGTCGTGGGTTAGGGTACAACCGGTGGATATATACTGTACTATTATAACCTCTGTAATCTGTACCATTGCTGAAATACTGTACCTTTATGTACCGTATATGAAAGGTGATTCTGAAATTATTTTATTATTAGGATCAGTTAAAGATTAGGTGAACCTTTGTTAATTTTATCTGATGATTAAATACCCTTATGGTAATTTAACCCAATTTAAGCTCTCAGGTATTGTTAGTGTGTTTAATTAACAGGTGAAATAAGTTGGGGTGTCTAATCTTCAGGTGTTCGTGTTGTTATTATTATTATTATTATTATTATTATTATTATTATTATTATTATTATTCCTGCTGTTATTATCATATTGTTTTTGTTATGGTTATTATTGTTTTTGTTATTTTTATTATTATTATTGTTATTATTGTTGTTGTTGTTGTTGTTAGTGTAGCATAATATATACACTGTAACTTGTGTGTATGATAACCAACAAATGAACTCTCATCCTCATCACCATATCACTTTCCCCTCTTTGTTTTTATTCTTGTTGACCCCTGACCTCTGACCTTTAGTAATGGGAGTCGATCATTGTTAACGACTGATCCCTAACCTTTATTAATATGGTCATCCACCTCTTTTATTAATGATCCCTGACGTCTGACCTTTGATTAGAGGAATTTTACTAACTAAATACTTCTTGGTCGCATGAACGAGTATGGAACGAGTATCACTGATAAGAAGGATGACTAGGTTAGGTCAGGTTAGGTAGGGTAAGGTCAGGTAGGGTAAGGTCAGGTCAGATAAGGTCAGGTATAGTAGGCTCCGGGGGCTGACTGAACACACATGGTATTAAGATGGTGCGTCATCCTCTCTCTCTCTCTCTCTCTCTCACGTCTAAGAGATAATTAGAGTATTAATGTAGTAATTATGTTCGCTCTTGGAAGTGATGGCGTTAAATAGAATTCTCTCTCTCTCTCTCTCTCTCTCTCTCTCTCTCTCTCTCTCTCTCTCTCCATTTATCCTTCTGTACCTCCTTTCATACACTCCTTTATGCTCGTATTCGTTCTATTCATCACTTTCTCAGTTCTTCCGTGTGTTTCTTCCTCCGTCTTTCATACTGTCTTTATTCTCCTTTCATATCCTTCTTTACATTCTTCTGCCTCTCTTCCATCTTTCCCTGCTTCATTCTGCTTCTCATTCTTCCTTTCCTCCATCTTTCTGCTTCTCCTTCCATCCTCCTGTCTGTCCCGTCTATTCTTCTCTGTCTCCTTCTGTCCGTACCGTCTATTCTTTCCTTCATCTTTCTCAGTGTCCTTGGAGGAGCCATCAGAGCTACGGCTGGGGTGGGGTGGGGTGGGGTGGGGTGGGGTAGGGTGACGGTGGAGTGGGGTGGTGAAGGTGTGTCTCGTATCTTAATTAACCTGCTGGTGGTCAAAGGGCAAGTTATCTCTCTCTCTCTTGGAAATTATTTTTAATCTATGTTTTACTGTCACTCCGTCTGTCTGTCTCTCCACGGTGGTGAACCAGAAAGATATCCTGAGGTTCTGGTTGAAAGGAACACCACTACAGAACAGCATCAGCTATGACAGTAAAGAATGAATGAATGACAGCCAATTAAAGGGAGAGTCTGTATGTTTGTAAGACTGTAGACAAAAAATATTAACAGGGTTTATTTTGTTACCAGTCAACCAGTCAGTCAGTCAGTCAGTCAGTCAGTCACTCGTATACATAACCCACAGGTGACTTGGGTTGCCCTCTCCTGTCTTGGGTAGTGGCTTAAGCTGATTGATTGATCCCCCCCCCCCCGTTTGCTCCATCGAATTGCGTACACGTTTAGAAGGTCACAAGACGATACAATACAGTTAAGTATTTTCATGAGGGTTAGATAATAAATGGCTGAGTGGGAGACTAAGTGGGTATTTGATAAGGTATTGATAAGTAATTGGTTTCTTATATGAATATTAAATTGTCACTGGCTTGTTATTGTCTCTGAGTGAATTACATTGTTGAATACAAACCAGTATAATTGTTTACATAGGAATTGGTCATTATATTCAAGTGTTTATGTCATCGTACTCAAGCGGTTGTTATCGCACTCAAGTGGGTTAAGTCATCGTACTTGCGGAGATTCAAGTACCTTATTTAGTTGGTTAATTCATAATACTCGAGGTGTTATTATACTCAAGGGATTCAAAAAAAGATTAACTGAGATTTTTTTCTGATACAGTTAGCAAGGAATATTAAAACAGTGTCCTCGGGGTTATAATAATCCATCTTAATAATGATTTAAGATGATGTTCAAAAGATGGCGGCGGCTTGTGCTTACCTCGCCACCATGTCAGAGTGTTATATAGTCTGTAGATTTAGAAAAAAACAACAAACCAAAAATATACCCATTTTAAACATCGTAATGACCAGTTCACAATCAGTCATTCGTGTCCATGAATAATGTATATGCATGCACACACATCCAGGCATACATGTATACATTAATAATCATACGCATACATGTCACAGTCCGATTAGAATATTAATGGTCGTTTTAGCAGTATGATTCAGCACATTTACCTGTGTTGGTCAAAGTGGTGAAGTTGTTAAGATATTATAAAACCCAGGACGCTTAACGATGTCTACACTTTATCTTTGTTCAGAGGCCAAGTTTTTTGCTCTATTCATATAAATTTCAATGGAGTATTAATCGTTTTGCTGAACATTCCATTTAGAAAGATTTTAAAAGATTCTAACAAGACGTCGTGAAAACTACGCACTCTTTACTGTCATCTTGAGAGACTGTGATGACGTATACGACCATGTCAGGCCAGCGACCCTTTGTGGGAGTCCAGGTCATGATCCCAGACCAACACTGTTCTTTGTGCCTCCTCCTCCTCCTCCTCCTCCTCCTCCGGGACCAGCTTAAAGACCAACACCTCCTCCTTCTTCTTCTCCTCCTCCTCCAGGACCAGCTTAAAGACCGTTACTGACACCAACACAACCACCTTCAGGACCAGGTTAAAGACCAACCCTTCAACTTATTCATCCAAGGGCAGACCGTAAGACCACAACCAAAGACTAAGACTGGGATTCAGCAGAGATTAAGGCCTAAAGACGGGATCTCTGTTTCAAGATCCACAACGAGACCACGATGAAGGACTCGAAACCAGAACTTAAAGACCAAAGACTAAGACTCAAGATCCAGGACCTAAGACAAGGACCACTGCCCATGACATAATCGTCCCCTTCACGCCAGAGAGAGGTGGGGGGGACTCCAGCCGTTGACCGTCTTCCTCATCGTGTTCCAGAATTCCAGAATATCCAGGGTAGTCGCAGTCAGGAATGGCCATGAAGACCTCGCCACCTTAATCCCATTCAACATGCATGGATATGCTCCGGCGATGAATCTGGAGGCTGGGATACCACCGGCACAAAATCTGCAGGAACAGGAGGGCCATTTGCCGGGACACTGGGATCATCCAGAAATTCTCGCCGATTTCTCAAGAGCATAAGGCAGCAATGTATTGGGCGCTCAGTGGCCCTCTCGCACCCTCCCCGCTATTTGCCCTCCTGAGCTCCTCCCGGCTCCGATTTCATTCCCTCTCTCGCTCTCACTACTCGAGTTCCTTCCTGGTGGAGTTATATTGTGCCAGGGTTTTTTTTTCCCTTTCCCCGCCATGTTAATTCAGATATTTTGTAGAGGAACGAGTGTTGAGGGGAGAGATTTTTGTTTTTCTTTATTGAGTAGCTGAACGCCTTTTGTTTCGCAATTTTGTATCAAAGATTTTTTTTTTACTCATTAATTCCTACATTTTCTTGGATAATGATTAGATTTTTAAATTAAATTAAGTGGATGAATTTAGTTTGTAAAAATATATATTCAAAATGTTTCAAGCTGCCCCATAATGACTAGATATTGTTGATCATAATTTTAGCAACCCTTCCCTTCCTCTCCTCCTCCTCCCCTCCTCCTCCTCCCTCCTCCCCCCCTTCCTCCCCATTAACAATTGTACTCCCCCAAAATACGATTATTTTCCTAGTGGCAATACTTGTACACATAATACAGTACTTGGGTGTAGTAAATAGCATTATTGAAGGCTACTGTGGGAGAGTAGTGGTACGAAGAGTACAAGAGGCTAAATAATGTAGTGAGATAATCAGAAATGTAGAGAGAAGAGGAGAGTGAATAAGTGAGAGAGACGGAATGAATGAGTGAAATAAACAAGAAATAGAGAGTGAGGAAAGGGAGAGAGAATGAAGTAGCATGGATAGGTGAGAGAAAGAGAGGATGAGAAAGAGAAGATGGGAAAGTGAGAGAGAGAGAATGGGGAAGAGAGAGAAAGAGAAGATTTGAGGGATGTAGAAAGAGGGAGAGAAGATGGGAAGGGAATTGGTGAAAGAAATGAGAGAGAGAGAGAGAGAGAGAGAGAGAGAGAGAGAGAGGAGAGAGAGAATTACTGTCATTTCCTGGCCGTAATGCATAGTTAATGAAGGGAGTGGACCCGGCCATTGTGGACCCAAGGATTATATTGTAGGTGATAATGGTGGTGGTAGCTCCTGTTACACCAGTCACCCACCACCACCAGTCACCCACTACCACCACCAGTCACCTACTACCACCACCAGTCACCTGCCACCTCCCCGCAGTCACCCACCACCTCCACCCTTATAATGCATGATGGTGTGTGTGTGTGTGTGTGTGTGTGTGTGTGTGTGTGTGTGTGTGTGTGTGTGTGTGTGTGTGTGTGTGTGTGTGTGTGTGTGTGTGTGTGTGTGTGTGTGTGTGTGTGTGTGTGTGTGTGTGTGTGTGTGTGTGTGTGTGTGTGTGTGTGTGTGTGTGTGTGTGTGTGTGTGTGTGTGTGTGTGTGTGTGTGTGTGTGTGTGTGTGTGTGTGTGTGTGTGTGTGTGTGTGTGTGTGTGTGTGTGTGTGTGTGTGTGTGTGTGTGTGTGTGTGTGTGTGTGTGTGTGTGTGTGTGTGTGTGTGTGTGTGTGTGTGTGTGTGTGTGTGTGTGTGTGTGTGTGTGTGTGTGAAGGAGTATAAGAGAAGGAAGAGGTGTATTGAAAGGTGTCCAGTAGGGTGTGTTTATGGAGGGGGAAGGTGAGGTGTGTAAGGATGGGTGTGTAGTGAGGTGTAGGATATACGTACAAGGGTGAAGGTGTAGGATGTTTATTGTGGAAGAAGGAATGTAGAATGTGTGTGGACGGGTGTAGGTCATGTGTAGAGGGATGTTGGATGTGTGTAGAAAATTGTATGTGTACGGGTGTGGGTGGTGGTGTGTACGGGTGTAGGTGGTAGGTGTACAGGTGTGGGTGGGTGTGTCTACTGGTGTGGGGTGTAAGAATGGTGTTAATGTGTAAGAATGGTGGCACGAGGCTGGGTTGGCTGCCCCCCCGCCTTGCTGTGACCAGCTGCCCTCGCTGTAAACACTCTCCTGGGGATATGAAGACGATGGACCCACCCCTCAACCTGCCCACTTTACTCATTTCCACTAACTCACCCTTCCGCCCCCTTTTTCCGTCCCACTTTTTCCACCCTTTCTACCCTCCCACCCATCCCTCCCCCCCCCCTCATCCTCCTCCCACTCCACTCACCCCTCTTCCTCTTCTTCTCTCCACCTTCACACCTCACCATAAGCTCCACCTCTAACCCTCCACCTGCCCTCCACCCGTCCCTCCACCTCCCCCTCCACCCGCCCTCCACTCCGCCCCCCTCCACCCGCCCCTCCTCGCTCTTGAGCTCTCTCAGTTGCAACTTCCTTCCCGCCCTAACAAACCTTCCTCACTGCATATTATGAACTTTCTCACTCCATTCACTCCCTCCCAACCCTCCATCTACCCATTACCTCTCAACGTCCCATCCACCCACTACCTCCCAACCCCTTCATCCATCCACTACCTCCCAAACCTCCTCCCTATTCACCCATTTTCCAGTCTACCCCCTCCCCTATCACCCCTGTCTCTCACCCCCTCCTCACCTCTCCCTTTTGCCCCCTTGGTGGTGATGCTGGCTGGTAATCCCTCAAGACCTTAAGTCGGATGCCGCTGGTGACGCGCGGAGGAGCTGCTGCTGCTGCATCCTTCCCTTCCTTCAATCCCTTCCTTCCCTCACCTGATCCTTAACTCCTTCCTGTCATGCTCCTTGATTCCTTCCCTCCCTCCTGTGTTCCTCGAGTCCCACACTCCTTCCAACGTTTCCGACTATCCTCACCCTGTTCCCTCCGCCTCCTTGCGTCCCTCCATTGCCCTCCAGCTCTTAGTGTGGCTGGAGGGACGAAGGAAGAAAGAGGGCTCTGAAGGGTTGTGGGGTCCACTCTTAGATTCCTTCAATTTAATATCCCAGTGTGTGAACTTCTTAGTTATCGTCAACCACATTTCTTTTGAGAAAGTTTTGGGTTGTTTGAGCGTGAATCTGGCCACGTTCTTCGTGTTATCCTGCCTGGCCAGTCCCCGACCATCTGGCCTGGCCAACCCCCGGCCTCCTGACCCGGCCAGCCTTGTGCCCTCTTGATCCACCTTAAACATGCACCGGGGTCTCGTGTGTGTGGTTCTGAATTACAGGTGTTTACCCGAGACTGTGATGTGGTTGGGGTGTTTGTGTACATATGATGTAGTTGTGGTGTCTCACTGTTTGTTGCCTGTGTTTGTGTGTGTTCAAGCCTCTATATAAACACTCATTAAGGCTCTATAGTCTTTATCATAGAGGTCAGACGCCGCGGGAAACCTGACACCACGAACACATACCAGTACCTCTCATATGACACCTGTGCCGTACGTGTGACACAGGTTCAACTCCATCGTCCACTATGACCTGTGTTGACATGCCTCCACCTGACCCTCTGCCTGGACCTCTTTGTTGACATGCCTCCACTTGGCCCTCCACCGTGACGCCCCTAAGACCTGTTTCACCTCTGCTCCACACCTTATTGACTGAGCATTGAAAGTGAGGTCTGTCCCCACTGCTCTGTGTCCACCACGAGCAGTGATTTTAAAGTTGGCATGATTGAGGTGGGATTAACTCTCGCTTTTCACGCCCTTGTCACTCTGGTTTATATCATGTTGGTGGGACTGGCAAGAGGGGTGGTGGTCGGTGTGTAGGGGTGGCATTTAGGGTGTTGATGAGGGAGTATTACATCGATGGGTGGTGAGGTGTTGTGGTGATGAGGAAATGTATGGTGATGAGATACGTTGTGGTGGTGAGGTGTATAGTGGAGAGGTGTGTAGAGATGGTGGTGGTGGTATTGTTTATGTCATCAAGGATAGGAGACAGGTGGGGGTAGGGGAGGGGTTACCAAGTGTTTGAGCCAGAAGTACTTCGTGGTGAATGACGCCTCACACCCACCGCTTGACGTGTTGTGTATACTGGCGTCCAGGTCGTGATCATGGTATATAGGAGATCAACATTATACGACAGAGACGTAGCGAAGATGGCGTGTAGGTTTAAGCTTTAGTTAAAATAATCTTGATCAACAGTTTGTGTACCTTCTTATACGTCATAACATACACGTGAAGGTGGATTGTGTTACGAGGTAGAGACCACGTTTATTACGTTCGGTGTTTAAAGGTTTATTATCCACTCGACTAAGCAACAACTTTCTACAACAACAAAGTGAAATTTCCAGGAACCCTGATCCCCAGAAACACACACACACACACACACACACACACACACACACATTGTCAAACACACACACACACACACACACACACACACACACACACCCCGTTGCCCTGTTGGGTCAGAGAGAATCTGGCTGTTTGTGCAGAATGAGCTACATTTCAGTCTTTCACTAACCTGTATAAGATACAACTCGAAATTTTCAACAACACAACAGACACCGAAAACAACATCATCATCATCATCATCATCATTATCATCATCTCTGGTGTTGTGGTCTTTCCGGTGTCCCCAAAAAGGAATGTTCTCGCGATTCGAAATTTGACTCTTCATAACTTCCCCTTTGTCTCGGTAAACAGTGAGGAGACGTGTTGTGTATTCCTCAACCAGTGTGTTCTGTGTCCAGGTGGTGGTGGTGGACAGCGAGGCCCACACAGTGCTCCGGTGATGACGCCTTTCATTCCTCTCATTCTGTCATGTTTGTGTTTACTTGTTCTAACACACACAGTTGACGTGGTGATGGGTGGTGTATTGCCGAGCAGTGATGGGTGGTATGGCAGTGTTGTGTGATGTGGTGGTGATGCTGGGGTCTGGTGGTGAGGCTGGGGTCTGGTGGTGAGGCTGGGGTCCTGGTTGGCGAGGCTGGGGTCCTGGGTGGGAAGGATAGGGTTCTAGGGGGCGAGGCTGGGGTCCTGGGTGGGAAGGATAGGGTCCTAGGGGGCGAGGCTGGGTTCCTGGGTGGCAAGGATAGGGTCCTAGGGGGCGAGGCTGGGTTCCTGGGTGACAAGAATAGGGTCCTAGGGGGCGAGGCTGGGGTCCTGGAGGCGAGGCTGGGGTCCTGAGTGGTGAGATTGGAGGCCCTGGGTGGCAAGGGTCCTAGGGGGCGAGGCTGGGTTCCTGGGTGGCAAGGATAGGGTCCTAGGGGGCGAGGCTGGGTTCCTGGGTGACAAGAATAGGGTCCTAGGGGGCGAGGCTGGGGTCCTGGGCGCGGGGTCCGGACTGGATCTAGCGGGGCCGTGGTGATGCCGGAGGACGGGTCGGGTTAAAGCGGAACTGAGGACACGCGGGGGCGGCTCAGTGCCACCCTCCACACGCCGCCCTCACCACCCACAGCGCCACCCTTCAAACATCCGATCTTCACCACCCACAGTGCTACCCTACACTCCCAATCTTGACCACCTACAGTGCCACCCACCACACCACATCCTCACCACCCACAATGCCACCCACCCTTTATACCCACAAGGTCACTATAGTTTACAGTGCCACCCTTTACACATCCAACTCTCACACCCCACGGTGCTGTCCTCCTCCCACCATCATTACCACCCTAAGCTAACCTAACCCTCAACACTATCCTCACCAACCACAATATCACCCTCACCACCTACAGCGCCTTTCATAACTCACAGTGCCAGCATTAACACACACATACACACACATATACAGTGCCACCCTCCACGTCCACAGTGCAAGCATTCACACACCCACAGTGCCACCCCTCCACGTCCACAGCACCAGCCTTCATTCACCCATAGTGCCACCCTCCACGCCCACAGTGCCATCCTTCACACACCCACAGTGCCACCCAAAGCTGAAACACCCAGTAGCTAGAAGGGTACCTGGAAATATTCGGTGTGCTTTAGTGTTGTCGGCGCTTTAACTTGATCAGTAGACACAACTTGACAATATCTCAGACAGGTTCAATAATCAGTGCGGGGTTTCTCATGATTTTAGGAAGATTAGAGGCCATTATTTACATGTATATCTAGAGTGATTGGGATAACTTACCATATTGGATCTTATATTTGGTGTCAGAAGGTAGTTAGTTGCTTGTCACGGATATGTATGACAAAGGAAATAATATCGAGGTAACTTTGAAAAATACAAAAGTTAAATAATATAACAGTAGATGTGTAAGAATTGTCTCGGTATTATGTCGAAAATATGATGTGAAAACAGTTATCTTTTACTATACGGAGAAAATTATAATTAGTGTTTTATTATTCAGGGATTAAATCGTTGTCTGCACCAGGATACTGTTTTGAGGGGTTTCGACAATTGATTTCGTGGGTATTATTTTAGCGTGGCTTAGGGCAGACTGTGTTTATGTATCGCCTCTGTTCACATAAGCTCAATATAATGAAAAAAAAAAGCTAAATTATGTACAAATATTATCTATTTTTTTTTTACTATAGTTTTACTTATTAATATTGACATTAGTATAAGACTTGCAATCGGTTAGTCTGATTGTGACTATAGGGAAGTAGGTATCAGGGAAGCTGGTCATACAAGGCATCATAACCTTAGCATCTGACGGTAACGCAGTCTCCAACACGTTAGCATTTATGACACAATTCCAGCAGTTCCCGGTGGATAGCAAGAACGAAGACACTGTTGGATATAGTCATCAACACAGCTATGCATATATCCCACAAGATAAAGTGAAACAGTAAGCATAAGTAGAAGAAATTGTTGGGTAGTATATGAGGTTGATGAGGGTTTGTAGTGTTTGCTAGGTGGCGAGGCTCGGTAACAAGAAGCGGAGTGATGCCCCTCGGCCACACAAAACCTTGGAGTAAAGTGGTAAGTAAGTGGTGAGTGAGAGGCCAGTGGGAGGAGGGGCATGAGTGGGCCCTCTGGGAAATATTGAAAAGATACACGCACGCTGGGAATAAGTTCAAGGCCCTAGGGTGCTTATGGTTACTAACAAAGGCGCTGACAGGTTCTTGTGTATTGTGTTGTATGTACATTGGTGGGGGTAGGGGGGTGTCCTCGCGTGGTGCCGAGGTTCTCTGACTCCCGGCATGAATAAAACGGGAGTGCATTGTGAGAGGACCAAACAAGGAAGCAGTGACAGTGCAGAGATGAATATCAACAAAAACCGTGGTCGACTGCCACTCCAGCGGCTGCCTCTCGCACTACGCCCTCCCTGCCACTCCTGCTATGGTCGACTCTTTCTGCTGTCCTCCGTTGCGATTCTCTTCTGCTGCCTTCTGCTGTGGTTGTCTTCTATTATCTGCTATGTCTGCTCCTACTGCTGCCTGCTATGGCCGACTTCTCTTTCTGTGCTCTGCTGTCTGCTGTAGGTAACTTTTAAGTCTCCATCTGTCTTTCATAGTGGACTCCTCTTGTCTGCTGTGGTCGATGGCTGCTGCCGCTCCTGTGTTCTTACTCTTGCTAGTTTTAGGTACACTGTACCTGGGTGTACCTGTCCCTAACGTGTTACTATACACAGACATTATGACAAATATGTTTTTCTTATTATTATAATGAAAGGGTAGAGGGCAGAGTGTAACAAGTGAAAAAAAGTGAGTCCCATAGTCTTAACAGCCACGGGAGTCTGTATGAATACAATATTGTATAGTAAAAGAAGAGGCGTGACCTGCACCGAATTCGGTCTCCATCATTTCCTCAGTTGTAAAGTTACTCATTCCCAGCCGTGTGAACTAGCGGATGCCCGGGGCACAAACGAGCGACCCTAAGACAGGAGGCGAGTGCTGTACTCACAAAACCTCCGCACCCTTTTCCATAATAAGGGAGCCTGAAGCAGTAAGGTGGGGAACTGTGGCTGTTAACCACAACACATTAACTCGTTTTCAAAAAGAGAACATTTGTGTCTGGTAAATACTGCACACTTGTTGGGCCGACGGGGTGTGGCTTGGAAGATGTATGCCTTTCTTTTCCGGACGATCAGTGGCCATGATGGCTTAAAACTGTAACACTAATATTTACCTTCACCACTGTAACAGTGACCACCACCACCACTGTAACAGTGACCACCAGCACTGTAACAGTGACCTCAGCCTCCAGCACTGGTGTTATCAAACATACAACACCGTTGCCTCTGTGATGTCAAACCTAAAGGGAACACAACAGTACCTGCCGCCGCCTCCAAGACGCTTTTTCCTTACACCTCTGCTGTTTAACTCTGCCGCTTATTTACTCTTATCGTTTACAGTGATTTTGATTTACAGTGTTGATGATGATGGTGATTTACACGTTCTATATAGTGCCCGTGATTTAAAGTGATTGAGATATACTGTGGTAGTCATTTATTGTGGTTTGGTGGTGGATTACGGTGGCAACATACAGTGGTAGAGATTAGTCACCATTGTTGTTATTTACAGTGGTAGAAATGGTAATGGATACACACTGTAGTGGTGATTAACTATGACGTAGATTGACAGTGTTTGTAAACTTTCAATGGTACGAATTTCCTTGTGAATTTTTTTTTGCATTAGGTAAATTGTATGACCTAAAAACCCCACCTGGAGGAGATTTCCAGCAGTGTCTCATCACAGGTAAATCCAGGCGAGGTTAATGGAGAAAATCCTACCTGAACCAACCTAACAAGATACTGTGGAGTTAACTCTTTGGTGGTGGGAAGAAAGATCTAAAATGAAAGGAATTGAAAGAAAAATCAAAGAAGAAAGAATAAAAATGAAAAGGGAAGAAGTTGTAAAAAGAAAGTGAAAAAGAAGAGAGGAAAGCATTAAGAAAATTAAGGGGGGAGAAGACGAAGAAAACGAGGAAAAGAAGGAAGGGGAAACTCCAGTATACGCGTAACGTGGGAGACTTATTTGGGCAGGTGTGGAGGTGCCTGGCTGGGCTGGACCATCTGTGACGGGGGAGGGGGATAGGGGTGGGAAGGAAGGGGTGGTTGGGGGTGGGTGATGGTTAGGGAGGAGGGGATGGCTGGGGAGAAGGGGATGGGGGAGGAGGAGGAGGGGGATAGGTGGATGGAAGGTACTAGCGAGGGATCAGTTAAACCTACACTCGTGGTGGTAGTGTTTATTGATACTGTTAGCTGAGTGAACAGGGCGGCCTCTCCCCACTCCTAGAGAGAGAGAGAGAGAGAGAGAGAGAGAGAGAGAGAGAGAGTGAGAGAGAGAGAGAGAAAGAGAGAGAGAGGCTGCTGTTGCTAGTTATATATCACGTGAATACAACTTCCTTTATCTAGTCATAAAACTTTACCACACCAGAGGAAGAAGCCATTGGATGAGAGAGTGTCGAGGGAGGGAGGGAGGGTGATGAAGGGTGGTGGTGGTGGAAGGGGAGGTCGTGCAGCTGGAAAGGAAGGTATACAGCTGGAAGAGAAGGTGGTGGTGGTGCAGCTGGAAGAGAAACACCATTAAAGTTTCACCACAAAGCACCAAAATATTTTCCAGAAACACACACACACACACAACAAAAATTACCACGAAGCATCAAAACAGATAACATGAACAGTGCATTTCAACTAACTACCTAACTACTCCATGTGAATAATCGTTACATCTCTCCGGGTAATACTGTCGTTTGCTGGATATGACCTCTTCATTAATCACTCTTAAGTAAGTTGGTAAAGGCTGCCTTGGAAGGAGGGGTCGTAAGAAGTTGTTCGAGAGAGTGCTGAGTCCTCGTGTGGGTGCAGGAGGGCGACTGTGTGGAAGGAAGGAAGGAGAGGAGAGGAGAACCAAGGGAATATAACCAGAGATAAGCTTAAGGAAGGTGATAAAGATGTGTGTACATTATAGGTGGAGGAGTATAAGAAATAAGAAAAATAAATAAGAAAAAGAAAAATACGTAGAAAAGAATACAAAGAAAAAGGAAAGATCTTGTCACCTATGTGTTTACCTTAAGAAATGGGTGCCACTTTAACACACACACACACACACACACACACACACACGAAAATTTCCTGGAATTTGCTTTGCTGACCATGAAGTATGTGATGGTGGTAGTGGTGGTAATTGATGTTGTAGTAGGTAGTAGTGGTGGTGGTGGTGGTAGGGTGGATGTTCGTCATGTGGTAGGGATGTTCCTCGTCTGGCATGGGATTTAAACACACACATTAGTAGGTAATTGAATGCCGGCGTACCTGGCGTGGTGGCATTTTGAGGCTCTATATATTATAATTACTACTGCTACCTTGGTGTTGACACTGACCACCTACCCACCCGCTTACCCACCCACCCACTCACCCACCCACCCACTCGCTCACCCACCCACCCACTCGCTCACCCACCCACCAGAACCCACTCGCTCGCTCACCCACCCACCCACTCACCCACCCACTCGCTCACCCACCCACTCTGCTCACCCACTCCACCCACTCCACCCACTCCACCCACCCACCCACTCTTCCGCTCTCTGGCCTGGCTCGGGTGTAAATTAGGGGAGGGGGTATATGGAAGAAGGAAAAGAGAGGAAAGGAAGGAAGGGGAGATGGAAGAGGAGGAAGAAAGATTAGGTGGGGGAAGGAAGAGAGGGTAGAAGGACATAGAGGAGGAGGGGAAGAAAGGTAGGAAGAGAGGAGGAGGAGGAGGAGGAGGAGGAGGAGGAGGTGGGAGAGGAAAGGTAAGTGGGAGGGAAGAGTAGGGTAAGGAGTAGAATAAGAAGATAAGGAAAGACTGGAGGAAAAGGGAGACGAGAGAGAGAGAGACTTGGGAAATGGAAAAGAGGAGGAGGATTGAGGGAGGAAACCAATGAACGAAATAGGGAGACAAAAAGGCTGAGAAAATATAACAGAAGAGAAAAAAGCAAACAGTAAAGGGAGAATTGAAGGAGTAACAGAAGAGAACAGAACAGAACAGCAAAGGTTAGGGAAGGGAAAAAAAATAGATAAAATAAAAGGGAGGGGAAGAAGGGGAGACAGCGAGGGTGAGGGGAGGTTGAGAAGGGAGGATAGAAAAGGGGGATGACACACACAATAACAGGAGGGAGAGAAGAAAAGGAATAAGGATGAGAGAGAGAGAGAGAGAGAGAGAGAGAGAGAGAGAGAGAGAGAGAGAGAGAAGAAAAAAAATGAAATTGAATTATCTTCCACAATAGAGTGAGTGGATGTTTTCGTGTAGGTCGTGGAGGAGGCTTTTAAAGGGAGTGAATCTAGAGGGCCGTAGAGTTCCCCCCTGAAGCATACAACATAACAGCACATGAGCCACAACATACCACTTACACGATGTAGGTTGTATTCAGTGCAGGGTAAACAAAGTGCAAAACATACACAGCATCATACATTATACACAACATGGTAGAGTTTACTGTATACTGATCGTAACAAATACACATACATACTTCAGAGTATAAACAGTGTATAATTAACATAATACATCATATACATAGTGTAATTACAAAGCATACATTATACACCAAACAGTATTAGATGATACACAACAAGAGTATACATAACACATGGTATACACTGTGTAGAGTTGATCCTGCACACAGTATACGATATGGGAGGTTTACTACTCAACACTGATAAGAAAGTATAATTGGTAGGTGAGGAAGGGAGAGAGGAAGGACTAAATGATGTACACTAATGAGGGTTTTACTTGTTAACCTAACCTAACCTAACCTAACCTAACCTAACCTAACCTAACCTAACCTAACCTACCACACACTTGAAGTTATTTAGTTTGGCACTGTTACCTGGTCCTATGACACACCTGACATTGAAGTTACCTGTACTTATGTCATTTCTCTTCACCTATCACCATGTGTGTGTGAATTATGTCTCACTATACCTTCCCTCACCTGGAGAGAACTTGTCCTCTTCTGAAACACATCTCTCTCTCTAAACTACGACAATGTGGTTTAGACACTATATCACATTATCTCAAAACATGCTAAGTGAAGACGTGAGAACATTACCTAAAAGAATTGACTTGATAACATGAAGCTTAACACCATCTTATAAAAAAAAATAGCGTCAATTTACCTTAACTAGATGTATTAACGCCAAGAGACTATGTGAATTTTTTGAAGAGCTTTTGTGTATTAATTTGGTCCTCTAGTAAGTAAATATATTTAGGTAGAGTCAGTGTATATTTTAATGCTACCTGTGAGTAATATCTTTCTGTCTGTGATCTGGAGTCCATACCAGCTGAGTGCATTCCTACATCGTCAGCTGAGAGGGAAGGAAAGCTGTCATCGTGTAAACCTTTTGAGAGTCTGGGCTGGTCTTAGTCTTTCATCAGTGTGTAAATAAGTCGCTTAGTGTTGTGAATAATAAACGCGTGTAGATTCCCTTCGTCATGTGAGTCGTGGTGGGAGGGGGAGAGGGAGGGGATTATGTTTGCATAGTACTGCCTAGGAGAGGAGGTATGAAGGCATTTGGAGGACTGGGAGACATTTGGAGGACTCGGAGAAACAGTAGGTCTAAGTTTCAGTGTTAACTATGATTGAAGAGTGAACTTAAAGCTTAGCTCTAGCTCAAGCTTTAGTTTAAGTTCGAGTTTACGTTAAAGGTTTATTAAAACAATATTTTTTTAATTTAATCTGAGGCTAAAGTTTCAGATTAAATATTAAGTTTTAAATTTAACTCATTATATCCTGCAAGTTTTAGCTCACGTTTAGAAATTTTAAGTTTTAGCTGACAGTCAAGTTTCAGCTTACATCAAAGCCCCCAAGTTGTAGGTCAGCTTTAAACCTAATGTTTATCTCGAGTTTAATCTTAAGTTTGTTTTGTTTCGTCTAAGGAGAGCAATTGATGTTGAGGGAGGGTTGGCAGACACTCCAGAGACCCCAACTTGTCTGTGTTTTTCTCCCGTGTACAGCTCAGCGATAGGGGCTCTGTCCTTAAGTTCACTTCTTGAATACAAACTTTTTTTTCCAATTTTTATTTAGTGTGATAGAAGATATATATTTTTTATTTAGCGTGACGGAGAAGATTTAATAATAATAATAATAATAATAATAATAATAATAATAATAATAATAATAATAATAATAATAATAATAAAAATAATATGCTTTTGACCTTAGCCTACTACTACATATGTGGAAAGTTGATTTTTTTTTTGTCGGGGAAATATTATGGATTGTGATGTTAGATGACACACACACACACACACACACACACACACACACACACACACTACTTAATAAATAGCATAGATTAATAAATAACCGACTATGATACTCCTAACTACTTCATTGCCATTAAATAACCACTAAACTAAATGAGCGAGTGATTCTAACCTCTTTTCTCTTTCTCTTTACAGGTGAGTGTTGACGCTGAGTGTGACATACTACCTTGTGACGGTGACGTACAGTGTTTTGCTCTTGTTGTTATCTCCGTCCCTTGTACTGCCCCCCTGCTGCTTGAGAACACCTGAGTTTGTGTGGCCACGGGTCAGGTAACAAGGAACAATGCGGGAGTGGGGTATTAAGGGGTAATATTAAAGGGGTAATATTAAGGGGGGTAGCAATAGGGGGCAGTATTAGGGGGTAATATTAAGGGTTTTAATTTTCCACCGATGTCTTGGGTTGAGGCTCCGGGGGTTGAGGACATTATCATCTTGTCATCTAGGCATTCGGGACTGACGCCGCCGCCGCCTCGTCCAAGGTATGCATCGGTAGCCCATGTATACGTATATTTAGCCGTAAGACATTCACCAAGTTTTACTATGTCTTACCATGAGACATGATTATACGTCGAGTGTCAGAATTTTTGGTGCATGTTTAGACCTCGTGCACTTAGCTCAACTTAGCTCAACTTAGCTTATATGAACAGTTCCCATCTTAGTGTGTAAACCTAGTGGAGCTAAATTGCTGGAGGTTTTAACAAGTGCCCGGAATTTTGATGGTGTGTAATCACGACCCAATGATCAAGGTAAACTCGGTCGCCTTTACTTACTCACCTGTAGATATAATCACCCATTTACAGCTGGGGTATGTCCCGGCCGCGAACCAGTGAACTTCAGAAAAGGAAGTGAGCGTTGTATCCATTCAGCCACCGCACACCACGCCTCCCAAAGTACAATTGATATCATTCCCGAAGCTTAAACTAAAAAAAGAAAAAAAAATGGTAGAAATTTTAACTCCTCTGAGGGTACTGTTTTAGATCAGTCACACACGATATTATGCCTACCAGAAAACCAGGTAAACACCAGGTGAACAAGCATGCCTAACTGTACTAATGGAGTTCTTGGTGACAGTGACGATAGATTCCTGCCTAAGTATCATGGCATCATCCATCAGATAGAGTAATAAGTGTATATTAACGGGATATAATGTAAATGGCTGTGGTAGGGTTGAGAACACACACGGTACTCCAATTGTGTCAGACCTTCGCCGGAATCACACACATATGGCATGGTAACAGCAGCCTGGGGTCAGCTTGTCCCTGTCACCTCCTCTCTCTGCCCCCCACTCCCTGACCCCCTTCCCCCACCCCCTGACCCCTTTCCCCCACCCCCTGACCCCTTTACCCCACTCCTTGACCCCCCTCTTCTCCCTGCCCCCCATGACTGGTGTGTGTACCCTGACGTGACATTGTTGTTGATGCTGTGTTCACACACTGTGACAAACTACCCTCGCTGTTTCTCTTCACCCAGACCCACGCTGATATCACACTGTGGGTTCTACTGTAGTGGTGGTGTGGGCTGTTATGGGTTTACCGACGCTGGTGCTTCACTTACCCACAATAATACTAGTTGACTGTTGCCGATGGATACAACAGCTGGTATTCAAATAACAGTCGGTGTAATTTGCGAGACGAGTTGTCATAGTATTATCAAACCTCATCCAGCACTGGTTTAAGTTAAGTTCTGTGGACGTTTTGAATCTGATTTGATTTTTTCTCATATTCAAAGTTGATTTCAGTTTGTTCTTGTTAGTTTAAATTATATGCTTGTTTTTATCATCTTATAAATTACGTCCCATAAAGGTGTCACCAACCAGCATTAGTGACTCACTGTTCTTGACACTCCTTCCTACCAGACAGTACAGAGGCGTTTACAAAGTCCCTTGATGCTTTTTTTATAGTCACAGCTACGATAGGAAGCAGTGATGACTGGTTTGAAGAGAGAATAGTGTTGGTGTGTGTGTGTGTGTGTGTGTGTGTGTGTGTGTGTGTGTGTGTGTGTGTGTGTGTGTGTGTGTGTGTGTGTGTGTGTGTGTGTGTGTGTGTGTGTGTGTGTGTGTGTGTGTGTGTGTGTGTGTGTGTGTACATTTCATACTCAACACCTGATTAATTGAAGAAGATTTTTCATGATTTCGATGAGAGATGCGCTTAGGATCTGGCGTCAGTGTGGGGTGTGGGCGTGGATCATACCCCCCCTACGCCCATCTATCATTGGGGGTGGTGTGGTGGATCATACTACTCCCCACGCCCATCCATCACACTTCCAGCTAGTTACCACCCAGCCTTCAAGTTAGATTCATTGACCTGCTAACAGAGCATTAAGACTGATGTATTTATGCCTGTCGTCAACCAATGACAAAGTGTGATACTAAATTGGTCGATATTGTATTGGAAAAGTTTATGTTAATGCGTGTTATTAAGTCTTATTCATCTGATTAGGGGTATATATGCAGTATGTTATAGAAGTATGTAGTATGCTATAAAAGTATTGAGTACCGTGTGTATAGTGTATTGTGTAGTATATTCCTAAGAACAAGCGTCAGTAGAGGTGTGTGTGTGTGTGTGTGTGTGTGTGTGTGTGTGTGTGTGTGTGTGTGTGTGTGTGTGTGTGTGTGTGTGTGTGTGGTGGTGTCCTGCTGCTTCACGATAAACGCCTCTTGGCCATAACTCTGGATGGATCATAGAAAAATCCTGATTATTGATTTCGTGGTTGATGTTCGTTGTGATATATGCACCTACCGAGTGAGTTATGGTGTTCACTAAAATCCCAGACACACACGGGCTGAGGGATATGCATAGATACCCACACGGGAACACGGAAAGGAAAATTTATCTATATACTTTTTCCGAGGAGTTTGAAGTTATTGTTATGTTAAGGGTGAGAAATTAAGATCTTTGTAGTCATTTATGAATATTATTATGGTTGAGGAAGGTGTAGGACGACCTCGAGCTTAGACTAAGGGTGACATAATCTCACCCTCGACAAAACCCCGTCCACTCCTGACAAACTCTTGGGATCAAACGTGGGTGCTGGGAGTTACGAGGAGAGCGTGCTGCCTATACAACTCCACAGTGTGTCCCCCCAATCTCAAACCTGTCAATAAGATGTATTAAGTTATTTGCCTGCCACGAGCCAGCACCCACGCTTGGCACCGAGTAAAGCCATTTTGTATGACTTAACCCAACACTTTTACTGGGAATTACGCTACACTTTTACCTCTTGTAACTCACACTGAATTTTTATTTCAGCCTCATATTTTTTTTCCTCGTTTTCTTCTTTCATTGACAATTATCGTTTTTTTCTTTTAATATATAATAGTAATTTTATCTTAAAATTTTGCTCTTTTAAAATAGTTTTATATAATTTCCTTTAATTTTGTTCTAAAAGAGTATTGAGTAGGAGAAACACTATGCCCTAATCTCTCTTCTCCCCCACCCCTCTCCTTCTCCTCCCCACCTCTCCCTCTCCTCCCCATCCCCTTCCTCTTACCTCTCCCTCTCACCTCTCCCTCTCCAGCGCTATTCGGCTTCCTTCATTACCTCGTTTGAGTGTAGTGTGGCGTCCTCTCGTGGGCTTAAGATATACGGTATTAAAACAAGGTAAAGTAAAAGATATATTAAGAGGAGAAGATAACAAAGATGAAGAATAAGATATAGCTGAGGAATATAAGATAGTAAGGTAAAGCAGAAGATATAATAGAGTATATATTATAGTAAGGTAAAGCAGAAGATATATATGATAGGTGATATATTAAGGTTGAATTAGAGTGAGATGTAGTGGTAGGGTGTAGAAGCCAGCAGGGTGTGGAAGAGAGGGTGTAGGAGCCAGCAGGGTGTATAAGAGAGGGTGTAAGAGGCAGCGGGGTGTAGGAGTCGGCAGGGTGTAGGAGGCAGCAGGGTGTAGGAGGCACCAGAGTGTGGGAGAGAGGGTGTAGGAGGCAGCAGGGTGTAGGAGGCACCAGAGTGTGGGAGAGAGGGTGTAGGAGGCAGCAGGGTGTAGGAGGCGACAGGGTGTGGACCAGCATTGGGACCAGGCAACTCACGTCCACTTCTCACTTAAGCAGGTTTACTCTTTTCACTCCCTCCTCTCCCCTCTCCTCTCCCTCTCCTCTCCCCTCCCCTTCCTCCACTACAGACTATACTATATATATATATTTTTTTTTATCAGTATTTCGTCTATACGTTTTATCATTATTTTTAGCATGTCCCACGTTTTTTTATATCTTCATTTCTCGTTTTCTTTCATTTCCTTCTTCTCTTTTCATTCATGTTCTTTTCTTTTAATTTTTATGGGTTTTAATGTCATTTTTATTTTTTTTTTTATTTACATTTGTGACTTTTTTCCTCATCATTCATTTGCCTCATCCATTTTCTTCTTGATTAACCTTGTTTTTCTTTCTTTCTCTTTGTCATTCTTCTTCCTCCTCTCTCCTCTTCTTCCTCCTCTCCCCTCTTCCTCCTCTCCCCTTCTTCCTCCTCTCTCCCCTTCTTCCTCCTCTCTCCCCTTCTTCTTCCCTCTCTCCTTCTTCTCCTCCTCCCCTTCTTCCTCCTCTCTCCCCTTCTTCCTCCTCTCTCCTCTTCTTCCTCCTCTCTCCTCTTCTTCCTCCTCTCTTTCTTCCTCCTCTCTCCTCTTCTCACCCTGGTTATCCACCTTTCTTTTCCTACGACCTCATAAATACGAACCCGTCATCGTGATTCTATCTTACGGGGCTCGACCAGGTCCTGCCAAACTCGTCCTTCCACTCACCTCCCCATAACTGTGTCCTTGATTCAATGCTGTGTCCTTGATTTCATGTTGCGAGTGCTTCATACTGTGTCCGTGCTTCATGTTGTGAGTGCTTCATACTGTGCCCGTGCTACATGTTGTGAGTGCTTCATACTGTGCCCGTGCTACATGTTGTGAAGTGCTTCATACTGTGTCCGTGCTTCATGTTGTGAGTGCTTCATACTGTGCCCGTGCTACATGTTGTGAGTGCTTCACTGTGCCCGTGCTACATGTTGTGAGTGCTTCATACTGTGTCCGTGCTTCATGTTGTGATTGCTTCATACTGTGCCCGTGCTACATGTTGTGAGTGCTTCATACTGTGTCCGTGCTTCATGTTGGAATTGCTTCATACTGTGTTCGTGCTTCATGTTGTGAGTGCTTCATACTGCCCGTGCTACATGTTGTGAGTGCTTCTACTGTGTCCGTGCTTCATGTTGTGAGTGCTTCATACTGTGTCCTTGATTTCATGTTGCGAGTGCTTCATACTGTGTTCGTGCTTCATGTTGTGAGTGCTTCATACTGTGCCCGTGCTACATGTTGTGAGTGCTTCATACTGTGTCCGTGCTTCATGTTGTGATTGCTTCATACTGTGTCCGTGCTTCATGTTGTGATTGCTTCATACTGTGCCCGTGCTACATGTTGTGAGTGCTTCATACTGTGTCCGTGCTTCATGTTGTGATTGCTTCATACTGTGTCCGTGCCATGTTGTAGGTGCTTCATACTGTGCGTGCTACATGTTGTGATTGCTTCATACTGTGCCCGTGCTACATGTTTGTGAGTGCTTCATACTGTGCCCGTGCTACATGTTGTGAGTGCTTCATACTGTGTCCGTGCTTTACATGTTGTGGAAGTGCTTCATCTGTGCCCGTGCTACATGTTGTAGTGCTTCACATTGTGCCCGTGCTACATGTTGTGAGTGCTTCACGTGTGCCCGTGCTACATGTTGTGAGTGCTACGTGTGCCCCGTGCTACATGTTGTGAGTGCTTCATACTGTGTCCGTGCTACATGTTGTGAGTGCTTCATACTGTGTCCGTGCTACATGTTGTGAGTGCTTCATACTGTGCCCGTGCTACATGTTGTGATCCTTCCTGTGCCCTGCTACATGTTGTTGCTTCATACTGTGTCCGTGCTACATGTTGTGAAGTGCGCTGTCACTGTGTCCGTACATGTTGTGAGTGCTTCATACTGTGCCCGTGCTACATGTTGTGAGTGCTTCACATTGTGCCCGTGCTACATGTTGTGAGTGCTTCCTTCACTGTGCCCGTGCTACATGTTGTGAGTGCTACCTGTGCCCGTGCTACATGTTGTGAGTGCTTCACATTGTGCCCGTGCTACATGTTGTGAGTGCTATACTGTGCCCGTGCTGCATGTTGTGAGAGTGCTTTACATACTGTGCCCGTGCTACATGTTGTGAGTGCTTCATTGTGCCCGTGCTACATGTTGTGAGTGCTGCTTCATACTGTGTCCGTGCTTCATGTTGTGAGTGCTTCATACTGTGTCCGTGCTTCATGTTGTGATTGCTTCATACTGTGTCCGTGCTACATGTTGTGAGTGCTTCATACTGTGTCCGTGCTTCATGTTGTGAGTGCTTCATACTGTGTTCGTGCTTCATGTTGTGATTGCTTCATACTGTGCCCGTGCTACATGTTGTGAGTGCTTCATACTGTGTCCGTGCTTCATGTTGTGAGTGCTTCATACTGTGTTCGTGCTTCATGTTGTGAGTGCTTCATACTGTGTCCGTGCTACATGTTGTGAGTGCTTCATATTGTGCCCGTGCTACATGTTGTGAATGCTTCACATTGTGTCCGTGCTTCATGTTGTGAGTGCTTCATATTGTGCCCGTGCTACATGTTGTGAGTGCTTCATACTGTGTTCGTGCTACATGTTGTGAGTGCTTCACATTGTGTCCGTGCTTCATGTTGTGATTGCTTCATACTGTGCCAGTGCTTCACCACAGTGTTACATCTGATATAAGTTATTTCTTCTTTATATAAATCATTTTCGTTAATTTTTCTTCACTATCGTTCTCCTCCTCCTCCTCTTCTTCCTCCTCCTCCTCCTCCTCCTCCTCCTCCTACTTCTCTTCATCTAGTCTAATCCCTCATTACCCCGCTAGTCTCCCTACCCACCCATCCCACCACTACCACCACTGCCACACCACCACCACCACATCACCACCGCCACATCACTGCCACACCACCACCACTACATTGCTACCACTATCATCACCAACTTCACTATTACTACCACCACCACCACCACCACAGTCCCCAGCACCATCTTGAACTCCTTCCTGTGTTGTGCAACAATTTCGTGTGTTGGTGGAGACGCACATTATTTGGTTAAAGGTTTAATAACACCGTTTTTGTTTCTCTGCTGGTGTGTGTGTGTGTGTGTGTGTGTGTGTGTGTGTGTGTGTGTGTGTGTGTGTGTGTGTGTGTGTGTGTGTGTGTGTGTGTGTGTGTGTGTGTGTGTGTGTGTGTGTGTGTGTGTGTGTGTGTGTGTGTGTGTGTGTGTGTGTGTGTGTGTGTGTGTGTGTGTGTGTGTGTGTGTGTGTGTGTGTGTGTGTGTGTGTGTGTGTGTGTGTGTGTGTGTGTGTGTGTGTGTGTGTGTGTGTGTGTGTGTGTGTGTGTGTGTGTGTGTGTGTGTGTGTGTGTGTGTGTGTGTGTGTGTGTGTGTGTGTGTGTGTGTGTGTGTGTGTGTGTGTGTGTGTGTGTGTGTGTGTGTGTGTGTGTGTGTGTGTGTGTGTGTGTGTGTGTGTGTGTGTGTGTGTGTGTGTGTGTGTGTGTGTGTGTGTGTGTGTGTGTGTGTGTGTGTGTGTGTGTGTGTGTGTGTGTGTGTGTGTGTGTGTGTGTGTGTGTGTGTGTGTGTGTGTGTGTGTGTGTGTGTGTGTGTGTGTGTGTGTGTGTGTGTGTGTGTGCGCGCGCGCGCTGCGTGAGTCATTTCTCTTAACCTTTACCTAGAAACATATACTTATTTATAATTTCCATACTTAAGCAGACTATATTATGTTTAAGAAAATAACTTTAATACATCATATTACGTTAACTACTGCTACAGTGTATAAGCTTAATCATTTAATGACTCTTTTTTTATTGATGTAATTATTTAATTTTTTTTAATAATCTCTTTACTTTATTTTATTTTACACGGGATGACTTACACTAAGAGCGTCAGTAGGTCGACATTTACCCTATCATGGTAGAGGTTCGTAGTCGTTATTTACATCACGGGATAACATTTGAGTAAATAATATTGATCTTTAATATTATTGTAATATATCATAATATCCTGATGGTTGAGATACTAAAATATTTAACATCCTTATTCATTACCGTTTGTATCATCGTGTTATTATTAATGCATGGGATCCTTTTAATGCAAGCTTTGAATGCAGGATTACAAGGCCAACTGGTACTTGAGCAAGGCCGTTATTGGGTGGTGGGCGGCAGCGGCGAATTACAGCTGGTATCGCTACATGCATTTCATCTATAAAATCTACATCTACTTGTGGGTGGCTATCGGCTGGTGTAGTAATAGTAGCAGTATAATGATGGTGATTGGAGTGTAGTAGTAGTAGTAGTATAGCATTAGTGGTAGTAATAGTAGTAGTTTAGTAGTAGTAGTAGAGGTATTAGTGTTGTTGTAGATATCTGTTAGTAGTGTCCTAAGTGGCTGGGAATGTTTCCTACCTGCTAACATAAATTTTAGGGTCTCTTGCCTCAGCACTACGGATGTCCTCTCTAAATTTATACAAGAAATGTCCTCAGTATTAGTCAGGTACAGTATTGCTTTATCATCAAATATTCGCCAACATTCTCGACAGCCTTCTCAGATTAATCTTCCATACGCTCACAAATGACTGTTTTACCAGGTAGTCAGTCACCAGTTAGAGGAATGTCACCATTTACCAGGTAGCAGTCAATCAAGTCACCAGTTAGAGGAATGTCACCAGGTTTGACATTCCTCGTGTGGTCATGACTTTGCTCACCTGGTGGTTTATGTAAATTAGCCAAGATTCACATTCTCAGAGATTTACACAGAACTAAACTGGTTAACTTAAGCTAAACAGGAGAGACTTGTATCAGGGTTACAACGAGACACATTTTTTTTACTGTCTTAAATGGTGTTAAGTGAATCTCGTCAAGGGAAAAGTGTCGGTGTATTTCTGGTGATGATGTTGGCGTTAACTTTATATTTTAGAAGAAGTGAATCAGTTTCGTGTATTAAATCTTCACTTAAGAGGAAATTTCTTAGTAGTGAGCTTTGTGAGTCTTGGACCATGTCTGTTAATTCCCGAAGAAGGATTAGATTCTCAAAGGTTCGTTCCTCGTCTTGTCTTACCCCCTTCAGATGGGTAGAAGAGAACGTTAGATTCTTGGTGTAATTTCGATGCTATTTTGGTCGCTAACTTTGTGTTCTAGTATAACTCTCCCTCCTTCCCTACCACTCCGCTCTTCTCCACTCACCCCTCCACCCCCTGTTCTTTCTCACTCCCCCTCTTCCCCTCTCCCACTCTCCCTCCTTTATCACTGACATATCATTCACTAAACATTGTCATAAGCAGTGAACCAGTTTGATTTGCTTTCACATCATCACTTTTTTTTTTAGGAGAATTTTTAAGCATAAATGTCTCGAGACTTAAGACTCAAGACCAGACTCGCACCCTGTCCCTGGGGAGTAGTTGGTGTAGATAAAGACTCGTGTGTAGAGCTGCCTGGTGGTCACTTGTGCTGGTCTTACTTGTATCTTATATTAAACCCAAGACCTTCTTTGCATGTGTTATAACGAGACTGTTTGCATATCTAGAAGCAAAACTTTCTCTCTGTGTATTAAAGCACATTGGTGTATATGTTAAAACAAGACTATAGTATATGTAGCTGTGTGTGTGTGTGTGTGTGTGTGTGTGTGTGTGTGTGTGTGTGTGTGTACGTTGGGGAATGTTTGGGTTGTAATGATGGTGTGTGTTATTATAGTGTGGGTGTGGTTATGGTGCGTGGTTATGGTGTGTGTGTGTGTGTGTTACCATAGAGAGTTACAGTGCTGCCTTAATTACTGAAATACTAAAATACGTCGACGTGTTGTGTTAGAAAATGTTTGAACCAGATATCAGAAAATTATAACTTATTCCTGAGTGTTTTTCCTCTACTGTGAAAAACATAAATGTCTTCATGTTTTTGTTCATGAAGTGGGAACATATAAGATTGGAAGGCTAAGGCGTGACATTACCAGAGCTGTTCAAGAAAGTATTAGTAAGAAAAGACATAACTAAGCTGCAACTCACACCTAACCCACAATAATAATAATAATAATAATAATAATAATAATAATAATAATAATAATAATAATCTGTATCGACTGACCAAAGGCTATATCGTGCTTTAAGCTTTTAAATAATTACGAAAATTAATTATCAAAACATGTACACCTGTCCTTCTGGTTAATTGATGATGTGAACATTTTATAATGGTTTTAATAACATCAAGAGTGGCTCTATGTGTGTGTGTGTGTGTGTGTGTGTGTGTGTGTACGAATGATTTGTTGAAAATTATATAGTACTGTATTGCCATTCTTATATACCTTTGGATGTACTTTATTATTATTATTATTATTATTATTATTATTATTATTATTATTATTATTATTATTATTAGAATAGTTATCCGCCCTACGAGTTGTGTGTGTGTGCATGTGACAGTATGTTTGTATGTATGTATGTGTGTGTGTGTGTGTTTGTTTGTTTGCTTGTATGTAGTGAGTACCGTGTATGTGTTTTATGTGTGCTTGATCGTGCATATATGTGTGTTGACGTAGATGTGTGTGTGCGTGTGTGTGTGTGTGTGTGTGTGTGTGTGTATTTATGTAAAGTATATCCGTACCTACCTCCTCATTCATACACACATCCACAATATACACATGATGAATATACACACCACAAATTATATACTAACATATATACACTAATTACACACACACAGTACATTATACACACACAGTACATTATACACACACACACACACACACACACAAAATTCCACTGTGGATGTCAGACAAATAGGCAATACTTAGTCCATAAATAAGTACCAATTAAAGGACTATAAATCAACCTGGCAGAGATCATTTATCACTAACACAAAGATCTGGACGTATTAAGCCTCTAGTAATATTGTTGTCGAATATATTGTTCACGTATATACATGCACTCTCTCTCTCTCTCTCTCTCTCTCTCTCTCTCTCTCTCTCTCTCATAAACAGGTTATAATTTGTTGTGAAATCTTGGATAATGGAGGAATTGATAGAGCGTCAGTTTTAAGGGCGACTCATCAGGGCCAGATGGCGTTACCAGCAAGTTACTGTACAAACTTTGGTTATCAGGCGCTTCATGGTCTTATATAAAACTGATTTTATGCCGAGGCGTTTACTGGCTGCCTCCTGTGTGTTATTGTGCTGTGTTACTGTTGTGTTGTGTTATTCTGCTGTGTTTGTGTGCTACTGCTGTGTTATCTTGTTACTCTGCTATGTTGTTGTGTGTTACTGCTGTGTTACATTTGTGTCTGCTGTGTTACATTTGTGTCTAGTGTTACCGCTGTGTTATATCTGTGTAATGAACTCTTTGACTCTGTAGACATAAAATCGTCTATTTTGTCTGCACTGGGTTTTGTGTAGTTGTGTTGTTGAAGGATATACAAACAGTAGCCTCCGTAAGTGTGAATCGATCCCAGCACAGTATTTATACACCCTTGCCCGCCCTACACACCCACACACACCCACCCTTGCCCTCCCTATACACACACACCCACCCACCCTTGCCCGCCCTACACACACACACACACACTTTCCCTCTACACACCTCCCCACATACACGCCACCCTCCCCACGCCACCCTCTCCACACCACCCTTGCTATCGTCCCTGAGGCAGACATTGAGATGGGCTTCGGGGAAAAACTCCCACAAGGCCACCCGGTGCAATTTAGGGTAATAGTTTTGCTAATTTCATGGTCAGTGGAGTTAACATGTTCACCAGCTAACATTAACATTATGGAAACTAGAATTAACATTGAGTTTTTAGCCATTATTATTAACATTAGGATTTTTAGGGGCTACAAGTTAACTTTTTCACCAGTTAATATTAGGATTTTTGGTCTACTTGAGTTAATTTTGTTCCTCTTTGTCTTAAGGGTGGATAGTGAGAACAAAACCTTTAAATTAGGGAGATAGTGACAGCAGGGCCTTTATTTTAGGGATAGTGAAAGCCAAACCTTTATTTTTAAGAGTTAGTTCCGACCAAACCTTCATTTCTCTGGGGGTGTAGTGACAGTAACGCTGACTATAGAATACAAAGTGTCCAGTTCATGGCTCCGAAATTTGCAACTGAAAAACTTGGAAATAACATTTGAATGTAAAATTACACCAACAAGTGTTAGGTTAGTCCTTTCTAAATAAAAGTTTGAAATAAAGGGGAAAAAAAATCTGGTAGCTTTTGTTAATTTGTTTAGGAAATAGGTCAGTGTATGAGTGTATGGTAATCCTGTAGGAGTAATATTGGATACAAAAATACTGACGAATATACAGAGGCAAATTATTGTTTATAATTTTCCCATTTGGACGTCAGCCACTACTCTGTCCCGTCCCATCCCGTCCCACACCACACCCCACCCCCACCCCACCCACCCCACCCCACCCCACCCCCTCACCCCACTCACCCCCCACCCCCCCCACCCCACACCCCACACCACACCCACCCCCACACTCACCCCCACACCCCACACCCACCCCCACTTTTTCTCGCCATTATGACTTCACGACCGTCTGCCATCAGAGATTGGGGCCAATTTTTCCTCATTAGCGTCATTAAGTAAGTGACAACAGTGAGGTGGCGTTAACACTTGTCCCGGGCTAATGAATTGTCCACCATCTGTCTGATCTCTTCCAGCTGTTGCCCCGCGTGTGGTGGTAGTGAGGATGGTGATGATGGTGGTTGTGGTGGTTATAGTAATGGTGGTTATGGTGATAGTAATGGTGGTTGTGGTGATAGTAATGGTGGTTGTGGTGATAGTAATGGTGGTTGTGGTGATAGTAATGGTGGTTGTGGTAATGGAAATAGTACTTCTGGTGGTAACGGTAAATAATGATGGTACTTATTTTAATTCTTATCTTCTTCCTTTTTCAACTTTGATCTTTATTATATATTCTTTAGTATAATATCTTTATTCTCTATCTTTATTGTTTCTTTAATTCTTATCTTTTATCGTATAGTAAAACAATAATTCTCAGGGAAGACAGTTGTTTCACACACACACACACACACACACACACACACACACACACACACACACATCTCCCCCTCCATATCCCCTTCTCCCCACCTCCTCCATCCCTAAACCCCCGCCCTCTCTCCCAAACACCTCTTCATACACCCCGGGTTCTCCTCCCCCTCCCACATTCCTCCACCCCTTCTCTCCTCCAGTCCCTCCCCCCTCCTCTCCCTCACCTTTCCCTTCCACCTCATCTCCTTCCATCCTTCCTCTCCCCTACCCCTTCTCTCCCTTACCTCTCCCTCACCCCTCCCTCCCCATCAACACCCTACTCTAATCCCCTCCCAGATGGAACGGATTGTAGGGAAGGAGAAGAAGATGAAGTCAGAGGGTTTAGTGAGAAGGGAGAGAGATAGAAGGAAAGAAAATGGAAGGGAGGGAGCTAAGACGAGAGGGCAGGGAAGGAGGGAGGATAGAGGGAGAAGATCGACGGACATAGGAGAAAGAAGGGTGGAGGGTAGATAGAAAAAGGAGGGGGAGAGTTGGGAAGGAAGATGAATAGGGAGGGAAAGAAATGGGGAGGAAAAACCAATGTAAGGGAGAGTTGGACAGGAAGGGAGGGAGGGAGATGCCAGTGTCAAGGGGAGAGGGAGGGAGGAGGAGAAGTATTGTCTGAGGGAGTGAGGGGAGAGAGGGAGAGTAGCACCCCCTCACCCCCTCCCCCATCACCCCCCCTCAGCCCCCCCCCTCCGTCACCCCCCTCCGTCAGTTGTTCATAAGACCTTGGGTTAAAGCTTATTGTTGTTGTTTTATTTTAAGGCATAAATAAAGTAAGTTTACTCGACTGCTGTTATATAGTAAAGACGAAAACGTATCATTGACTATATATTCCTGTGGACTGGTGGTGGTGAATGGTGGTTGGTGCTAGTAGTGTTGGTGGTGGTGGTTGGTGCTAGTAGATGACGTTGATGTTCATGATGGCGTGGTTTATACTGGTGATTAGAGGTAGTGGTGATGATTGATGTTGGTGAAAGATGGTGGTTGTGATGATGAACTAAAGTGATTCATAGTAATAGTGATGAACGATACTGGTGGTGGTGGTGGTGGTGAACTTAGGTGGTAGCGAATGGTTATAGTGGTGGGGACTTACTATGGCTGGGGCTAACCGTAGTGGGTACAGACAGTGGAGGGGACTGTCTGTAGCGGGGACTGGTTGGCGGGGAGCAGCGGGTGGTGGAGGGGTGGGAGCGGGGAGAGGCACTCGGGAGGAGGTGCAGGAATTCAATAAGAAAGTGAGAGAGTCGACTGTTACTTGGGGAAAGAAAATGAGAAGGATCTTTTGTTTGGGCGGGGAGAGGAGAGGCGGGAGGAGGGGCGGGGAGAGGAGAAGCAGGAGGAAAGGGAGGGAAAAGTGGGATGGAAGGACATGGGGGAGGAAAGGAAGGAGAGTGGAAACTGAGGAGGAGAAGGGAGAGAGAGGAAGGGGAAGGGAGATTGAGGAGGGGGGGGGAAGGGAGAGTGACTGAGGGTGAGTTGATTAAGGAAAAAACGTAGAGGAGTCGAGGGAAGAAGAGGAGGTGAGGGGTGTAGGTAGATAGGACAATAGTAAGGGAGGAGATCTCGTTCAGGGAGAAGGGAGGGTACGAGACGTGTGTGTGTGTTTTAGACAGTAGCAAGGGTGTTTGTGTGTTTGTAAGGGAGGTTTATGATTGGGGAGGGAGTAATTGTGAGACAGGGAGGAGGGCGGATAGGGGATAAGAGTGAGATTGCTAGGGAAGTTATTATTTTGGGAGATATTGATGTGTGTGTGTGTGTGTGTGTGTGTGTGTGTGTGTGTGTGTTTAGAAGAAGGGCTGTGTGTAATTAAGGTGTCGATGGTAATGGTGGGGATGGTGTAGGTAGTGGCGGTGTAGGAGATGGAGGTGGTAGTGGTGGTGTTGGAGGAGATAAGTTTTAAGGCCTCGAATTTCTCTTTCTCAATCAAGTCCCTTTGATGTTAAAAGTGGAGCTCAATTTTACGAGAACACAATGAAATAATCCACATTAGAAGTACCTTTGAGTTGTAACACACGTTTACTCTCGACGACATCAAAACACCCTTCTCAACACCTTTTATTATTCTAGCATCTAATCTCAAGTTTCTCACAACACCTTTTATTTGGAGTATATCGAACAGAATATTATCATGGGATATAGCTGAATATTTTTTTTTTTTTACTTTTAGTAGTATATCAATGAAATTTTACTTTAGGAAGGGGGGATAGGCTGGGGATGGAGGAGAGGTGCAGAGTAGAGTAGCCTGAAGGGGCTGTATGTTAATATGGGATGTCAGCCTATACCTTCCGCCTTCAAGTGAGGACGTTACTTGGGGGTGTTACGGTAGTGGGTGTTACAATAGAAGTGTTACAATAGGGGTGTTACACTAGGGGGTGTTGTTACACTAGGAGTGTTACACTGGGACACCTCCCAGAAATTACAGCTGTGGAAGGAGCTTATTGAGATGGATGGGGGGGCGAAGGCCTGGTGGTAAATAATTGTCCTTAGGGTAAGTGTGTACTGGAGACCGTCCCTCTTGAGTGCCGGAGGTGAACTAAAACAAAGAGAAAATGTGAAGTGATTGTAGGAGTCGTGAGTATAATTGTCAAGAACGGTGAGGTGGGGGAGAAACCCTCAATAGAACTGGCAAGTGAAGAGTATAGGGAGGAGAGAATCGTGCCAGGTGAAACGAAAAGAGGAATTGAGGAGTAAGAGAGAGAAGAATGAATAAAAGAAGAAAGTGAAGAAGACCCAAAAAAATCGCTCGTTGGTATTTAGTCAGCGTCGAGCGTCTGGGGAAACGCCTTCATTCTTTGCCAAAGATTGAAAAATATGGCAAAAATGAAAATCAGCTTGACTTTGGAAATCCTTCAACGGCAGAGAATAGAAAATTGACTCGATGGTTAAATTTACATAAACTTTAACGATAATGTGAATTTTCTGGTCTACACGGTGCTTGTTGGTCGACAGGTGAAGGGTGGATGGATCTTACTGTAAGGACAAAATTGAAACGATTAGTAAGGAAGAAAGAGAGAGAGAGTATGATGGATGACGAGGGGAAATAAATAGAGATGATGGAGTTGGATGAGGGAAAGTTGGATGACCAGAGAAGGGCAGAAGTGAGGGAGGGAATTACTTGGGCGGCGGTGCCAGTTGACGACGTCATAGATGCAAGAAAAATAACGATGAAGAACTTTGGAATGAGAAAGGGGAGTGAAAGGGCTACAAGGGGAGGCGGGATAACTATGGAAATGGGGGAGGGAGAGAATAGATTAGTTAGGTCCAGGAGGGTGTGGGAGGTGGAGGAGGAGGAGGGGGAGGTGCTCTAACACTGTATCGAAGACCATAAAACGTCAACACACACACACACACACCTGCAGAGAGAGAGGACTGAGTCGAGGTGATAGGGTTCGCTGTAGAACTATAAACCTCGTCTCGTCTGGCCAATGGGTGTCTATTAACTCTGCTACATTTCATTCTCTTAAAACAGAACGAGTCAAAGAGTATGGATCACTTACACCAAATCCAGTCGATCCATTTTTGCTTTTGACGTGATCGATAATTTATAGGAAAACGGGAGTCTGTAGGTGAGAAGCGAACCCCGCTAATCTCTCGTTCAGTTTGTGTTTCCGTCCGTTTAATAGACGTGTGGGCCTCTCTACCAACCACCCTGCCATACTGACTCTATCTTAGCGAGAGGAAGATGAGCGCTAGTGAACTAATGTATGTGTGTGTGTGTGTGTGTGTGTGTGTGTGTCCCCGGAGAACTGAATGTCTGATCTATGAGTACTAGTTTTATGTCTAGGATGTCTGTCTTGTTGTTGGTGAAGATGTCTGTATGTCTTGACCCGATTGAGAAAGTGAGGTTGTTGGGGTGGGGAGGGAGAGGTTGTATTAATTAAAGGTGGTGAGGTTTGTGTGTGTGTGTGTCTGAGTTATAAACAGGGAGGGGTCCTGTTTATGTTAGTTGTATAGCTGTATGGGAGACCTTGTGTTTAATTGTGGGGTTGTCTGCTGATTTGGTTGTGGCTAAGTTGGTTAAGTGTCAGTGGAGGAGGGAAGGGTTTATTGTTAACTGTGAACTGACTAATGGGAAGAGTTGATGGGAAGTGACTTGACAAAGGAATGTTTAAATTGTGTTCTTGGTGCGTCTGGTCACGGGAACTTGGCTTGATTGATCATTAACAGGTGGAACTTTTTTGTTGAGATTCTAGTTTAACTTTTTTACTATAATATGTCAGGGATCAGAGGTAAAAGGCAGTCTACTTAAGCCAGAGTTCTGTGTTATGAGGGTTATAACTTTTTGCATCTAAGTGTCAAATCCCGTTAACACATCCAGGGCATGATGGAGAAAATAAATCCGGTTACTATAGTATATCATGTTCCAATCACTCACTACTTGTAGGTATCTTTGAGGTGATATAAAGTGAGTGAATTATTAACTTTGATTTGTGATAAACTCAAGGTACAGACTCAACATGGAGACGCCTTGCCTTGTACATTGAGGGTGGCGGAGGCAGCAGTCGTGACAGTGGCTGATGTCAGGAGCAATAGTTATATTACACGTATGAGAGCACACACCCCCACCCCAATTTCCTCGGCAGCTGATTTTTGGTGCTGTCCTGAAAATCGTCAAGGTTTTTACTTTGGTGGTGAGTGTGGTGGTGAAGGTGCTGGGTGTGTGGTGGTGCATGTGCTGGGTGTGTGGTGGTGCATGTTGTGATGTGTGGTGGTGCATGTTGTAATGTGTGGTGATGCAGGTTGTATCATTCATCTTCATCTCCGTGTCATGGAAGGCCGCTTCACCAGGTCTTGTCTTCATTTGGAGTTGGATTTGGTGTGTGGTGATAGTGGTGATCCCGGTCTGAGGGAGAGTGGCATATGTCTCCCACTACCACCACCTCCACGCCTAAACTGGTCCTGCTGATGGATATTTTCACCATCTGGTTCCTGTTCCTGGTAATAGTCAATGGTGATATTTAAGGAATAGTGTTTATTTACCTGGTTGTATCTACGTGTTTATGGGAGGAGGAAAAGTCGACGTCGATCTTGGATATTGTCGACTTTGTGTAACTTCGTCCTTGAGTTACACAAAGCTTGAGTTATTGTCGATCTCGAGGAACGTGATAAAAAGAGAAGCGGAGGTGGTGGAGGTCTTATTGCAATGGGTCGAGGACAACGTCGGTCTCGGGTAGCGTGGGTTAGGGGTAGCGTGGGTTAGGGGTAGCGTGGGTTAGGGGTAGCGTGGGTTAGGGGTAGCATGGGTTAGGGATAGCGTGGGTTAGGGGTAGCGTGGGTTAGGGTTGGCGTGGGTTAGTTGCTGGCGTGGGGTTAGGTGGCGGTTACGAGTAGCATAATAGGGGCTGGCGTGGGTTTGGGCTATGGGTTAGGGATGGCGTGGGTTAGTAGCGGGTTAGGTTGATGGGGTTAGGGGTAGCGTGGGTTAGGGGTAGCATGGGTTAGGGATAGCGTGGGTTAGGGGTAGCGTGGGTTAGGGTTGGCGTGGGTTAGGGGTGGCGTAGGTTACGAGTAGCATGGGTTAAGGATAGCATCTCTCCCTCCGCCAGTATAGTGACCTGGAGCGACAGTCAACACGAGTCCCCTGGCGCCTCGTAAAACACAGCTCCTACTGTACATCTCCAGACCATCATTTATGTACTTCATTGATATTACTCAAGTGAATTTTACCCTCCCTAACTTAACTGTACCAAGTGTGTCTGTGAGTGTATAGCAGATTGGAAGACACACTTACACTCCACACTAAACTTTGTACTTAATAAAGAGTCCCAATATTGAATACTTATCTGGGTAAACCTAGACAAGCGCTTAAACTTTTTCGTATTTTTATCATTTTTGGGGGGGAATTTTATAAGTTTTATTTACTGTGAGTGTAATGGTTAAAAATATGTTCTCCCGGTACTATATGCTTAACACACTGTTAGGTGATTGACGTATCTATAAGCTGTCAAGGTTGGTACAGAGGAACGAGTGTGGGAGGAACTAGTCGACACCCCATGCTCCACCACCAGTGATTTGTCTTAATGGCCGCTATAAGTCACTAGGTGTATAATTATCAAGTGGAGAAAAAATGATTAAAAATTCACAAAAGTATTCCTCTATCAACAGTATTGTAGGGATGTTAAGCACCACATCTACGAATATCACCATAGCTAACAACACCACACTTACCACCACCACAGAGAGGACAGTGTGGTGGTAGTGTGAGGATAGTGTGGTGGTGGTGTGAGGACAGTGTGGTGGTAGTGTGAGGACAGTGTGGTGGTGGTGTGAGGACAGTGTGGTGGTGGTGGTGTGAGGACAGTGTGGTAGTGTGAGGACAGTGTGGTGGTGTAGTGTGGGACAGTGTGGTGGTAGTGTGAGGATGGTAGTGTGAGGACAGTGTGGTGGTGGTGTGAGGACAGTGTGGTGGTAGTGTGAGGACAGTGTGGTGGTAGTGTGAGGACAGTGTGGTGGTAGTGTGAGGACAGTGTGGTGGTAGTGTAAGGACAGTGTGGTGGCTAAGAAGAAGAAGGAAAGTCCAATCACGTCTGGTGCAAACATAAACTTGCTGCCAGGCTGTTGCTCGTCCTCCGTCTGAGGCTCTGGTACCTCCACAACCTCCTTCACATAACCTCCTCCGCCTCCTCCACAACCTCCACACAACATCCATTGACTAATCACAACCTCGACCTCAACTATACCTCCTTATGGACTCGCCTACTTCACCAACCTCCACAAGCCATCTCACAACCCTCCCACAAATCATCCACACAACCTCCCTACAACCCTCCTCAACCTCCACAGCCATCTCACAACCCTCTCACAATCATCCACACAACCTCTACAACCCCTCTCAACCCACAGCCATCTCACAACCTCTCACAATCATCCACAACCTCTACAAACCTCTCAACCTCCACAGCCACCACACCCCTCTCACAACCTCCACACAACCCTGGCTGTCTCCACCGCCCCGTGTTCCGTGTAATTTCAGTGTTCAACATTAAACAGAATTACTTCTCCAAAAATCCTCCCTCCCTCCCCCGTATGAACTGTGATGGGGAGCAGTTCATCATTTCTTTGCTTCTTATGCTTGGATTTTTCCAGGCTTATTCTTTATTTTTTTTTACGGGCAGCCCAAATTCAAGAGGATTTGAAAACTGGTTTTGCAATTATGACGCTCTCTCCCACAGGCTGCTTTAGACGTCTGCTGTCGATTTTTTCAGCGTCTTTCTTTTACACCTACACCAGTTAACACCAGGTAATATTAACCCTCTACACTAGTTAACACCTGGTAATATTAACCCTACACCAGTTAACACCAGATACTAATCCTACACCAGTTAACACCTGGCAATATTAACTTACACTCAGTTAAACACCAGGTAATATTAACCCTACACTAGTTAACACCCGGTAATGTTAACTCCTGCACCAGTTAACACCTGCAATATTAACCCCTGCAATTCAGTTAACACTCCGGTAATGTTAACCCCGCACTAGTTATTAACACCTGGTACGTTAACCCTGCACTGTTAACACCTGGGTATTAAATCTCGCACTAGTTAACACCTGCAGCGATAACCTGCAATCTAGTTAACACCTGGTAATATTAACCCTGCACTAGTTAACACCTGGTAATATTAACCCTACACTAGTTAACACCTGGTAATGTTAACCCCTGCAATTAGTTAACACCTGCAATATTAACCTACACTAGTTAACACTGGTAATGTTAACCCGCAATTAGTTAACACCTGGTAATGTTAACCCTGCACTAGTTAACACCTGGTAATATTAACCCCCGCACGTTAACACCTGGTAATATTAACCCCACACTAGTTAACACCTGGTAATGGTTAACCCTGCACCAGTTAACACCTGGTAATATTAACCCTGCACTAGTTAACACCCGGGTAATATAACCCCACACTCAGTTATTATTCTGGAAAAATATTAACCCCTACACTGCTAACACCAAAATATTAACCCTACACTAAGTACCAGGCAATATTAACCTACACTAGTTCACACCTGCAATACAATCTGCACCAGTTAACACCTGGTAATATTAACCCCTGCACTAGTTAACACCTGGTAATATTAACTCCCCACACTAGTTAACACCTGTAATATTAACTCCTACACTAGTTAACACCTGGTAATATTAACCCAGTCTAGTTAACACTCAGTAATATTAACCCACACTAGTAAGAAGGTCACCAGGTAATACACCTACACTAGTTAACACCAGGCACATTAATCTCTACACTAGTTAACACCTGGTAACATTAACCTACACCAGTTAACACCAGGCAATATTAACTCCTACACTAGTTAACACTCCAGGTAATATTAACCCTACACTCAGTTAACACCAGGTAATATTAACCCTACACTAGCGTTAACAATTGCGTAATATTAACTCCTACACTAGTTAACACTCAGATAATATTAACCCTCATTAATTAGTTAACACCAGGTAATATTAGCCCTACACTAGCTAACACCAGGTAATATTAATCCTACACTAGTTAACACTCCAGGTAATATTAATCTACACTAGTTAACACCAGGTAATATTAACTCCACTTTTATTTAACCCAACACCTCTATTTCATCTACACAAGTTAACAAAGGGTTAACCTTTATCCATCACGATTGTATTAGAAGTTTACAGAAACAAGTTCGGTACGGTAGATCGCGTGACCTCTGCCCTCACTCCCGACCCCCTTCACTCCCCTGGGGCCACCCCACCCCACCTTTATCATTTGTCATGCAGCCAGTAATTAATCGCTTGCTTAACTAGGTACGTGTAGTAGATTGCGAGGAGATAGAACAAGTAGGTAACGGCCTGAGAGACGGTAGTAGTACACGTATTTACTCACCTGAGAGATGGTAGTACAGCAATTTACGGAGATGAGAGGTAGTATCAGTAGTACTTGTATGTACTTATGTAGACGAGGAGTGTATTATGATAATTAGAACGTTTATTGTACAGGTTGTTGTTGCTATTATTATTATTATTATTATTATTAGTATTATTATTATTATTATTTGTTGCTGTTGTTTTATTATTGTTTTTGTTGTTGCTGTTGTTTTTATTGTTGTTGTTTTTAGTATTGTTATTGATTTTATTGCTTCCAAGTAACTGTTACCACACCAGGCAGGCGAACCTTCACAAGGCAACAGAGTGCTCTAGCAAACTTAGGTTCTGGTGCCACACCCTGGATGATGGCCGGGTGTCGGGAGGTTACCTCTGGTTGCATGTCTGGCGGTGCTCTGCTTCAAGTTTGTCGTTGTGAAAAGCCTGGTATTGGATTTTCCTTCTTGCCTGCTTGAGTCCAGTCCATCCTTGTGTTACTGATACATAACTCCCTGTTTTATCGTGTGTGTGTGTGTGTGTGTGTGTGTGTGTGTGTGTGTGTGTGTGTGTGTGTGTGTGTGTGTGTGTGTGTGTTCCCTCTGTCAACACTTCAGTCTACCTGTGTCTGTTGGTATCCATTTTGGGGACTCTCCACTCCGACCATCTATGTAACTCCCGCTTCACTATTCACGTGCAAATTGGAACTACCTTTCTCAAAGTCTATCTCTGAACCTGTCATTCCTTATAGAAATCCTCGCCAATCTCTATCCGGGATCCTATTGTGGGAACGAGAATGGGATCCCCCTCTTCATCAGAATTTGAAACCCTTCTCATTGTAGAGGAGCATCATCACTCAGGCTGGAGTTGGTGTGTGTGAGGGGAGGCGGCGGCGCTCCCCTGTGAGGGCCGGCCGCGCCACCTCCGGGATGTATGAGTAACGCCCTTGACTTTGTAGGTTGAGCCTCACGTCCCCGGGAGACAAGAATTAAGGCTCATTAGAGGAGCTGGCGGGTCAGGGCAACAATAGGCGGACTCCCTTCACCAGTCATTGTCAGGCAGGCGCGGTCATGCAACCGGAGCGGGCGTCATGCAAACCTTGGCACCGGGGTGCGCCTGTCTCTCCCGAGGGTTTTTACCTGATTGCCTGCACGAGCACCGCCTCTCTCTCGGCCACACGCGCCCTGATTGCATGGCGCGCGACGCAGGAGGAATCAAGTTGTCTTTGGTCAGGTCTAGGATGGGGCTTCCGCTCCCCAATCTCTCCCCATGTTTCCCCATTATCCTTTCCTCTTCCCTCCCCTCTTCCTTATGATCCTCATTCTTCCCATTCCTAGAGTCCTTTCATCCGCTCTTCATTTTGTCTCTCATTTCCCACTCCCTTTTCCTCTTTTCATCCTCCTCCACTCATTCCCTCTACCCCTCCCCCTCATTCTTCCTTTCCCCTCTCCCCCTATTTATTCTTCCCTCTCATCCCCTTCTTTCTCCTCTACCCTATCCCTCGTCCTCCTCCTCGTCCCCCACAACCCCACACTGATAATCGGTCGGTGGTCGGTGTAATTAGCCAGGGATATAATTCGTGGTGGTGGTGGCTGGCGGCCTACTGTGAAGGATGACTTTTAGCCGTAGTTGTCGAGTCGGCGTCTGTGGGGGTAGGAGGGGGGTATAGATCGAGATGGGGTAGAGGGGGGGAAAGGTTGTGTAGCGGGGATTGAGGGCTGAAATGCTTAAGTAGCCAGGTGGTGCGCCTCATCCTGTTGCAGATCGATCCAGCCGACTCTGGTCTGTGATTAATCCAAATTGTGGCTCTTCATCTCTCGCCGATTGGCACAGTTTACCCTCCTCTCCCCACCTTCCTTTCTTCTTCTTCTCTGCTCAGGAGATAGGTCGCTGGGGACGGGGGGTAAGTAGTAGTAGTATGAGGTCATTATCTTTGTGCTTTTAGAATGAAGTCGTCTGGCTGTGAAGCGTCGGTCGAGGATAGTACTTAGCGCACTGCCACGGGGAAATGAGGTGTGTGTGTGTGTGTGTGTGTGTGTGTGTGTGTGTGTGTGTGTGTGTGTGTGTTAAGGTCCTGCTCGCCATTACTAGTGAGAGTCATTAATTCCAGGGACTGATTACGACTCTAAATACAAGCCTTGCAGTGGCTTCTCTGGTGACAAGGAAAAGACGAAGTAAATAAATTCAATTTGTGAGTGAGTTTCCTCCCTCACTGTCGCTATTTGTTGTTGACAATAAAAGCAATGTTTCTCGAACCCTCTGTAGTGTGTTGCCTTCACGCTAATTCTCTGTCTGTCTGTCTGTGTCTCTGTTAGTATGACAGAGAGAGAGAGAGAGAGAGAGAGAGAGGTGTTTGTTTGTCTTTCTTGTCCCACCTTTTATCAACACACACACACACACACACACACACACACACACACACACACACACACACACACACACACACACACACACACACACACACACACACACACACCTAAACATAATTAAATAACCACAGAAATTAAAATAATGAACACTAAAAAATATAAAAAATAAATATTAAACTAGAAAAAAAAAATAACAAAAGGGAAGGGGGAAGATAATGAACAATAATGAAGTACAAAGGAGGAAATAATAACAGGAAGGGAAAGTTTAATGGATATAATAAAGGATAATGAAGTAAAAAAAAAAATTATATAAAACCAGAATTCAGTGGATTTTAAACTTTTTTGTTTTTTTAATAATAGTAGAAATGTGTTTTGTTTTTATCCCCGTAGTCAAAGAGGGGGGGGGGGGTTAGAGCAATCGATGTGTGTCAGTCTGTCTGTCTGTCTCTCTGTCTGTAATAAATTGAATCTATAATCCCCTCGCACGCCAGTTTCGATCAGATTTTAGGACATAATTTCCATATACCACGTTGGATGTATACCAGTTCGTCCATCTGTATGTCTGCCCTTCCATCTTTATTTATTTATTTAGAATCACATCACACGTCAATTCTCAAACACATTTTCACGTTTTGTTTTTTTGTACCAATGGTGTTACAGTACATGTATTGGGGGCGGGGTGGGTGGTGAGCCATTTGCATGTCATCAGTGTGTGTTTGTGTGTCCGTGGGAAGGAGAGGAGGTGGAGGGGGGAGGGTGTTATTTTCTCTTCACACGACTTGTTTTAAAAAGGATAAACAGAGGTAGAAGCAGATAATGGTGGATAATGATGTAAATAGAGAGAGTTGATGGTGTATATATATATATTTTTGAGGATTTCTGTCTGGAATAAGAGAGAAATAGTACTCAGGAATATTTATTTTAATAGGATAAGGATTTAAATAGGATAAATAGGGTGAGATATCCTGGTTTGTCAGGGATTTATTTTAATGGTTTGTATTGGGTAATGATATTCAGAGATTTTTTTTTTACAGGGTGGTATAGATTGATAGGAGGAAGATCTCTTTTATTTCCAGGATGAAAGACTGTTATAAGATTACTTAGAATAAATGATTTTTAATAATTTTGAAAGGTGATTTTTTCCCAGCTATTTAACCGTAGAAAAGACAGTTTATAAGCAATATGTTTTTAGGTTAGGTTAGGTTAGGTCAGGTCAGGTCAGGTCAGGTCAGGTCAGGTTAGGTTAGGTTAAGTTAGGTTATTATATTGGAGTTGTTTGTTTTGGTCTTGAAATTACTACCGCTTGTTATTGCAATTTGCGTCATATATTTGATGTGACGAAATGTTTAAGGCTGGTGAACTTATTAACTGTGGGAAAAAAGATGTATTGAGAGGTATGGTGACCTCCATCCACCTCGTGACCTCCAACCACTACCATGATAACCTCTTGACCTCCACCCACCACCGTAATAACCTCCCTGACCTGCAACCACCAACATAACCTCCACGACCTCCAACATAACCTCCACGACCTCCAACATAATCTCCAATACCTCCACTCACGAAGACGACTCCAGCTGTCATATACAGTTGTAAACACACACAGTCTCCTCGAATTTGCTATCGGCACACACACACACACACACACACACACACACACACACACACACACACACACACACATCTTAGCAACGAGACCTACCGAACAATTCTTCATTCCCAACACCATTTGTCTACACATTTCTCTTAAGTTCTTTACTACTTAGTATTGCTATATATCAAAGACGGTGTTGTGTTATCGATTTCTCTTATTAAAACCGGGTTATGTAATTTATCTCTCATTCGTGTTATAGCCAATGTGTTTCTAGTTCTGTCACTGGTCTGGTAGAAAGGTCCTGAAGTTTAGTTAAAAAGTAACAAATTTTATTTATGACGGCAGGGCGAATGTGACACCGTATTTTGTTATCATATCATTGTCAGGTGTAAATATATGTTCATAGATTCGCAAATAAAGAAATCAGTAAACTAATACATAAATGAATGAATGAATGAATGAAAATCCTGCTTTTAATGTCTTGTATTGCCTTGACTGGGAACGAGAGACCGGTTCCTATTGTAGATTCTAAGTGTAATTTCGACTCTGTTGTTCTTGGTTGCCATCTCTATTAGGCTAAACCAACTTATTCGTTAAGTCTAAGTAATCAATTCCGTTCGGTAGTGAGTTCGTTAAGTCTAAGTAATCGTTTCCGTTCGTTAGTGGACTTTATTGTTTGTTTATGTTAGTACGAGCGTCAACAGTTATAAATTAATCTTGACGAAATATTCACCTCTGGTCTGGCTGTTGACATCTAGGCGCTAGTAAATTTTCATGTGTATCTGGCGAGGGTCAAGGTTAGGTTTGGTTAGGTTAGGTTAAGTGAATCTGACGAGGGCAAGGTTACTGGTGATAGAGACTTAATCTTATGTGTGACTCCCTTGTGTTGACGTCGATAAGTAAGTGTTTATATAAAGTTGTTGTGGGTGAAAAGTTACTTGAGTGTTATGTGAGAAGTTGTAAGATGGCATAAAGGTGTGTGTGTGTGTGTGTGTGTGTGTGTGTGTGTGTGTGTGTGTGTGTGTCAGTCAGTGATGGTAGTGACCAATAGTGACCAAACCTCTCCTTAACACCGACGCTATGATCCGATCTAGCGTCTCTCTCCCTCGTCAACACTTGGATAAAATCATTGAACTTTTTTTTTGGGGTGGAGGAAACTTTCACTGATCATTCACCATTTTTGTGGGGAGGTGGGGGATGTCATCTCAAACAACCCGAAACCATTGGAAAGTTGGGAAGAAGACTATTCAACCCTCTACCACCTACAAAAATAACGCCAAATAAAGGAATTCTCTCTCTGGAAAATAGTGGCTGGGTCTTGGTCGTATCCCCCTACTCGGAAATACTAACTTAATGGAGCTAAAAGAGGTCGGTAGATCGTGGCAAAATAAACCCACGGGAAAAATAGAGGAAGCATAAATACAATTACAGAGAACAGGAGGAGGAGGAGGCAGTATGAGAAGTCTTTTCCCGACAATTACCTGCAGCTACAAGTTAATGGAGATATCAGAGGAGGAGAAAGATTTAATTATTATTTTTTGTTTCATAGTCATTACCTAAAGCTACAAGCCAATTATGATTCTTGACTAGGAAACTAATGAGATTTTTTTTTTTACTTGTAATTTCTTGTAACTATAGACCAATACAGGTACTTTAATGAAGGGAAAGAAGAAAGGTGTGTTATTATTTCTATAGTAATTACCTGCGGAGATATTTAAAACAGGAGTAACTTATATATTTTTTAAACACAAACAACTACAAGCCGATATACTTGTAACAAACATTGATATCTTGTCTAGAAATTGGTCTGGGATGAAATTGGGCTGTTAAGATCCGTACGTACGTGGTGTAGTTAACTCTGACTATAGTTAAGTAACATGCTCCTCACCTCTATTACTGCTCCTGGGTGTTACGTGCGAACTTACTCACCAATATGTAGTTTATGTGTAGGTGTTATAGTGGAAATATGTGTATGCCGTCAAGGAAATTACTACCAGTTAAATGGTTTTTATAGGAGAAAAGTTTATATGTGGACAGTTAACTTTTCCGCCAGTCTACAGTCGGTTTAATTGTCGCAGTATGAATGTGTATAATGTATATTGCTCAGTAAGGAACTATACTGCCAATATATTTCATTTCATCATCGGCAAATGTATATGTATCAACATTATCAATTTCATCTTTACATCACGAGTCCATAGTGTTGATAAGAGTAACTGAATCCATCACCCTTATATTTTTATTTTTTTATTTTTTTGCTTCGTATCTTTATCATAATTTGCTTTAATATTTTTTTCTTTTATTTATTATTCTTTTATTTTTGTTTACTTTTATTTTCATTATTTCCTCAACAACTACCGCCACCACAACACCATCCGTATAAGGGTTAGGTTAGGTTAGTTAACACGAGAGGACGGACTGACCTGTACCTGTTGTTGTGAAAACTGGCCCGAACCTTAATCACCAGACCGCTCGTTTAATATCCTCGTGGGTCGTCGTTAATTACTCTGGCTGAGCCAATCAACGCTCGAGGCCACCCACCCACCCTGGCTGCCTCCCGATTGGTAAATATAGTTCAGATCTTTCTCTCTCTCTCTCTCTCTCTCTCTCTCTCTCTCTCTCTCTAACCATATGGGATTGGTTTATTTTCTTTATTAATTTTTCACTTGCTTAATGTATCAGAGAGAGAGAGAGAGAGAGAGAGAGAGAGTATACATGCATGTATTTTATAACCTATTAACTGACATGTATCACCAATACTAATCTTTATTCTCTTATCTTTCAGGTAAGTATGGAGCGGCCCGCCAAGCCCCGCCCCGTTACGCGCCCACACCCACGCCCCTCACGCCCACACCGCCCACACCCATCGGTAGGTCTTGACATGTAGTGACTGTGTACTACACCCAGGTCGGCGGCCTACACAGGATACACTACCGTCTGTTGGTGCTAAGTTCAGTCTTTAGTTGGCCGTTTACAGGTACAGTATCTCTCTCTCTCTCTCTCTCTCTCTCTCTCTCTCTCTCTCTCTCTCTCTGAGGACTCAAAATGCAAGAACTAGTTACAGTACATCCTACAACTGAAGGAACTCAATTATATATTTTTTTAAGATTCATGTAAGGATCAAGTTCTCTCAGTAGTAGTAGTAGTAGTAGTAGTAAGGTAAGTAACGAACCATTAATGATAAATTTTGTACTAGGATTTTTTCAGAAATTTTCAAGGCTTCTGGTACAAATTTTTCGATGTAATGGAGAGTGAAAAAGGTAGAAAATATCCCAAAATTAGAATACCTAAAAAAAAATCGATAAATTTCTCATAAATTTTCAGGGGGTGACGGCCATCGCTACCCACACTATGCACACGAGGGGGATAAATTACCTCACTCATTATTGGATTTGGGGTTAATTTTTTCCTTTTTTTTACCAATAACCAACGATATAGTGAAAAAAAATCACTTTAATTAGTTCATCTGAAATTTTGGTGGATAGTGATCATTATATACCTGTAAATTGTACTTGGGGGTATTAGTTAATTATTTTACTAACTTTGGAAAATGATTATATTTTGTTATTATGTTATATGGTCTTAAATAGCCCACAGAACCATTGACTTACCTGTTTTAATGTCTTGTTTGGTCGAAGTCAATATTTACAGAATGTCTTCTTGATATTATTACGATTATAATTTGTTTATTTGTATTATATTTTTGTTGTTGTTGTGTTTGTTGTTTCTGTCGTGTATGAAAACATCCCATTTGAGGTTAGGTTAGGTTAAAAAGATTCAGTAGGGAAATGTCACTAAATTGTTTTGTTTTGTAGTAAATGTGTAAATTAGATGGTGTGTGTGTGTGTGTGTGTGTGTGTGCGCTTCTTATCTCGTGCTGTGAGAGGAAGCAATTAAGACAACTGTTGATAATTGTCTGGTCAGTGCAGCGAGGAGATAGCAGATAGTGGATAGTCTCTCTCAATCTCATTTCGTTTTGAACTCTTCCCTTCTCCTGCGATTTATTCCGTCTTGTTGAACTTTAATTCGAACCCAACCAGAGCCGGCCAGACCCACCCTGATCCATCTAGAACAACCCCGACCCATCCAGAGCCAACCAGAACAACCCTAACCCATTCAGACCCATCCAGACCAACCCTAACCCATTCAGACCCATCCAAACCAACCCTAACCCATTCAGACCAATCCAGACCCATCCAGACCCACCCAGATTCGCCCCGACTCGCCCCTCCATGTTCCAGACGTGTACCACAAGCTTGAGGATGCTGAGCTGTGTGTTGGGGGAGAAGCTCTTGTGTGGTGAGGGTAAGGGAGGGGAGAAGCTCTTGTGTGGTGAGGGTCAGGGAGGGGAGAAGCTCTTGTGTGGTGAGGGTAAGGGAGGCTCTTGTGTGGTGAGGGTGGGGTAGGGAGCTTGTGTGTGGTGAGGGGGAGGCCTGTGTGGTGAGGGTAAGGGGGAGAAGCTCTTGTGTGGTGAGGGTAGGGTAGGGAGGGGAGAAGCTGGTGAGGGTAAGGAGGGAGAAGCTGTGGAGGGTAAGGGAGGGAGTGTGGTAAGGGAGGAGAAGCCTTGTGTGGTGAGGGGGAGGAGGCTCTTGTGTGTGAGGGTCTGTGTGGTGAGGGTAAGGGAGGGAAGCTCTTGTGTGGTGAGGGTAAGGGAGGGGAGAAGCTCTTGTGTGGTGAGGGTCAGGGAGGGGAGAAGCTCTTGTGTGGTGAGGGTAAGGGAGGGGAGAAGCCCTCAGGTCTGGTGAACGCTGACAGCCAGACACTAAATTTGTCTGCGTGATCGTCGGAATGGATAACTGGTGTGTGATGGTGGTAGTGGTTGAACGATGGTGGTTGAAGGACTAAAGGATGGTGGTTGAAGGACTAAAGGATGGTGGTAGAGAGGCTGAAGGATGGTGGTAGAGAGGGAGAGTAAAAAGGAAGAAGAGGAACAGTAGAGAATGACGAGGGTGGTGGATAAAAGGGGGAAACAGAAATAAAAAAACTACTGTAGGTAGAAGGGTGAGAGAGGGAGAGAAGAGAAGGGGAGGGAAGGGGAGAGAGCAGACTGTGTGGGGAACATTGGGGAGGATGGGATGTTGTAGTCAGGGAACACAGCCGCTTCACACCCTGGGTAGGCATGTAGCAGGTGTTATCTCTCCAGGCCTCAATACACCAGGGAGGAGGAGGAGGAGGAGGTGGGGGGTGAGGGAAGAAGAGGGTGGGTGAGGGAGGCAGTGATCCTGAAGCTTCTGATTTCACTCCTAAATTAATTTTCTTCACCCCCAAAACCAGGAATTCGAGAGAGAGCCCATCTAGTTACGGTAGAGTCACACTGCAATTTCAACTGAATTATAACTTACCATGTTTGTGTTGGAGCTTTTATAGAGAACCAGGTAGATGGGTTCTCACATATCCAGTTTAGGGTGGAAGTTAATGTGCCTTTTTTTTTTTGAGAATGATTGAGTGTGTGGGGTGGGGCAGGGGCGGGGGTGGGGGTGGGGTGGGGTGGGGTTCAGGGCGACACCAACACATTGTCTACATCCCTCGCCCACGCACCTCTATTATTATACATCACATCCATCTCGATCAGCTAGAACACTGTCAGCTCTAACCTAACCCTGTCCTCCCTCCTTCCTCACTCTCCCTCCTGAGAGAACACTATACCCCCACTAACTAACACTGCTCTAGCGTGTGCCGTGTATTCCCTGCCTCCAACCATTCTCCATCACCCACACTCTCCTCCTTTCCCACCACGCCCCTTTCTTTCTCACTACCCCCCTCCTTTTTCCCTCCTTCACCAGTGGGGTGCTCCTCAACTAAGAGGGGCCCCACCAGTAAGAGCACCCCGTCCTCTCCACGATCTGTCCCTCCCCCACTCATCCCGCCTCTCCCTACACCCCTCCCCTTCACCCCGCACCACCCTTCCCCCTCCCCCCGAAGCCCACACCCACCCCGCTGATAAAGTGGATTTAAAACGTTTATTCAAATAGGAGAGAAAGCGCGGGCTGAGCTGTGTCGGCCGAAATAGAAAATGGCGTGAATTTATGTTCGGGAGTTACCAGTCCAAAGTGTGCTTGTTGCGAGCCTGGCGTGTGTACTGCTGTGTGTGCCAGAGATGTGTACGTGTACTGCTGTGTGTACCAAAGGTGTGTGTGTGTGTGTGAACGTGTTGTACTACTGTATGGCTAGGGGTATGTACAGTACGTGTTGTATTGTAGTGTGTTTTAAGAATGTATACAATAAATGGGTTGTACAGTTAACATTGTTATGTACTCTACTGCAGTATGTACAAAGTGTATATACTGTACATATAATACACCTCTATTACTGTGTATAGCAGGAGGTACAGTATATATATAAAAGTGCTATACTCCTGGGATATACACATTCCATGCATATACTTTCCATGTAAAATATACGATATCGGGCTTCTGTGTGCAATTCAATGAGGAAGTTCATTGGTGGAGATGAGTGTGTCTGTCCGAATGTTTTTCTATGGACGACAGTGAATGTTATTTTATTTATTTTTTCCCCAGAATCATTTCAATCTTGTCTGGAAGCAACATTTTTGTCAGCGACTTGATTTTTTTATTTCAGTAAAAGTTTATATATATGAATAAGTAGTTGCATATATGACTGAATAATGGGAGTCATATGAATATAAAAATGAATTATATCAATCAGTTATATGTATAAATGGCTAGAAATTACTGAGTTGTTAGTCATATGTATATAAAAATGGTTGTATTTATATTTGACTTTGGTTAGCCAGTTGTTTAGTCATATATATTTAAACCCTTTATAGAGTTTTAATTGTTTCATATAAATTAAACTAATTTTTGTTAACTTTTCTGTCTGTATGTCTTGAGTTATCGACGAGTTATATTATCGACACAGTTTGGTATAGTGACTCCTGATAACAGAACGATAGAACCTCACTCTAAGCTCGACCTCAAACATGCTCCAACCACGAACTATCCCCAAATGCTCCCTGTCTCCAAATGCTCCTTGTCTCCAAAAGCTCCCTCTCCCCTAATGCTCCCTCTCCCGAAATGCTCCCTCTCCCCAAACAATTCCTCGTCCCCCATAGACTGGGCGTGGGGAGGAAGGAGAGAACGACGCCAGCCACCACTGTCTTAATCTGGGGGAGGAAGGGAAGTTACGACACCATTCATACACTTTAAAGCTGAACTAGAAAACGAAATTCCCCAACGACCCACATGCCGAAAAAACAGCCACCATGAGAAGCTACGACATTAGGAATTTCTTGGGGTAACTTGAAAAATGGGGAGTTTTTTCTCTTCATCAGCCCAATTTTCCTCCTCGGGTGAGAGAAATTGGGTGAGATGAAGCGTTTCTTATGTCAAGGTGGGTGAGGGAGGGTTATCTTACCTTATGAGGTGGGTGAAGGAGGGTCTTCCTTTCTGCTGCGCCGCCTTCTGTGTGAGTCCCACTGGAGATGTACACAGGAGGGAAGTGATGACATTATCGTGTGTGAGAGTGTCAATACGGTTCACTTAACCAATACCTGACGTCAATACAGCTCACTCGCCCAATACTTGACGTCAGCACGGTTCACTCGCCCAATACCTGACGTCAGCACGGTTCACTCGCCCAATACCTGACGTCAGCACCGCTCCCTCACCCAATACCTGACGTCAGCAGGCTCATTTAATAAACAAGTGACGGTAGAAAGTTTAGTTCGGCAATTAAGAGCGTCAGGACATTGAACTAAATTGATACCAGAATTCAGTGTGTTTTAATTCAACGATTTTCCGTTTTAAAGATGTTTACTCTCACAATATATAGAACTGTTAGATAAGACAATTAATACGTACGAGCCTTTACCACGACCCAGGCGGCAGGTGTTGAGGGTGTACGAGTGTCTCCTGGTATACTAGGTACTAGGAGGAGGAGGTGGGGGAGGGTGATGAAGGAAGGAGGAGGAGGAAGAAAGGATGAAGAAGCCCGCTGCCTCCTGACGGTGCTGTGCCACGGGAAGGAGGGTTCTTAATAGCTGGGAAACCACCAGGATATAGGAGGGGCTGGAGGAGAATCAGCCGGGTCTTCCTCAGCCTCGCCTTCAGGCACAGTGAGTGTAGAATGAAATTAGGATAAACGACCTCGCTTTCGTTTTATCTCACGACAGTAGATGAGAAAATGTGGCGACACGACAAGAAGGTCATCGTGGTAGGGCGGGGGTTGGAGGTCGGGAGGTGGGTGGAGGTCGGGAGGTGGGTGGAGGTCGGGAGGTGGGTGGAGGTCGGGAGGTGGGTGGAGGTCGGGAGGTGGGTGGAGGCCGGGAGGTGGGTGGAGGTCGGGGGGTGGGTGGAGGCCGGGAGGTGGGTGGAGGCCGAGGGGTAGAGTTTTTTTTTGTCTTACGCGGCACAAGTATTATGTATTACCAGAAACCACGACTTAACTAGAATCATTAACTACCCTGGTTCACTAACTACCACGCAACACTAACTACCACGGATCATTAACTAACCTGGATCACTAACTACCCAACTACCCCCTGGTCACTAGTAAGGTGTAAGTTGTCATCAGGAGACACAGGTGCCTCTTTAACCCCGTTACTACCATCTAACACGAACACCAAGAGTACATTTTGAGGCGGAATTTTTTACCTGTTTGTCTAATTAACGAGCGGCTGTCACGTGCTCCAGTTTACCTGCCTTACCGAGCTAATGAGACACAGGAAATATGAGGTCACGTGAAGAATAGCCACCCCAGATTACTTCACTTGATCAAATAAAAATTCCTGTTGCTTAACGTTAATAAAATCTAACCTAACTCTAACGTAACCTAACCTAACGTAACCTAACGTAACCCAACCTAACTTGACTTAGCCTTACCTTACCTTACAAATAATTATATATTTAACCACCAATTGAAATAAAATAAAGTTGCCTAATCTTCAGGTGATCCGAAAGAAAACAAACACGTTAGGCAATTGAGCAACAAGATTAAACTAACTACTAACTACCCAATTCAATGAATGACGCCACTTTTAGCAATCTCGGGGTAACTGAAATTCTATATAGCAAAAGGTCGTCGTTCAGTAGTCAAATTATCCATCTTTAGCGAGTCATATAGATTTCTTTTGTTATTGTTGATATTTTGACAGGAAAATCACCATTATTAAGGCACTAAAGATTCGTAAGTGTATTAAGACATTGACTTAAGAGTGACTTTAATGGGGTAATCTGGCAGCGGAGAAGAAAGTTTTATATTTTTATTTTTATTTTTTTTTCTGATATTGATGATTTTGTCACGAATTTCAGTGTTTAAGTTAGGGAATTAATATGAGTCCTTGTTTGTACTGTGTAAAAAATAATACTGTTTAGCGTTACGTTGAGTTGTTAGATCTAAGACTAATTAACCTGTGTTGATAAAAGTACAGCGAGGTGAGGTTAAAAGACTGTCACTTGTCGGTAATGTTAACTAGGAGTGTTCATGATAATATTTTAGGTGTATTTTTCTATATTTTTTAGTGAGGGAAGTAAAAATATGTGTTGTCAATGTTGTAAGTCTCGTTTGTACTGGGGTTTTTTAAGTGGTGTTGGCAGTGGTGTTGGAAGTGATGCTCCTATGCCTTATTACGGATAAATTGGTCGATTATTTCTGATTATGAACCAAATTGAGCCGCTGTAATATTTCTTCGTAATTTTCATCTTTTTTTTTTCCCACTAAGCTCTCCCATCGGTGCGTGTAATATGCTCTCTGGGTACATAAACTTGATGGGAATTAAAGACACACGCGAGGAAATGATGGATCATACACGGAAAACAAACATACACACACACACACATATAGGTACACACAAGTACATACACACACACACACACACAGCCTACATTCTGGTGTCTACAACGATGTACAGAAAGAGGAATACGGTAGAACAGCGTTAACTAAGGAGGATCCAACTTGACACTACTAAACGAGACGAGATATTGGGAGTAGCCGCTTCGATTTAGTTATTATTACAACCTCAAGAGTTTTGGTGGTGAAGAAGGTAGTTTAGATGGTGATCAGAGAGGTTAATACTACATGGTGTGATGATGGTGATAGTTGGAAAAGAAGCGGTAAGGTAATCACATTAAATATTCCATAGTTTCAACTCGCTATAGTTTTAGTAGAAATTATAGTGACAGTTCGATTTGTTCATCGGGCCTAATACAACCTTAACCTAACCTAACCTAACCTAACCATTAAGATTAGTGCCTAGTCTTAATGGGGTTTATTCCTAATGGCCCTTAGTTCAAATGAGCTTCTCTCCCAATGGCCCCCAGGTCTTATGGACCCTAGTCCTAATGGCCACCAATATTATCATGGCCCGGTTAGGTTGGGGCCGATTAAGACTCAGTGAGGCCCAATTGACCTGCCACCGAAATAAAACTACCTGACGCTCTGGAACAAGGCATCGACGGTGTTTTTACGCTGGTGGTGAATGCGAGGTGGTTAAACGCGAGCTGTCAGAGGCTGAAAGACAGTTGCACATGTATGTTAACTTTCCTAATCTCACATTGAAAGAATAAGCAGATTGTGTGTATATCTTGCTGTGGCTGTAAACAAAAAGAACAAAGACTAATAATAATGAAAAGGGGTTTACAGTATTTATGTTTTCGTGGTATTGTGCCTGAGCCGTCTAGGAGCGAGGTTATTCTGGGAAAATGGCCATTGTTAATATCCTGGAGGCAGCGCATGGCTCCCCCCCACCAGAGTCAGAACACACATGTAAACACGGGGCATACCAGAGGGGGGGGTTATGCTGTATAGGAGAAAGTCGAGGGGTAGCCTTTGATATGATCCACTCCACTTCTGACCCCACTCTTGACCCCTGACCCACTCCTGACCCCAGACCAACCCCTGATCAACTCCTGACCCCTAACCCACTCCTGACCTCTGTCTTCTAACCTACTCCTGACTCTTAATCCACTCCTGACCCCTGATCCATTCCTGACCCCCTGATCCACTCCTGACCCCCTGACCCACTCCTAACCCCTGACCCCTCCCCACTATGAATACAACACTACCATCTCCACATCCAATTTAAATAAAACTCAAGGTTTATGGAGTTTAAAATGTTTGCCATCTGATAGTATCATTTGTATTCCTAAAATACCTCTCTCTATTGGACTCCAAATTTCCCTTTCCCGAAAACCAAAAACAAAATAAAAAACAATCGAGTATAAACATCCTTTGTAAATATTATTCAAGAGATAAGGGATTTTTAATGTTTATTATCGGGCAGTATTATTTACAGACCAAACATATAAATTTTTTTTTTTACTACAATTCCGCTCTTTAAAATATAAGTATCAGGGTATCAACGTCACATCCTTACGTAGACCTAATTAACGAAAGCATGTACTTTACCTGATACCTGAGCAATAGCCTGATAATATTGTCTTCATATCAGATAAAATGAAACGAAATTACCGTCCTAAAAATTAATACGAGATAGATAAGCATCGCGTTTTATTCATTCCTCTTTTGTTGTTATTATTCATGAACTTTAATACAGTTGTTCACAGTGTAGGGAGGGAGAGAGGGAGGGGTGACCTTAACGATAATGTGGAGACAGTTTAATTAGTAGTTTGTGAGATATATGATTGTGACATAACCAGCTGTTGTAGAGAGGGGGGGGTGTGGTATGTTGGTTTGGGATGGATTGGTGACTTGGAACGGTGGATTGGTGTCTTGTAAGGTGGATTGGTGTCTTGGAACGGTGGATTGGTGACTTGTAAGGTGGATTGGTGACTTGTAAGGTGGATTGGTGACTTGGAACGGTGGATTGGTGACTTGGAATGGTGGATTGGTGACTTGGAATGGTGGATTGGTGACTTGTAAGGTGGATTGGTGACTTGGAATGGTGGATTGGTGACTTGTAAGGTGGATTGGTGACTTGGAATGGTGGATTGGTGACTTGGTGGATTGGTGACTTGGGTGGATTGGTGACTTGGAATGGTGGATTGGTGACTTGTAAGGTGGATTGGTGTCTTGGAACGGTGGATTGGTGACTTGGAATGGTGGATTGGTGACTTGTAAGGTGGATTGGTGACTTGGAATGGTGGATTGGAACGGTGGAATAGTGACTTGGAATGGTGGGTTGGTGACTTGTAAGGTGTATTGGTGACTTGTAAAGGTGGAATGGTGACTTGGAATGGTGGATTGGTGACTTGTAAAGTGGGATGGTGACCTGGAATGGTGACATGTAAAGGTAGAATGGTGACTTGGAATGGTGTCTTGGAACGGTGGAATGGTGACTTGTAGGATCATAATACAAGGTAGTTACAATCATATATCAAACGCCTTATTCATACTAGATACAACTATACCGTTAGACAGTATAATATAAACGTCATCTATTTTATATAACCCGGAACTAATACCGTTTTTTATTTAACCCCCAAATATTATGGAGAAAAATTTCACAGTGAGAATATTTTACGACGTTTGAGGCTTATGAGAATTGAAGGTATATAATGAAAGAGTAATGAAAAAAGAATAATAACACTAACTCCTGAAAGCGGAGAAAAAAAAATATATTCTAGATCAGTTAGGGGGTGGAGTGAAGGTTACCTGAGGCACAGAAGCTAGCATGTAGTATAATCAGGTGAATGTAATCAAGAATGTACATAGTAGGTAAATATTTATGTACATGTAAAGCTACTTAGACAATAATGAAGTATACTATTACATTTGTTCATAAGCTTGTGTGGGTGTGGGTGTGCGTGTGTGTGTGTGTGTGGGTGTGTGTGTTTTTGTGTCTTGTAGCATATGTACGTTAATGAGTTTTGAGTGTAATTTACTATTATTGCTTGTGTCATGTGTTGATATCACGCCTTGATATTTCCTGGGTCTTGTTTGTTGAATATGAATCCTGTTTCAGCCGAGTTACGAGTCATAGTTGGAATTAATTCTGTTTACATGTGAATACGTGAGGTTTTTTTTTGCGAATACAGATCTGTTTCTCACCTGTTGGTATTATTATTTTTATTATTATTATTATTATTATTATTATTATTATTATTATTATTATTATTATTATTATTATTATTATTATTATTATTATTACGTCACTGTGTTATGCTGTTGTCATAGTAACTGTTGGTAGGCAGCTGTGTGTTGTTCAGAGTGATATATTATTTTAATTAGAAATTATTTTAATTACTCGTGTGAGGAATGCTCGGGTACCTGTCATCCCAGCCCCCCCGCCTTCCCTCAGTTAACATTCCTCCTCTCCCTCAATTTCCATTCCTTCCCTCTCTCACTTTTTCCTTTCTTCCTTTCACCCCCTTCCTCCATAAATTTTTGCCTCCCACAGTCATCCCTCCACTTCTCCTCCTCCTCCTCCTCCTCCTCCTTCTTCCCACTTCCTTCCTCAACTCTTCCGTAACTCACCCATCAACTTATCCTCCCTCTCAACTTTTTCTTCTCTCCTTCCCTCCTTTCTCCAAATTTTCTTCCCCCTCTTCCCCAACCTTCCCCGCTCCCTCCACAACTTTCCCCGCTCCCCTCCACAACTTTCCCTCCCTCTCTCCTCTCTCCCCTCCCTCCCTCACCTAGCTCCCTATATCTCCCTCCTCCCTCCCCCAACTCCTCCCTGCTACCCCTTGTGTCTCCATTACTGTCACGCTCCTTCCCACCCCACCCCCCATCACCACCCTCCCTCACCCCACCCCTCACCCCTCATCACCCCCACCCCACCCCTCACCCCTCACCCTCCCCACCCCCTCACCCCTGTCTGTCTGGGCTCCCAAACTCTTCTAGATGGACCGTAAAACCCCAGTGATGCAGACGGACGTGGCCAATATCCTACCCCCCCCAATTGTCTGTCTGTCTGGGAGTGAGAGAGGGAGGGAAGGAGGGATGTTTATGAATATATCTATGTATAATAATATATGCGTGTTTATGTATGTATGCAATGAATTTATATGAATGCAAAGTGTATATGTAAGCAATGTATGCATAAATGTATTTTGTGTTTGTAGAAGGATAATTCTTTGAGCGTGGGTGTTGTTGGGGGTGTAGGTGTAGCCTTTGTGTACATTGTTATATACCGGATACACACCCACACACACCCACACACATACCCACACACATACACACACAGACACACACTTCTCGAACGCTATAAGCACTATGTAATCTGAAAAAAAATGAACGAAGAATCTGAAATTATTCCCAGATGACAAACACCAATTCTGTCCCTTCTCACATCCATCGTCATGCCCAGGTGTCCGAGAGGTTGTTGGTATTAAGTGTGTACATGTTTATTACTCTTGGATAATGAAATCAGATCACATTAACTTAAGGAATACAAAAAACAAGTATCAAGTAACTAAAACATGTTGTATCTGGGGACGTTGTGTGTCAGACCATATTCCAATGAGCTCAGTAAGGTTGAAACTTTGGAAATTAAATGAGTAAAATTGGGTAATGGTGTTTTTTGGGGAAAGCTAAAAAAAACAGAGGAATTGGATTGAATATGGAATTATAACCCAAATTACAGTATATATAAATGTTAGATCAGTGAATTAAAGAGGAAAAAAAGAGAACAGCAGTGTATTGAATTTCAGGAACTAATATTAGGAAGTGTGGGTAGGAGGGAAACTTACAGGGCAGGGGAGAAACTGGGGCGGGGTGGGGGGACTTGCAGGGACAGGGAAGAAACTGGGGTAAAACTACATAGATTATAAAGAGAAAAAAATGAACTGGGGGAGAAAATTAGTCACAGGAAGTCAGGTTTATAAAGAACACCACTTAAGTTACTGAAAGGGAATTTAGACGGGTTATAGGTAACTTCTGGGGGGGGAGGTGGGAGGGGTAAATTATGATATATCAAGAGACGATGAGAAGAGACAATGCAGGAAGATATACGGGGGATGATAACAGGAATAGGGTAAGACTATGTAACAAGGAAGGGGAATAAGATAAAAAGTGAGGGAAAAAATAGTTTGATTCATTATGTATAAGAACTGGATGATGTCAGAGATAGAGTTATGGAACGAAATTGACATCAAAATTAAACTACCGCTTAGAGAGAGAGAGAGAGAGAGAGAGGATGAGGATTTAAGGAGATACTACTAAAGATAGAAGTGAAAAAAATGGAAGGTAGGACAGCCATCGAGACCATAGAGAATTGATAAAGACAACGCGAAAACATTTGGCTTGGTGGGCAGTGGTCGCCAACCCTCAGACAAGATGGCTCTAAGATTGATTGACCCGTATTTATGACTGTTCATTTTGTCGAGAAAATACGTTTAGCCTGAGAATTAGAACCAGTTGTCGGGGGAGGGGGGGCAACACACACACACACACGCACACACACACGCACGCACGCACACACGCACACACACACACACACACACTGAAGCTGACATGTAAGCCAATCACCAGCCGTCTAAGAGGTCAAGCTAAGGTGTTTTGATGATGCTTGACGTATATACAGATTAGTAGTCTCTTAATTATGGTGTTTGTGTGTGAGAGTTAACATTGTCTTATTGTGTGAGTCGTGTATATAACAGTACTATAATCGGGTCGTATAGTCTCCTTATATGATTGTGTTTATAGTTTGAGGGAGTGAGTATTTTCAGGTGTTTTTATGGTGTCGTTAAAGTGTTGAGGGTGGCATCTATACCTCTCATTGTCTGCCGCCCATCTGTCTCCTGCCGCCCATCTGTCTCCTGCCACCCACCACCAGCCTACCACATACCACTACCACCCACCACCTCATACCACAAGTCTTCCACCACCACTTCTACTACTCTTCTTCTTTTCCTCTCCCAACACCTCCCTTCCATCTTTTCCGCCACCATTACGTCCTCTCCCATCTCATTTTATCACCACAGACAACATCTCATGTGTATTCTTTTCCATTGTCGTAATTCCTTTGTTTTCCTCTTCTTTACCCTTCCATCCACTTCTTCCTATTTTTACATCGACATTTCTCCTTCATAACCTCTCCCAACCTTCTCTTCCTTTCCCACTTACTTCAAGTTCCTATACCCTCTTCCTCATCTTTGACTTCCCTTTCCTTCATTACTCCTCACCCTCATCTCAATCTTCACACCGCCTCCCTCCCTTCCTCTCCTTTCATTTCCATCATTCATTGTCCTTTTTTTTTTACTTTCCCTTTTATTCCCTCTCGTTTCTTGACCATTACCACACTAAATATATTTCTCTCCTCACACTCTCTTCCTCCTTACCTTCCTCTCCCCTTTCACCATATTCCTCTTCTTCCTCTCCTCCTCTCCTTTTACTTCCACTCTCCCACCACCTCCCTTCCCATCTTCTCCCCCTTCCATGACCACTTTACCAGGCGCCCTCCACCTTCGCTCTTCTCTCGGGGCTACATGGAAGTCATTTCGCTTTTATAGCCGGGACTCTGTGTGTGAATCCCTGGTGTTTGGCTCAGCCCGGGTTAGCCCACCCCCGGCCTGCTGTATTAGACCAAGAGACCCGAGGCTTACGGCACCACACATCATGGATTCTGTCTGTGTGTCTGTCTGTCTGTCTGTGGCTGTCTCGATCGCTGTGTCTATTTCGAACTCTGTGTCTGTCTGTCTCCTGCTTTATCTGTGTGTGTTTTGTATGTATTTCTGTCTGTGCTCACCCCCATCTCTATGTTTCTCTCTTTCACTGGAGAGAGAGAGAGAGAGAGAGAGAGAGAGAGAGAGAGAGAGAGAGAGCAAACTAACCTTCACTCGACACAGTTATGTTTTCGCTATATTCGTGGGTCGCATCATGAAGCATCTGGATCAATAGTATATTTGTGTGTGTGTGTGTGTGTGTGTGTGTGTGTGTGTGTGTGTGTCATTGCCAGGGGGGAATCTAGTTGCTCCTGTAGAGATTAATTAAGTTGTGTGTGAAAGGTGTGCCTGAGATGACTGTGAACCAGCTTAGGCTGGATTAGATTAGGTTAGGTTAGGTTATTACTTAAACCTAACTACGATTACGTTCACGAATCGACTTACGAACTATGAAAACGTTAATTTATTTTTCTACTCAAACCTGTACTTTTATATATATATATATATATATATATATATATATATATATATATATATATATATATATATATATATATATATATATATATATATATATATATATATATATATATATATAATATAATTTTTTAATGATAACTCTTAAACAAAAGAAAATTCACATTATTTTATGTGTATTGAAAACAGATCCCCCAAAAGTTATAAAATTAAATATTGGTTCACAGTGTTGCAAGACCCCTGACCCCCAGAGTGAGAGGGTGAGTGGGGGGGAGGGGAAGGACTGTCGGGTGGGGGAAGTGAGTGGAGCAGGGTGAGGAGGATGAGAGGAGGGAGGAACGTCGGGAAGGGGAGGAGAGGGGTGAGGGAGTAAGGAGGGACAAAGGAGGAAGGGGTATGAGGGGAGTGGGGTGGGGAGAGGAGGATGAGAGGAAGACGGACCGTGGGGGGAGGTGGAGGGGCTGGCTCAAAACTTCCTCCAGGTGATTGAAAGTTTGTCAATCTCTGGAGGCCAATTTACTGTGACACTTAACAACGCTGATGACCTCCGTGTAAGTCTTGTCCTTAAAATTCTATATCTGATTAGAATAACTTTTTTGTTTTTATTGTTGTGCTTCTTAATTCGTAGCTGTTTTTGTTTATACCCGCCACTCAACATATAAAGCTAGTGAGTGGTAGGGGACTATAGAATTGCTGTCTCTCTGTCTGTCTCTCTGTCTGTCTGTCTGTCTGTCTGTCTGTCTCTCTGTCTGTCTGTCTGTCTGTCTGTTTATTGGCTCAAAAATTTCATTGCCGTTTATCACACATCGAAGACACATTTTTTCATCAGCTTTGGAAGATAATTAATAAAAGATACATTAATGGTTTATTCTTCTTCTGGGTTTTGAGGTATTGGGTATACAGTATATATGTCCCATGGGTGTGTGTGTGTGTGTGTGTGTGTGTGTGTGTGTGTGTGTGTGTGTGTCAGACGGGTGTTGTTGTGTATTATCTGTTTTATTCTTTTACTTTTTTTTTTACTTTTTCATGTTATTTTTTCCTTTGTTTTCTGTATATATTTGTTTTCTGTTTTTGTTTTCCTTTATTTTTTTATTTATTTTTTTTTTAAATTTGTTTAGGTTTTATTTTTTCTCGTCTATTTTTTCTTTTTTAACTTTCTTTACTTTTATTTTATTTTTTATTTGTCATGTAATTTTAAATTTTTTCTTTCTTTTTCTTCCCTACAATTTATTTATTGCCCCCTTTCTCAATTTTCTTTTTTACTAGTTTTTATTTTAATTTTTTAACCCCCAAAAAAAATCTTCCTTTACGTTTTAATATTAACTAAAAGATCAGTCAGTTCCCAGGCCAGGCATCTTCCCCGTCTTGGATGCCCCGTATCGCGTTTCTTTTGTTTCCTCGTCTCCATCGTCCAAAGTTTCCCTAGCTAGAATATATTTTTTCCCTATATTTTTTTTTCCACCCTTGCAAATACCAAGGCAGGGATTCATACTTTATGTTGAGTGCTGGGGAAGGAAGAGTGGAGGCAGTAGAGTGCTGGTATAGTTGAAAGAGCTTTTTGAGGGTCGTATTGTGGTGGTCCATTCGCTGGGTTGACTCTCACGGGGACTGAAGCTTAACCTGACGTAATTTAACGTAAAAATAGTTTAATGTAATAACTGGGTTTTATTTTCAGCTAACCTTAAAGAATTCCAAACCCAACCCATCCCAACCCAACCTAACCCATCCCAACCCATCCCAACCCACCCCAACCCAACCCAACCCACCCCAACCCAACCCAACCCACCCCAAACTCACTCCAATAATTTCGGCTTCCATTAACGTCTTAAATGTAAATTAACTCACAATCGCCAAAGATCTTTTTAGCTCGATGGCCATAGAGAGGCGGGCGATCAAGTATAGGGGGGGGGAGGAGGAGAGGTGGGGTGAAGGGAGGGGAAGGGAGAGGAGGTAGAGTGGATGTTATGGGAGGGGAGGGGAGGTGGAGGGGGTTTCAGATGGACGGAGATTGATGATACTGCTTCTTGACGGCGGAAGGAGGAGAAGTGGGAGGGGGGAGGAGAATTTGTGGGAGGGGAAAAGGAGGAGATGGTGTGGTAGTGGAGAGGACTTGATGTGGGAGAGGAGTCGGGAGAGGAGTAATGTATATGGGAGGGATAGAAGTTGATGGCGGACACAGTTGACAGGGAGACACACAGTTGACAGGGAGACACAGTTGACAGACAGACACAGTTGACAGAGAGACACAGTTGACAGACAGACACAGTTGACAGGGAGGCACACAGTTGACAGGGAGACAGATACTTGACAGAGATATACCCTTGACGGCAGAGAATCACCCGTAATGAAGAACTAAATCCCAATTGAAAGAGATAATTGACAGAGAACAAGAACCTAATTGATGGTTAAACGAAATTGATGGCGCTAATAGTCAATTTTATTCAATGAGAAATATAGCCCATGGGAAGCTAAACACGAATGGGTTAAATAAATAGGGGATTAATGATTGATTGATGAATGGGGTGGTATAGTGGAATGGGGGATTGAAGATGAGGGGTGTAACTTTTGATTCTGAATGGGTGAGACGGATTAAGAAAGGAATTTAGGGAAACAGAATGGGGAGAGGTGTTGAAGATGATGATGATGATGAGGAGGAGGGAGATAAAGTGATAATGGGGGAGGGGGGAGCCTAATGAATGGGGAGGGGGACTAAACTGGAGTAGGGGTGAATGGAGAGGTGGGATTAAAGACTGGAGATTAATGAATGACAGTGAACGGAGGGGGTAAAAATGAAGGAAGATTTTGAAGATTAGATGAGACGAAATGACTGATGATGACTGGAGAGATGAAATAGGAGTTTAAGAATGAGGGATATAAGTGAAAATTCATGAGGGAGATGGAGATGAGGAAGAAAGAGGTTGTAATTAAGACGGCAAGAGGATAAAGGAGGTAGATAGTGGGGTGAGCAAGAAAGAGAGAGAGAGATGGGAGGTGAGGCAGTACAGGAAGTGAGGGAGGAATACCTGTAGGAACACTCACCTCCTTCAGGATAGTAAAGATCTGTTGTGGTGGTTCCTAGTAACAAGTAAGAGGCGCCCCCGTGACCACTTCACAATTAGTCGATCACTGTAAGAGAGGATATATCCCTTCCTTAATAGACCTCAATATGGGGCTAGATATGTCTCGCCAACCATAAGGAAGAGAACATCACGAACTAGAGTGATGTTGGAGGGTGAATAACACAGGTGTTGTGGTTGTAAACAGAGGCGAGGTAGGAGGTACTACACTAGTAACTTATGGTGATGTTGGTAGTAAAGTGGAGCTTGGGCAACATGTTCGCTCACATAAACAAGCCTTCATTTCCAGGTATGATGCCCTGCCACCATAACTGAGGCTCTGTGTGACTGTTAACTGGTGCTGGCATGACCTTTATAACACACACACACACTCACTCTACACACACACACACACACACACACACACACACACACACACACACACACACACACACACACACTCTACACACACACACTCTATACACACACACACACTCTATACACACTCGTCCTCTGCTGAATCGCTAGAATACAGAAAATGAAATTATCTCTGGATGTTCATTGAAACTAGCATCATGATAGTAAAGTTGAGAGTAAAGAGCTTTAGATGATTACAGTTGGGTGGAACAATAGTGACACACACACACACACACACACACACACACACACACACACAGACACGAACTCAGAGCTGAAATTTGGTAGGGAGGTGCGGGTGATCTAAGGGAAATGGTTATATACTATCTCTCCTGTCCCTCTTCAGTGTTTATTCCTATGTCTTACGGCATCGTGTTTCTCCTAACATAATTGTCCGTGTCCCGTAAGCAGTCTCACACACACATACGCGTTCTTGTACGTTTATAATCACCCCGCGGTTTGTTTCGATCCAATATGGCAGGCCAATCGTTTCTATGGCAACCTATAGAGTAAAATATCCCCTGTAACATGCTCAGTGTCTCAGTGTGGTCTTAACGGTTGTAGAGAGGGGATGTGTGTTGTCTGGTCGCGGCTCTGCGCTTTTACCGACTCCTACATCAATAATATTCTATTGTAGTGAAAGTGAGGAAAACAGAATTGCTTTTATAATGATTTGATTGTGAAGACAGAGCAAAAAGTACGCTTAGTGAAGATGAAATTAGCGAGAAACTAATCCTGTGGTGAAATATAAGACCGGTAAAAATATCATCGTACATTATTGACTTTAGCAGGCAAAGATTATGCAAGTGACGTCATATCGTGTCACTTTCAATGCTAGATATCACGGTAAGTAAAATGCAATGTAATTTTTAGCCCTGCCTGTATTATGCCTACAAATTTTCTGTGTCTACCTTCCACTTTACACCTCTCAGTGGACCTTTGTATACCCTTAGGATATTTATGAACTCTAGGATCCCCGTTGAACCCTGTAGGAAGCTCATTGAATCCCTTAGGCCCTACCGTGGCACCCCATGCGAGGTTCTGTGTTGGCTAGAGAGGAGGTGTGTCTGTGTAAGGCCTGGTTGAGGAAGCGAGTGCTGGAGAGGCGGGGTTGGGAATTAGTTTTACGAGGTTGAATCACTCCATTCTTCATGATAAAGATTTCTCGTGTGGAGGGAAAAATGGCTCTCGGAAAATGAATACGTGAGGGTTTATAAGGCTGGGTTTAGTGTGTGTGTGTGTGTTTGTGTGTGTGTGTGTGTGTGTGTGTGTGTGTGTGTGTGTTTTGATCACGATTTTAGGCTGCCAGATAGAAAAAAAAATAATTAATCGAATGGAAAAGATTAAAAGTATTGTGACAGAGTTTCTTGCTGTAACTACTGTATTTAATCTGTGATGTAGACGGTGGATTTGTATATATATATGTTTATCTAACCTCTGTGTCCACTTTACATGCAGGTGATAATTGATTTCCACCCACCCAGGACTATGTGATAGCTACGCAAAATGTATTCATTGTAATAAGATTTTTAAGGCTTTACAGTACGTGACCTTAGATGACCCGTCCAATGTTTGTTTTTTTCGATCGTGGGGAATGTGTGTATTTGAGTCTGTGAGGAGTTGAGTATATTGACACCTGGTTATTGAAATATCCCTCGTGTGTGTGTGTTAAAAAATTCTGTGATTTATATACTTAATTTTCCTGACTTGTGTAAGATTTTTATTTATTTTTTTTTTTTTTTAGTTTGTCTTTTGTGAGATAAAGGGGCGAAACAAATTAAGATGTCTAGACTAACCAAGAAAATAGCCTTTGATCGTTTAGTTAAGTTCGGTTTAGTTGGTTATTATTGTTTATGATGTAATGTAAACAAACACACAGACAATTTCCCTCACCAATCAGGCCAGTTGATGTAGTGTTTCTTTGTAAATTTCAATGAAGATCGAAAATGCTAAAATAAATTGGGAACTTGTTTCTTAAATATAAATCAAACTTTAATTAATTCATAAAAGAAATCGGTAGTTGTTTACTTAAATTTCCCGCCTAAACTGACTACTGCTTTGTTTTGTTCATTTATTTATGAGTAAAATATTTTCATTTTAGGTCCGTATAATAATCGCTATTATATCCACTGTCTTCTACATAAGTTCCGGCAAATTATAATAAACCATTATTTCACTATGTCTTGATTTAGGGCTGCCAGAACGAGTAAAAAGGATATTGAAAATTAACAAAATATAGAAAATATATATCTTAAAGTATCATTTTATTCATTAATTCAGTACAGTGGATGATACCTTGTAAACATGTCACCTCTGTCTCGGGATATAATTGAATTAAAATCATCATCGCTGTACATCAGTTTCTCAAATTGTCTTTTTAAACTGACGAATTACATGATGTGACATAATTTAGGTTTTATTACGTAGAATTAGTCTTTTGGTTAGTTTAGCTGCGTAACTTTATTAAGGAATTAACGAGAATTTATTTACTGAATAATAGTTTTACAGCGGCTTCCTTTATACTGTGGGACTTGTGTAAAGCGAGAGGTTGGCTGCAGGTCGTCGACTGGCCTGGGCGCGCGCTGCTGTATTAAGGACCGTCATTTTCAACTATCAGCCAAAACAAACGAAATTGACAAAATCGTCAATTTAAATTGCCGTCATGGTTCACAATATTCCCTTGCGCTTTCACAATATTTTGGGGCTTTTCTGTTTTTGAAATTCAAATTGTTGGTCATAAATGATAAACACAGCGTTTACTGGCAACACCTCTGTATGTCACTATATTACCTGCTGCTCGGTCCTCCTCCCTAAGGAAACATTTGTAATATATATTTTAAGCAAATGTTGTTTACGAAATATGAGGCCGTGTTTACCTGGTGGGGATCAGCGCCTCGATGCCGCCATTACTATTAAAATTATGCTGATGACGTCATGGTCGGGCGCTCGCAGCGTGAATTCAGCCTGACAACTGGCATTAACATTATCGCTTTTGTCTAATTTTAAAGAATATTCAGAATGTTTTTACCAAATGTAAGCAATTAAAGAGTGTGTGGCGGATATTAGCGTGTCGTGCAGCAGGTAGCCTAGATTGTTGGACATTATCACTGGCGGTAGTGGCTGTGCCGGACCCCCTCCTCTCACGCAACTCTTCACTTATATATATAATTCCCTCCTTTATTAACACAGCTTTAAACACATTAATCACTTTTAATTGATGACTTCCAAGATGAATAAAAATATCTACCGGTTTGTATATTTGTTTGGTCTCCCATGAAGTGTAAAATATATTTATGTGTCTCTCAAAGTATTAGACTACGTAGCCTCGCGAGGAAAGAGTCAGATGTTCGATTCTCTACCGGAGTAAGGATTGGGTTCTCCCCTGTGTACATTAGCCGCTGTGTACTTAGTCATATGAGTATATACACTGTCGGGTGTGCTTACTTATGGTGGAACAATCCTTCGGTGGACTAGCAACCTGCTAAGGGGGATGGATCAACCTGGCACCAGCTATTGAATGCCAAGAAACGGTGGAACAGCTCCTAGCCAGCCACACTAGGGTAACTTGGTGTGGTGTATCTTTTAACTAACACCATCATACACACCTTACTAGCTGAACTCTAGGATCAAATCAGTTGTTACATCTTGGACAACTACATTGAATCCGCAATATTACAGTGTTGATCACGTTCTTTCAGCTGCACGCAAATTGTTAAAAACCATATTTATTTCATCTTCATTTGTTACGTGTTTGTGATGTTGTGTTTGTTTTATGCTAACTCGTCTTGACAATTGGCTGACGTAATCAATTATCTCACCTGCCAACAATGAGGTATGGTTGCTAGTTATCGTTATGTCATTGTATTACTGTGCTGAGGTAATGAACGAGTCGTGCTATTTAATGCGTTAAGTTTGTTCTGTATATCGTAAACATTATCGTTAGTTAATACGCTTAAGTTAAGGTTCATAGGTGTTAGTTAGCCCCCACATGTAAATGTTATATTGAGCGTTAACAGTAGCTAGCAGACATGGGGGAACGAGCGAGACCAACTTAATACCTCGTTATCCCTATAAACCTTTGCAATTTGGTGTTAGCGAGGATGTCCTTGTGGAGCTGATAACAGTTTAAGGGCCCACTCAGAGCAGCAGGTAGTACGGTCGTTAAGAGGAGGTCAACAGCCATTGCACTCTGGGATACTGTGTCAAGAATGCTGTCAGCTTCTAGGCCAAGTATTTTGTTTTTCCTGTTCTTTTCGTAATTTTGTTTTTCACGTTTATTTCATTAATACCTTGAGGCACAAGTCTCTCTCTCTCTCTCGTGCAATTATCTGTGTCTCATGTAAGCTTATGTTTATCTACGTATGAGTCACATGTTTGTTGTTGCCTCCTTCAGCGCGTGTGTCGTGTGACTCACCTGTGCCAGAAATCCTATGAAGCACAGTTTACTTAAGTTTGGGTCTCCTCACCAAAGTCCTTAAGAATTTGAGAAAGCGGAAGGTTTGGAAACTTTTAACAGTAATATTAAAGCTAGTTAAAGAATAGTGTTTGTGTCACTGTAAAGGAAAACGAATGAGTGAAAAATTATGAACTGGAAAAATATTATACAGGAGATCGAAAAGTGATGATTTTTTAGGGAGTTTCTCTGAATATTGAACGACTATGGGGTTATTGTTGTTATTTTTTTTATACGCTGTTGTTCATTGTCTTGTGGATTCATTGTGACGGATTCTCCTACGACGAAAGATATATTTGTCGTAACTGGTTGGGCGGCGAAGATGAGTTTATGATTTGGCACGTGGTAATGGCTCCTTGGGATAACGTCAGCAGCCACACAGTTACCAAAATCTTGACGTATTTCACCAATACAACACAACATTTCACCAACACAACATTTCACCAACACAACACAACATTTCACCAACACAACACAACACAACATTTCACCAACACAACACAACATTTCACCAACACAACACAACATTTCACCAACACAACACAACACAACATTTCACCAACACAACACAACATTTCACCAACACAACACAACACAACATTTCACCAACACAACACAACATTTCACCAACACAACACAACATTTCACCAACACAACACACTCCCTTCTCTCCAACTTCCTCCCTCTTTTCAATCTACGAGCCTAACTTTTTTTTGTCTTGTCTGTTTAGGAGTTACTATAAGGAACTTTTATTCTCTGCAGTTGGCTGAGTTTATGTTATAAGACTTGTACGGATAATTTAGGTCGTTATCGAACTATATAACTCAAATACGGTACTATGTACGCTGATTATTGGTTCATATACTGTAATTATAGTAAATTCTGTAAACGACTATATAAATTAAAAGTATATTAGTACTTTCTGGGTAGCGGAGGAAGGAACAGAACTTGTACTCCGGGAGAAGTTCTGAGGACATAGTACCCAAGATCTTTATGGTGCTCCAACACGCCTTATGATATCCTGGTCTTTTGAGAGCTGGCGGCGGAGAGCATGAGCGGTACACCCTGCCTACCATATCGTCTCCTTCCATAAGAGGGAATATTTCCTTCCGAGGGTTTGTATGAAGTAGAGCTCCGGTAGTGTGTGTGTGTGTGTGTGTGTGTGTGTGTGTGTGTGTGTGCTTCCTGGCCACGCTGGTGAGACGCTCCTCTTCCTCCTCCTCCTCTTACTCCTCCTCCTCCTCCTCCTCCTCCTTAACTGTGCTGGACCATAAAACTTGCTCCAGATTTGTTGGTTAGCAGAAGCTCACCTATAAACTGGCTCCAGCAATGGTGGTTATCTAAAATGAACCATTACAATAACTAACACAGTTGGTTAATTAGATATGAGGAACCACTTAAAATTATTTCAGCAGTGTTAGTGGTGGTGGTGGTGGTGGACGGCTAAAATGGCTGGAGGACTGTTGGTTAGCTGTGATGGATAACGCCACTATTGTTGTTTAGCTGTGGTTGACCAAAAATAGCTTCAGCTGGTTTATTTAACGGATGGACCACAAGATGTTCCCTAAACTCTTGGCTGTGATAGACCACCAAGACCTCGGGCAGATCCCAACCACTGGAAATTAGGGTGACACATTTACAATTAATAACCACTGTGCTTGTGAAGGGCGGGAGCTTAAAGCGCTGGTGTGTAGGGGAGAAAAATACAAGCCTCAGGAGGATGTGTATATCTGGGTGCTGGAAACTCTGGCCACCGAGATAATGTGGACGCCGGCGTTGGTTTATGTGCTTGAGGTTGTCTTGTGTGTTAGGGCTCCCCGCTCAACGCCACGCCACACCGACCTCTCTCCCCTCCCCTCCTCCCACGCCACACCGACCTCCCTGATCCCTCAAAGTTGGTAAAGAAACTAATCCACAGGACACAACCTTCTCGATATTTTACCCAGATTGACCTTGGCTGAGCGAGAAGTCTGGTTTAAGGATAATATAGCTTGAGATAAGATTTGTCCAGTCCAACTTATTCCTGCCGAGTTATTATGGTGTTAAATAGTTGTAGTGTCGTGTGTTATTTTACGACGGGGGTATTTCTTGAGCGAGGCAACCAGGACGTACTTTGATTGTCTAGCAGAGTGAGTAAAAGGAAAGTCGTCACTGGTCTCTCTCTCTCTCTCTCTCACACACACACACATCCCTTGGTGTTCTGAGAGACTACTTTTTATTATTTTATAAGGTTTACAGTTCACATAACTCCAGTGTTTTTGGGTCAAATCATCACACTGTTCACACCTCCTGTACACCAGTCATACTCATAACACGTTTAAACCCCTAAGGTGAATCCTCGAGGTATTATCCACATACAGTCTTTGTCATTCGAGACTTTGCTAAAAAAAAAAAAACTTTATATTTTCATTCTGTTTGATCATCCGGACGCATAATCCTAAGTCTTCATCAAGGAGATTTGAGAATAGGAATTTTACGACGAGTAAAGACTGAGAAAGCTTTTACCCGGATAATTTTTTCGCGAGTATAAGAAAATTTGAAAAAAAAAAAAAAGAAACAGTTTACAGAGAGAGAACGTCGGACAATTAACAGAGCTTCCTTGGACGGTGGAGAAATGGGTCCGAGGTTGGAAGGACAGCAGCGACTGGTGAACTGTTCCCCTCCTCCTCCTCCTCCCCCCCATTTTAAAGTTTTGGTTAGGTTTGGTTAGGTCGACTCCATTATGGATGACCTCCTTGGTTCAGGTGGCGTTGATAATGAAGGAAAACAAGAGGGGCTGATGAAGGGGCGGGGCGAGGCGAGGCGAGGCATTACCCTGATGTATTGAATCACTTCCGTTATGCCGACGCACTTTCTACCTCGACATTTTTTACTATGGTTAGGTTAGGTTAGGTTGACGTCAGGGGGAGTGCCGGGCACCTACGTCAGGATGAAAGCGCGGGTAATTAATGGAACACATTCTTCCTGAGAGTGACGTGCACAGCCACATTATAACATTCACGTGGGTGATAAAAGGGTCACACACACACACACACACATTCTCACACCACATTCTCACATACCGAGAAGTAATGCTCGACCAACGTATTTCCAGGAGATGGATGAGGACTGACGACGAGGACACCAAGGGCCATTTCTATACATTTTCGGGTCTTTTATGTAGAATACTGAGATAGATAGACAGATAGATAGATAGATAGATAGATAGATAGATAGATAGATAGATAGATAGAACTTATTTATCATTCGTAATCTTTGAAACAATATGGTGGCGTAGGAGTTGAATAGTGTGGTGCTCTAATGCATGGCGTACAAAATATTGAACATGTTAATTCCTTCATTGAGAGAAATACGATGATTTGAAGGTGATTTTATGGTGGTTTGTCGGTGATTTTACAGTTATTTTTTGCTCTCGTGGGACTTGAATAACGTAACGATTGTGTCAGCGCCAGGAGGTGGGGACATAGGTTAGTGTGGGAATTCTATAAATTCCATCGTTCTTATAATTTAACATAGTTTGACCTAACGTAACTCTGACCCTTACCTAACTTAACCTGCCTTAACCTAATCTAACCAAATTCCTCTCTGTTCGACTTTCTCGGTTCAGGGAATTAGTCAAGATTATTAAAGTGAAATATTAAACGGTATAAATGTGTTCTTGAGGCTCAGTGGTTGACGTGAAGGAGTTGTGTTTCTTGCTTGTTAAGGGAGGAGGCGAGGGGGGGGAGGGAGCTGTGATGTTATGTTGATATAATGGTGTAGGTTGACCGTTTTCACTGTAGATAATTATTGGTTATTAATGTGTGTGTGTGTGTGTGTGTGTGTGTGTGTGTGTGTGTGTGTGTGTGTGTGTGTGTGTGTGTGTGTGTGTGTGTGTGTGTGTGTGTGTGTGTGTGTGTGTGTGTGTGTGTGTGTGTGTGTGTGTGTGTGTGTGTGTGTGTGTGTGTGTGTGTGTGTGTGTGTGTGTGTGTGTGTGTGTGTGTGTGTGTGTGTGTGTGTGTGTGTGTGTGTGTGTGTGTGTGTGTGTGTGTGTGTGTGTGTGTGTGTGTGTGTGTGTGTGTGTGTGTGTGTGTGTGTGTGTCATTTTTCTTGCATAGTTAACTCTTTTTAAGTGAATAAGGCGTCAAATAACTCCACCTTGACGACTCTTGAAGTATAGCTAAAATCCATTCATAATTTATAGGTTATGATCACAATATTAATGGTTATGTGAGTCAGAGTAATAGCCAAGACCTACACATGCCTCTACCGTAACACTGATCAAGTATGGGTTATAAAAGACAAACTCACCATATACTTTACTTGTTCTTATTATTTCTTTCTCTTTTATCATTATATCCACACACTAAATGTTTGAGACTCTTCGTCCTGTGTCATGAAACATTGCCTGCAGACGGGGTGTTCAGGAGACATAGTGTAGCCAATCTCAAAATCCCACATTCTCCCCAAATAACCAGATTATAGTCTTTTTCCCGTCGCTTTATTGTAGAGAATCACGGGGTTCAAACCTTTACCAATTTGTGAATCAATGGTTAAGTATTATCCTAGGGGTGGGGGGTAGAGGAGGTTGGACGGGCATTCCTGCTAACTGTGCAAAATATCACGTTAGCGAAAACTTTCTATATTTATTTTCAAATGTAAAAACTCTTGTCGTCTGCAGGAGTATGTGGCCTTTGTGGTGTATTGTCTGGGATCAGTGCACGACTCTCTGTTTCCCGGGATATAATTGGAATCTTCACCTGTACAGTTCTGGAGTTTCGTACCTGGACATACCTGGAAGTTTTTACCTTTAAGATGTGTTAACTAGAGTATAGCAGTTCGTGTCTCACTCCCACGTTAACAGCCTCATTATTATAGGATGTCAGTAGCTCAGGCAGCGCTGGTAAAAAAAAAAAAAAACACGACCACTGATTCGTTTGTAGTTATATCGAGTTGAAGTAAATTATCCCCATCCCAAAACGTGGTACAGTAGGTTAAACCACTCGGTGTAAGACTTAGCTGGCAGACACGATCTCTTAGCGTCATGCAAGAGTGACTGACGGGAGGTAAGAGGCCCTTTGTAGCACACTTGACTAGCTTCACCCTCGCTACATACTTGCTTCTCGTTTTTATATTTATAGAAGCTTCGAACCTGTACACGACTTCAAAGTATTACACCTGTACTCAACAAAGCCAGTGGAGGATTAACTGTTTCTGCTCTTCTGTGGGTCTGTGTGTGTGTGTGTTCGCCCTGGTCAAGATCTCCCATCGCCATGTTGCATAAACCAGAGACCGCGAAGACATATTCATAAAATTTAACCAAATAGTTGTTTTCGCTCTTTATGTGTTACATTATCTCAAAAATTTTGCCCGGGATGGCACTTACATCTTCGTGAAGGCCAATAAAGAGGAAGTGTCTGTCACGCGGCTCGTTCATGTTTACTCTGTCACCTGCTGATGGGTGTTTCTGTGGCGTAATTTAACATAAACTTTACATCCACAATCGTACTATAGCGAGAAATTCTAACTCACAATACCCACGATCGTAATTCTGCGTTAACTTCAAATTCTCGACACTACTTTGGCGGGAATCTTAAACACCCACGATCGTATGTTTCTCGGGAACTTGATATTCTCAACACTGAAATTTGTCGGAAACTTTATGACCTCAGTTGTGATTTCGCGGGAACTTTTAAATTGGCGGCATTGAGTTACCTGGAAGTTTATCTCCCACAGCTGTAATGTTGCGGCAACTTCGAAATTTCAACACCTATGATGGAAACCCAACTGTACGGTATATTGATCTTTATGGGTAAATTCAATCGCTCGTTTGGTCCTGAGGGAATTTTATATTTAATGTCATAATTTGTCATGACTTTTATTGTGAATATACTTTAGCTTATTCATCATTGTTGATGATTTTCTAGCTGACCTTCACTGCTGTTATGGGAAAACAGTTTAATCTATGTTTGTGCTGAGCTCAGCGGCCGCCCGCTCGCCATTGTTGTGTCTGGTGCGGAAACGTCAAGTGAGACTGGCGTGGACGGGACGGGAGACGATGCATTTGCCCTGTCTGCAAGTACACTCACACACACAGCAAGCTTTTCACTGTTATTCATTACTACATTGGTCTGCATTTTAAGGTACAGTACCATATTTCAAAGTCTGGTGCAGTATTTAATTACTTAGTAGGCTACATTGTGTAGGAAGATAATTGTCTTCTGAATGACTGGTAACAAGGTAACAACCAAAGTACTAATGACTTGATAAATGAACACTGTATGTACTGTATATTCATCTTATATTTGTATTGTAATTAAAGTTATACTGAAGGCAAAGTTATTATCTATTTAGTTACATTAAGTTTAAGTTAACAAGGGCAATTAAATACCGGGAGCAATTGTGTGTTATGGGTCGTGTACAAATTACTCACCGTGTAAATGACTGTAAAAACTAACCTTGTAAATAACTCCTCCGTATAAATGCCTGGCCGTGGAATTGCCTCGCTGAGTAAGTAAATCGGTGTTTACCTGCGTCAGCTGTTCATGTCGGCCGGCTGGTAAATTTGTTGTGTCCATCTTGGTGAGCGGTGGTGACCTTCCCTGTGGTGACGTGGCTGCTGTTCTTTGTGGTAAAAATAATCCGCTTATTTTGTTTATAATGTTTGCAGTGGTAAATATTGAAATGTTTATACAGAAAATAGATTTAGTTAGTGTTTTTGTTATGATGGTTTTTGAGGGACGATACAGCCAGTTACTTTATATAGCATTGTGATGTTAATGTTATTGAAGATTTCTTGTAGGTTTAATTTATTCCATTATTTTATATATTTTATTATTATCTGACCAATACTAAGTAGGGTTTAGAATGGTGTCAGTTTCACGTTATTCAATATTCGTAGTGATGCATAGTTTAACGTTAATACAAGTGACGTAATTAACACTAACAAGATTTAAAGTAAGAAATGTCGTGTTTATTTTACAACTACTGTGGCCCAATGGATACAGCGCTCGCCTCGTATCCTAAAGGTCACGGGTTCACGCTTAGGACAAAGCCATTTCAGTTAGGGAAGTGGAGGTGGTCGAGTGTAGTGCCGGCCCATAATACATCTTTGATCACTGGAGGCTTACATTCTTGATCACTGGAGGCTTACATTCTTGATCACTGGAGGCTTACATTCTTGATCACTGGAGGCTTACATTCTTGATCACTGGAGGCTTACATTCTTGATCACTGAAGGTTTAGTATATAGTGCGTTGTATTCGCGCTGCTGTGAACGAGAGGTTTCAATATAATTTACATTTTTCAATCAATAATAAATATATACTGAGAAACACTGATATAAGTACACTGATATTAGTTATATTAAGAGTAATACTGAAGGTGGGGGATAATATACTGTAGTTATATAAGAATTGGAATTAAATCTGTCGACCTGACGAAGTAAAGGACGTCCTAACCTAACATTACCTAACCTAACCTAACATTACCTGACCTAACCTAACCCAACCTAACCTAACCTAACCTAACCTAACCTAACATTACCTGACCTAAACACTGGAGTAACTTCACCTGTAACCCCTCACCACATTTGTACTGGACTAAAGCTTTCTGTTTAAGCTTGTCTTGTAATGCTTAATACTTCCAGCTTAAAATACTAAACATTCGTAGAAGTGAAGCAAGAGTCGTCTTCATAACGGCTGAAGGGACGAGAAAAGAACCCATTCGTCTTTTAACTCAAGCCAGGTGGTGTAGTGATGACCCGTGGTGGTGTAGTGATGACCCGTGGTGGTGTAGTGATGCCCAGTGGTGGTGTAGTGATGACCCGTGGTGGTGTAGTGATGACCCGTGGTGGTGTAGTGATGCCCAGTGGTGGTGTAGTGATGACCCGTGGTGGTGTAGTGATGCCCTGTGGTATAGTGATGCCCTGTGGTGGTGGTGATGACCGTGGTGGTGTAGTGATGCCCCGTGGTGGTGTAGTGATGCCTCGTGGTGGTGTAGTGATGAACCGTGGTGGTGTAGTGATGACCCGTGGTGGTGGTAGTGATGCCCCTGTGGTGGTGTAGTGATGACCCGTGGTGGTGTAGTGATGCCCTGTGGTGGTGGTATGACCTGTGTGTGTAGTGATGCCCTGTGGTGTGTGTGGTGATGACCCGTGGTGGTGTAGTGATGCCCTGTGGTGGTGTAATGATGACCCGTGGTGGTGTAGTGATGAACGACATTTGTATTTGACCTGTTGCCGTAGTGATGACCCGTGGTGGTGGTAATGACCCGTGGTGTTTGCGTCAGATACACCTGAAGGTGGTCCGTCGTCTGAGAATCGACTGATTATGTTATTTCCGTCTCTCTTTCCACGAGATAAGTTATTTTGTTAGTGCGTGTTAAGCCCTTATAGGTAATGCTCATCTCGTGTGGCTTCCCACTTACACAAGGTCCCTGTAGTCTACACAGCTTAAACTATCACTTAAACTTATATACGTACATGCATACATACATGAACATATACATGCATGGGATACACACAGACAGATTGAGGGAGGTAAAGTAAGGAGAATAGGAGAGAAGATCACGTGTGGTGGCCACACTCATCTGGTCCAGGTGTGTTGTGGGCCACACATTATTCCTGGGGTTGCAGGGCACTAGGCTCCTCTCCTACTGGCCAGGACTCTCCGCCTTGCCGGCTGGTGTGGGTTAGCACGTTGCTGGTAAGTTTATTTGGGTGCTGTCAGAAAGCTATTGCTGGGAGACTTTATACTTTCTCGTGTAATTTTATGCGGGCAGAATTACGCTATTATATTCTAATATTTTTTTAATGATGACGTGAAAGTTTTTAATGGCGGGAAGCTATAGTGTTTATTACCTTAAAGTCCAGACTTTATTTTTTAGTTAAGATTAAGGTTTATTAAGGTGGGTGTTTTGATGACTTTGCTTAATTTATATATTTATTTTAACATTTATTTTCGTGATTAATGTATAAATTTGTGGATACATTTGACTGGCCAAGAGAAAACCAAGAAAAATATCTTAAAATGTTTCACTACAGTTGATGAAACTCTAGGGAGCTCCCCATCACCCCTCCCTCCATCACCCCCTCCCTCCCCGTCACCCCTCACGTCTCCCCCTCCCAACATCTCTACACAGTTACACAGTTCTCCATCCTGTCAGTTGGCCGGGTTGAACCTCCCTTGTCTCCTGTAGGACCCTTCACCTACCCCCCTCGGATTCCTGCCTCCTGTGGGACCCCCTCATCTCAGATCCTCCTCCTCTCGCCTACTGTGGACTTGTTTTGATCCACCTGTGTGTCTTCCCTTCACCCGTGTGTGCCTATCCACCTGACTCTCTCCGCCTCCTGCTCTCACTCACTTCTATTTTTTCTCCTCCATCTTTCTCATATTTATCATGAGTCCTCCTCCTCCTCCTCCTCATTTTTCTTGAGGGCTCTTACTCTCTCCAATTTTCACATCCTCCTTTACCTACATTCTTTCTTTCCACCTCTGTTCTTTTCATAATTCATTATCCTCCCTTTCTTGGTCCTCCATATTCCTCTTGTTCATCTTTTTTCCTCCCCTATTTCTCTTCTCTCCTCTCCTCCCTCCTCCTCCTCCCCTCTCCTTCCCTCTCCTCTTTCCCCCTCCCCTTTCCCCCTCCTTCTCCCCTTCTCCTTCCCCCTTCGTTTCCCTTCCCCATTCTCTTCTCCATTCTGCTCCTATAATTCTCCTCGCCATGTCCCCCTGTCCTGTATAATCACTTCCCCTATTCCCTCTTCCCTCCCCCCCCCCTCAGCAGCCAGTCAAGGGTAGCATCATCGACCACTAGATCACTAAACTTGCTAATTACTATGTTGAGGTTGACGCTGGAATCATTGTGTCGTGTGTGTGTGTGTGTGTGTGTGTGTGTGTGTGTGTGTGTGTTATGAACGTCGTTATCAGCGGTATTATCTCCATGCATAGATGACTGGAGGGCCCTGGCCACTCTCTTTATAGAACTAATTTGAGGGGGTTTGTGGAGGCCTGCTACCCATCCCCTCTCCCCCCCCCACACACACCCACCACCGCCCACCCACCCACCCCCCACCCCACATATCACCTCCCCGTCACTACCAAAACCTTGCCCCATCATCCTTTGCTACTTCATTTCAACATCGTAAATTACCATTTCTTTCTGGGATGAGATTTTTAAGTTAATACAACATAAACATAATGTACGGATATCGGTGATGATATTGATGATATTGTTGTGTGGCAGGTATGATGAGTGCCAGGTTATCATATGGCAGGGGACAAAAATCCGTCCTCCTACACACACACTCACACACTCACTCACTCCACTCTGCCACTCCTCAGTAGCGACATCACTGCCGAAGTATAGCCAGAATACCTCACTTCACCTTACTCTGTTTACACATGGTAACATTATTACCAATATCGATGTAACTCTCCTGCCTCACTATATCTTACTTATTGTTGCTATATCTCTCTACCACACACCCAAACACAGTGCACGGTATAATACCCTACTCTAGCGGTACTCTTGTTAGTCAATTTGTCAATAGTGCCAACATTGACGACATCTCATGTGTTACTCATGTGTTGGTACGACTAACTTTGTTGGCAGAGTCTCACCTCACAGTCAGCGTGTGTGTGTTCCTCTACATACTACCCTTCTATAGTGTGAGGTGTTCGCCTTCAGGAGACTAAAGTTTAGATAATTAATTCATCTATTCACTGACGCTGGGCCATTATACACGGTGGGTTCATGATAAAACTTGGCTCAGGTGTGTCGACGTCGCCACACTTTTACTATATTGCCTTTTTTTTCCCCCCGGTGTTTTATAGTCTTATCACGTGAGTCCAGTCGATGTGAATTGATACTTTGTTGTGGTGGTGAGGGGTAGCGGGCCGTGTTTACGCTTGGAGGATCTGAACTGTGAGAGAGAGGACTCCAAATCTTTGATGTTCACTTCAACCATACTAACACGGATTGATTCACGCCCTTTGTTTCAGGAATATCATGTCTAGGTCTCACAGTTTTTTTATAGTCAGTTCACCACACTGGGAGATATGTACCAATGCTTTATTTGCCAGAACATTGGGGTCTAGAAATCTCAATCCCAGCTCACCACACACAGGGATAAGCACACGGGCTTTATATCTTGGTGCAGTTAGAGGCCTTCACAAACTAAGACAGTGAACAAAGTCGACTGATTTGGATAAAACAACATGCATGGTTTATAAGAGTTACATGATGTGTGTGTGTGTGTGTGTGTGTGTGTGTGTGTGTGTGTGTGTGTGTGTGTGTGTGTGTTATTACTGTGATTTTCACACTGCAATAAACCGAAAATACGCTGAAAAGGAGAAGAAAAAATGTAAGAAAGAAAATACTGTGATTCGACGAGAGAAAAATCAGCCTTTAGAAATAGAACGCAGAGATGATATTAGGTGAGGGTGGTGGGTGAGGGAGGGGGGGTGGGTCAGGGAGGGGGGGGTGAGGGAGGTGGGGGGGTGGGTGAGGGAGGTGGGGGGTGGGTGAGGGAAGTGTTGGTGAGTCAGGGAGGTGGTGGTGGTGGGGGAGGTATTGGTGGGTCAGGGAGGTGGTGGGTGAGGGAAGGTACAGGGGCCAGGGAGGTAGTGGTGGGTGAGGGAAGTGTTGGAGTCAGGAGGTGGTGGGTGAGGGAGGTGGTGGTGGGTGAGGGAAAGGTGGGTGAGGAAGGGGGTGGATGTCAGGTGGGATTAACGATTTCAGATGGGTGTTTGAGTGGCGTTTATCACATGATGGCTGTCGAAGAGGTGGAGGGGGGTAGACCAGTGTTCTAGTCTGTTCCTTCCACGCTCCCTCTTCCTCCATGCTCCCTGTCCCTCCACTCTTCCCCTCCACTCTTCCCTCCACGCCCTGCCCCTGCCCGCCTGTCTCACGCTATTGGTAAAGATTTGGGTAATATTTAACACTTCCTGTTTGTGCGTGTCCACCATGCTTCTTCCCGGTCCATTGTCTTACACGACTGCTGGAATGCCTTCATACCACGTCCCTACACCACGCCCCTTCCACCCACGTCCCTTCCACCCACGTCCCTGCCACCCACGTCCCTGCCACCGTCCCTGCCACCCACGTCCCTGCCGGCGTGACAGCGGGCCATGTGGTGGGTTAGAGTGGGACCTCACACAAGGACTCACTCCTTAATGAAATCAATTACTTAGACACCGCACCCGCTTGTCCCCCCTCCACTTCCTCCTACCTTTTCCTCACCCTCACTTCTCCTCACCCTCTTTCTCCTCCTCCTAGTTGTTGATGCGTGTGGGAGAAGGTGGAAACGGACGGTTGTATTGGGGAAGGGATAGAGAGAGGTAGGGCCTGAGACGGGAGGGGAGGAAGGGAGGGAGGAGGAAGGTAGGTGTGTGTGTGTGTGTGTGTGTGTGTGTGTGTGTGTGTGTGTGTGTGTGTGTGTGTGTGTGTGTGTGTGTACATCTACAACATGTTGGGTCGTTGTTCGTTCACGCTCATGAATATTCCAGTTATCTGATTTCTGGCGGCGATGTTACCCTGAGGACGTGGTGGAGGAGGGAGCGCGTCACACCTGGCATGATATATATATATACGCTCCGGCATGATATACGCCTCCAGGAACCCTCAACAAAACATACCTTCCTCACCGGCGTGCCTTTTGTGTGTGTCATCAGAGAAGCGATGAGGGTGGTGTCAGATGAGGGTGGTGTCAGATGAGGGTGGGTAGGTGGGATGAGGTGGTGTCAGATGAGGGTGGTAGCCGGATGAGAGGGTGGTGTCAGATGAGTCAGTGAGGCTGGGATGATGGGAGGTGTGATGAGGTGTCAGTTGAAGGGTGTAACGGAACTTATTAACGATAGATAACAAATGATCTACAACGTTAATACATTAAAAGGGTAACTTAATTAACTTGGCGGATTATAATGTTCATGCCTGCAGTATATCGCCTGTAAACCTAGCGAGGATTAATAAGATTAATGGTTTAAGACAGGTTTATTATCTAGGACTTGGAATAGAGTTTCCCCGTAGTGAAGATATACTGAAGGTGAAGTCCTCTTAAGGTTATCCTGTTGATTATCTACATACGATAGGTCTTATGTCCATAGTATTGTTAAATCGTCTATATTATCGTTATTTTGGCTATTTATCGAGACAATTGTACCTGGAGGTGAGGGACCCGAGGTACACACGGAGGTACACACGGAGGAGGTGGGGGCAGAAGGGGTGTACATGATCGTAGACGAGTGTTTGTGTGTTGAAATCCAAGTGAGTTGCTTACAGTCGCCGTGCGTGTACTAACCACACTGACCCTTGGAAATTTATGATCTCTTTCAAATATCATTTATATCTCTTTTTTTTTCTGGTTACGAGCAGGAGTTATTGAGGTGTGGGGGTCAGTAGTTCATCAAGGGGGGAGATAATAAGCTTTAACTGGCATTTTCGTGCTGGTAATTAGTGTTTTGTAAAGTTAATGGTGATACACACACGTGAATAGGTTAGGGCTTGGGGTGTGTGTGTGTGTGTGTTTGTGTGTGTGTGTGTGTGTGTGTGTGTGTGTGTGTTCCAGTCCCCTTCCATCACGGTGTCAAACCAGCTACTCCGACCATTCCATCTGGACCATTTCCACACCCGCTCTCACACCCCCCCACCCCTCACACCCCTCACCCTCTTATCCTTCCCCATTAACCTCCTTCTCCCTCTTCGTTGCCCCTCCACCTCGCCCCTCCACTCACTCAGCGCCTGCCCTCCACCTTTCCTCACCGCCCTCCCTCGTTTGTAATTACGTTGACAGAGAGTAAGTTAACCATGAAAGCTATCTAGAATATTACAGTAATAAAACCTCAGTAGCAGTCATATTACAACAAAGTCTTATGGGTTTACCTTTATTATGCTTAGAACTATTAATTAGTCCTTGAGATTAGTTTTTGTGTGTCCCTTGACAATTAACTAAATATTGGGTGATTAAAGACACTCGTAAAGTTACAGTGGACGTCGTCAAGGGGAGGGAGTGAGTTGGAAGGAGGGGGGAGGAGGAGGAGGGCCGGAAGAGGAGGAGGAGGGGGTGAAGGTGAGAAGGAGGGAGACGAAGAGCTATTAGAGGGAGAAGTGGAGGGAGAGGAAGGAAGGGGGGGGTGGAGGTGTGTGGATGAGGTATATGATGAAAGTGTTTGGTACAGGTGTGGTTGATAAGGTGTGGAGTGAGATGGGTTGGATCAGGTGTGTGTGTAGAGAAGGTGTGGCTGGATACAGTTGTGAAGTTGGGGATCAGGTGTGTGTGTGTGGTACAGGTGTGGTTGGATAAGGTGTGGGTAGTCAGATGTGGTTGGATCAGGTGTGTGTGTGGTTAAGGAACAGGTGTGGTGTACAGGTTTTGGATAAGGTGTGGTACAGGTGTGTGGATCAGGTGTGTGTGTGTGTGTGTGTGTGTGTGTGTGGTACAGGTGTGGTTGGACCAGGTGTGTGGTACAGGTGGTAGAACAGGATGGGTGACAAACTGTGGCAGTACATACCGAAAGAGATGTTTTGGGAGGCACAGGCAAAGTGATACAATAGGGTCGGGTAGGGGAGACGCAGCCTGGTCGGTAGAGGTGGTAACTGGGGGCACTGGTCAGTATACCTTGGGTGGTTAAAATGAACGGGCAGCAAAACCTGGTTAATAAGTGATTATCGGCATAGCCTTAGCTGTAGGAGCGGTCGAACGGCACCCACACTAGGCGGCGGAGCGCGGGCGGCAAAATAAACGACAGAAGGGGCGAGCAGCTAAATCTGTGAGGCGTGACACTGTTCGATGGCACGGTTTGGGAGGATTGCACAGCTCGATGGGAGGAACGGGCGGAGAGCGAGGGCTGGTGGAGTAGTGGGCGTCCCAGCAGGAGCGGCCCGCCACCCGATCCCATCAGTGTAAATCAAGTGAGGAGGGCGGGTGAGTGGAAAACAATGAGTACTTACTATACTGTTACCCTGGGCATGTCTTTATTACTGGGGGTACAAGCGTGTGTTACTATTAATGGGCGCACGGGCATGTCACTATTACCATTAGGGCACTAGCATGTGTATCACAACAGAGCATCAACAAATAGCTCTCGATACACCGCCACTGTAAACAACCATCATGGGTCGTCTTCAGGCAGGTTATCATGATACAACAACTGGCTACACCGCGTCAGTAACTTGTATATATATATCTGTGATGAAGGAGACATACGACTATATCAGGAGTATATTTCAAGGTATAATGGTTATACGGGAGGGTGACCTGGCGGTGATATACACTCTCAGTTAACCTTTAGGTCCAGTTCCCGCCACCAGGGGAGCTCGCTGCCTTAGGCTAATGGCTTCTCCTCCTTCAACTTTATGGACCTTATCTCAGGCATTATTTACACTTCGCGCCCTACCTTCCCCGGTTTAGTCATCTCGCCAGACTTGTTTTATTCCGCGCCGCTCATTAAAGTCATCTTCGATTTCTGTGTGTGCAGCCGACCGTCCATTTATTCACCCCAGTCTTTCTCTCCCTCTGATATATCGCAATGCCATTCATAGCGCATTTCGTACCCTATTTCCGCCTTCCTTGTGTGTGTGGTGTGGGTGGGTGGGTTTGAATGTACTGAGGTCTGCTTCGTTTCAAATTCATCTGAGAATCAAAAGGTTTCTCCATCGCTTCCGGAATCCTCAGCCGTCCCCAGGTACCTCAGCCGCGTAAAGACATTCCCAACTACCACATTTAAACCATTTGTTCCCATTTAATTAACCAACCACCCCCTAACTCTCCCAGCCACCCCCTGTCTTCCCCTCAGTCACCCCTTCCTTCCTTCCTTCCTTCAGCCACCCCTACCTCCCCTACCCACCCCTACCTCCCCTACCCACCCCTACCTCCCTCAGCCACTCCTTACCTCCCCCACCTCCCCCAGCCACTCCCTTACCTCCCCTACCCCACCCCCTACCTCCTCAGCCACTTCCTTACCTCCCCTACCTACCACACCCATACCTCTTAATATGTCATTTTTCTCAAGTTTTTATAAGGCTGACGGCGACCATCGTTACAGCCAGCATTTTTGTGGCGGTAAATCTCTGTATGATGTAATTTCCTCGCCTCGTATTAGTAATGGCTATAAAAACCCCTGTACTACTTTTATTGTGTGGTAATTTACGGTCACATAATTTGGTATGTGGTTAAGTTTAAGTGTGTGTGTGTGTGTGTGTGTGTGTGTCCGTCCGTCCGTCCGTCCGTTTGTGTTTTATTTATTTATTTACTTATTTTTTTAGTTATTTTTTCCCATCAAAATCTTGCGTCTCAGAATGACAAAAAAGTCTACGGTAAACAGTCGCCACGTTTAACTACCACCGGGTAAACCCAGGGTAACCTAACTCAATCCAACCCTACCCAACTCCAACCCAACTCCAACCCCAACCGAACCCAACAACCCAACCCAACCCAACCCAACCCATTCTTAATAAGACTCCCAGTGCGCGTTCGTCTATGTAAACGCTATGACGAAAACAAGTAGTGGCGGATTTTAATAAAACTTGGCTTGTGTATATAACCCGAGACGACCTTTACGTTAGTTCAATAGTAAATATTTACCTCCCTTATGCCCTCTGGCGGGAGGTTGAGAAACTAAAGTATTTTGTAGTGACTTATTTTCTTTTATTTTTTATTTTTTTCTGACCTAATTTATATATATATATTATTTTTTACTTGAGGGGCGATTTTTTATTTTAAGTTAGTTGTTAATTCTGGTTTTGGGGAATAAGACTTAACTATGAGAAGAAAATTTCGGAATTATGGAAATAAGCCAATATAATTAATTCATTAAAATAATTGATAGATAGAACAATAGATAATGAAACAGATATGAGGTATGAAATAATAGATAGATAGATAAATAAATAGATAGATAGACCAATAGATAATGAAATAAATAGACGTGAGGTGTGAGGAATTTTGTGTCGGCTGATCCTTAAAAAAAAAGACCATCTACACTTAATGTAAATTACGTCTTAGCTTAAAGAATATTGAACTTTGTCATTATACAGAAAAATTACCCTTTTCTCTTCCCCTTCCCTACCCCCCCCCCCTTCATACCCTCTCCCCCTCCTCCCTTCCCCCTTCATACCCCATCTTCCTTCCCCCTCCTTCTCCCTCACCTCTTCTCCCTCACCTCCCCCCCCTCCCCCCTCACTATGTTGATGAAGGTGGCACCGTATGGTCACTATTACTCGCAAGTGTGATGAAAACTGCGGCCAGCCTAATGAGGACTGCGGCTTCTCCTAATGCAAACTGGTTTTTAAATTCTTTTGTATTCTTATTTTTTTTTTCTTCCTCGTCGCCATCTTGTGAGGAGAATTATGCTTGATGTCCGTGATTCCGTCCGTGTGTGCGTGTGTGTCCTCCCCTCGTCCGTGCCTTTGTGCTTCCGGTCTTGATTATGTCCTTAAGACCGCCCGTCCGTATATTAACACGCAGATTACATAATTATTCCCCTATTGATGAAACAGGTTATAGACTAGCTCTCTGTCTGTCTGTCTGTCTGTCTGTCTGTCTGTCTAAACCCCAAAACCACTGAGGACTTTCTCATCAAATTTAGCAGATATATAGAAAAGAAAAATGACAATAATTACTTTAAAAACAAGATATATAAAATTTAGGCAAAAACTGAATGACTGGTGAAAATAGCTGTGGTGGGGGTGGGGTGGGTGCAGGTGGGTGGGATGGGTGGGTGCGGGTGGGTGGGTGGGTGGAGGGGGGGTGGGGGGGTGGGAGGGGGGTGTGGGTGGACCTGTATTGTGGAGTCATACATCATGTTTTTATTTTATTACAAGTGATCATGTTAAAATTTGACAGTGAGTAATAGTGATGATGATGGTGAGTTATGATGAACGGTGATGGATGCGACTTGATATTTAATTAATGATATAGGTAATAATAATGGTAATGATGATGATAATAATACTAATACCAATGATAATAATAATAATAATAATAATGATAATAATAATGATGGTCAGGAAATGATTAGATGATGATGATGATTAAAGACATCTCTGTTCCTCCCCCTTTCCCTCTCTTAACATTCTCCCTCTCTCCCCCCCCCTCCTCCTCCCATCCCCCCCTTCTTCCCCCTCTCTCTTCTCGGCTCTCTAATAAACCCCATCAAACATACTAACAAACAAACACAGAATAGGAGGAGTAAGGGGGAGGGGGGGGGGGACAAAAACAAATGAACGTTGTGTTGTCTTCCTGGATATGCTTCATTGGTTGTGGTGGTTGTGGTGGTGATTGTGGTAGTGGTGGTGATTGTGGTAGTGGTGGTGATTGTGGTAGTGGTAGTGGTGGGTGATTGTGGTGTTTATGGTGATGTTAGTTTGGGAGTAGTGGTGGTTGTGGTAGTGGTGGGGATGGTTGTTGTTGTGGTGGTGGTGGTAGTAGAGGTGGGGAGGGTTGTTATAGTGGTAGGGATCATGGTGGTGGGCATGGCAATAGTAGTGGTGGCGGATGGTGGTAATGGTATAGTGGTGATAAGAGGATTGTGGTAGTGGTGGCGGATTGTGGTTATGGTGTGGGGTAATGGTGGTAGTAGTGGTGATGGGGGCGTTGGCGGAAAAGTAAGAGTAGGTGGAAGAGAGGCTACAAAAAACGGCAGTAACAGCGCCATTATTAACGCCAGTAACAGGAGTACCATAAACAAACAGTAACAACAGTAGTAACAGGAACAATAGCAGCAATAACAACGGCAGAAGTAGCAGTAACAGGAACAGCAGCAACAGCAGTAGTGGTCATTAGTTCAGGGTGATTTTAATCCTCTGCCGGCCTTCATTGTGGAGTGGCGGTAACTCACGCCAGTTACTCGTCAGTGCCACTCAGCAAGGAGGCCACTCACTCTCCCTGCTGGCTCCTGCTACTGCTTCCTGCTGTTACAAGGGGGGAACAAGTGGTACTAGCGGGCGCCCTCTCACCTCCTCCCCCCCCCTGCTATTGGTTATGAGAGAGAGAGAGAGAGAGAGAGAGAGAGAGAGAGAGAGAGAGAGAGAGTTATTTTCTTCGCTAATTTAATGCTGTTAATCCCTCGCCTCTGATTAACATTGCAGCTCTTGTAGTTATTATATGGTAACTGTGGGCTCATAAAGGCGAGGTTTTAATTGGTGCTAAAGTTTGTTGACATTATTTTGCAATTATTTTATACAGTAGCGACGTTCTGTATATTTAACCCCTTTAAGACTCTGGTTCGACCCCGGGGTGAAGCAGGGTTAGTCTGGTAGTGTCTGTTGTGGATTAACACTGAGCGGAGTCTAAGTCAGGCCAGGGGACAGGACAAAGCAAACTCAAATCGCTTAGGAAATCCGTTTTGGGGGGAATTAAGAGACGATATAACGATTATTGTATTACGTTAATTTTTTTTTTTTACTAATCTTGGACTTTGGTTGGGTTGGGTTGGGTTAGGTTAGGTTAGGTTGGGTTAGGTTAGGTTAGGTTAGGTTAGATTTGATTTAAGAGAGTCGTGGCTTAACTCTCAAGACCAATGAAGCTTTACAATACACATAACTCACCATTTTTCTTCACTTTCATATGAGATTTTTTTTTTTCGGGAATCTTGCCTATATGATTTATGTGTTGAGGCTAAATTCAAAATGGCTTTGGGTTTCGGCACGAGTGAATTTGTCTGGTTTGCTTATTCCTATCCTAGTTTGTCCTTCAACGTGTTCACTGGATATTTTGGAATCTCGTGTGTGTGTGTGTGTGTGTGTGTGTGTGTGTGTGTGTGTGTGTGTGTGTGTGTGTGTGTGTGTGTGTGTGTGTGTGTGTGTG